>NC_070611.1:60836178-61141578 GCF_027172205.1 Podarcis raffonei
AGTGCAAGTAGATAAATAGGTACCACTCTGGCGGGAAGGTAAACGGCGTTTCTGTGCGCTGCTCTGGTTTGCCAGAAGCAGCTTAGTCTTGCTGGCCACATGACCCGGAAGCTGTACGCTGGCTCCCTCAGTCAATAAAGCAAGATGAGCGCCGCAACCCCAGAGTCGGCCACGACTGGACCTAATGGTCAGGGGTCCCTTTACCTAGCATGCCCTCCTCCTTACACTCCTTTTTCCTAAAGAGCGTTCAATATTGCAACCCTTTCTCACCGGAGTGTTGTTCCAACCCCTTGATTATTTTGATCGCCACAATTTGTTTTGCCCCTTTTCCAATTCAGTAATATCCTTTCTCATTGAGGTGCAGTGATCAGAACTGTACACAGTATTCCCAGTTTATTTTATTCTCAAACCCTTTGCTAAATGATCTATAACATGGGCAGGTTTGTGCAGAGATGAGCAGTTTTGCGGGGGTCCCAGTCTCAAGCTCTTGAGGTCTTTAAAGGTCAAGATGAGCACTCTGCATTGAAGCCAGAAACAAATTAGGAGCCAGTGTGGTTGGCCTGATGTGATCACAATATCTAGTCCCAGTTAAGAGCCTCAAACTTAGGAATGGGGGAAATTGGATTGATTTCACATTTAAAAGGCAAATCTACCCAATTCACTTTCTAGAAACCATATGCAAATGAAAACACAGCCATCCTGTGAAATTCACTCGTCTCTGAATGTTGCGATGCAGTCCTCCAGTCAAGTGATATGTACGAAAATGCAGATTATTGAAGTGTGCCTAAAGGGGCATTAGTGAAAATAGCATACCATAATGTTTGGCATTAGGGAAAATTGTTTTACAAAATTGCAAAGAAAACAATTGTATACTTGGAGGAATTTGAACTGAAGCACTGATGAAATTTCCTGAAGACTCTTAAAAATAATAATCACAAAGAAATGTGGAGAACTCAACTTGAGAATGGTAAAATGAGAACCAAAGAGAAAACTAAACTGACAGATTTCCGCATCCCTGGTGTGTATACACCAGACCTTTCTGACACGCTGTACCTCTCTGTGGAGCAGATCAGGGTATTGTCAGGTGAGCTGCTGTTCCTTCCCCCCCTTATCTATGCCACCCACTTGTTTGCATAGTGGTGCTCAATTCGCTTCCCTCCAAAGTGCCCATGCACTAGTGACTGCCAGCTTCTGTGCAGTTTCCGAGTTCCTGCTGTTTGCCAGCTGGCCTCTCCTCCTGTTCCATTGGCAGAGCATCACTGCATCCCCCCTCTCTGTCTCTCATGCACAAACACAGCAGACAGCAGGGCTTTGTAATGCTTCAGCAAACCGGATCTGGATTAAAGAACACCCCCAACTCGTGCCAGTATTTAACACTCAGGAGCAGGATATGATGAACTAGTTGCCAGGGGCTGGAGTGTCCAGGGAAGCGGGGAGGGAGTCAGCAAGCAAAGGAGGAACCACAAGATTTAATCCTCTATATAGGCTTGGGATATAGGACCGTAAATGTGGTCCTCCAAGCCTCTCTGTCTGGCCCTTGGGTCTTTCACCAATGCTACCCTGGGTTATCCTTGATTGCTTTTACCTGGAAAGCATCCTTGAGCTCTCATAATGCCTTTGAAATGAAACTGTGCTTTCTTCCTGTCTTTTCAATGCTGAGCTTGTTGGCCCAACCTCTGAAGTAAGCAGTTTGACCCACCTGCCCATGACATCTGCTCCTGAGCTATTTGGTTCAGCAGATCTGAATGGTTCACCCCACCTCTGTTCCCTCAAAACAACAACAACAGCAGCAGCAATAATAATAATTTATTACTTGCACTAAATCCTTCTGATTGGGTTGCCCTAGCCACTCTGGGCGGCTTCCAACAGAATATAATGGATCAAAATGAAACATCAAACATTAAAAGCTTCCTGATACAGGGCTGCCTTCAGATGTCTATGGAAAGTCGTATAAATAGTGCTTCCCCCCCTAGAAAAATAGGTGCCAGTACTCACCATGAAGTTGTTACAGTAAGAGCCATGCTTTTTAACAACAACAAAACATCGGAGCCAGTACTGAGTATCCCCTGGAAAAAAGCACTGCGTATAATTATTTATCTCTTTGGCATCTGATGGGAGGCCATTCTACAGTGCAGCTGCAACTACCGAGAAGGGAACCAACACATGGAATTGGGCTTGGAAATGGGAGTCAATGTAGATCCTTTAGGATTGGTTTTATATGGTCCCAGTAGCCACTCCCAGTCTAGCTGCCTCATCCGGATGAGTTGTAGTTTCCGAGTCACCTTCAAAGGTAACCCCATGTAGACAGCATTGCAATAACCCAAGTGGGAGATAACCAGAGCTGGTAGACAATTGTCCTGGACACAGAATAATCTTGTACATTTCCGAGCACAATTCAAAGCATTGGTGTTGACCTTTAAAGCCCTAAACGGCCTCAGCCCAGTATACCCGAAGGATTGTCTCCACCCCCATCGTTCGGCTCGGACAATGAGGTCCAGCGCTGAGGTCCTTCTGGTGGTTCCCTCACTGCAAGAAGCCAAGTTACAGGGAACCAGGCAGAGGGCCTTCTCGGTAGTGGGTCCCGCCCTGTGGAACGCCCTCCCATCAGATGTCAAAGAGATAAACAACTACCTGATGTTTAGAAGACATCTGAAGGCAGCCCTGTTCAGGGAAGTTTTTAATGTGTGACATTTTAATGTATTTTTAATCTTTGTTGGAAGCCGCCCAGAGTGGCTGGGGAAACCCAGCCAGATGGGCGGGGTACAAATAAATTATTATTATTATTATTATTATTATTATTATTATTATTATTATTCCCCTCCATGGACAGCTGTGAGTGATGGAAGCTTCAGGAAGTGAGAATCCCCCTGAAACTCCTATGCAGGGGGAAAGTTTTGCAAAAACTCTCCCCACAAAGCATATTTCTGATCGTGTGCCTCTTTCTCTGCACTATGAATGCTCTTTAAATAACCAGACTTGAGCATGCTTTCTGGTTTGGCACTTCCAGGGAAGAACAATTCTGCCTCTTTTAATTGTCCCTCCATTGGTTCATTTCCGAAAGAGAGTTGATCTGAGGGAGGGGAAATACTTCTGTTAACGGCCACTAGATGTCAGTGCGCTTTAAGGAGCTGGAAGCCAACCAGCCTTGGGAGGGTTGTGAATGTTTCCACAGAAAACTTGAAACCACACTGTGCTCACCACTCACCTGGTCTCAGGTTACCTTCTGAAGTGGAAAATGAATTGGCTATGCTCACCGCATCGCTCTCAAGCCTTCTGGGTGAAGCAAAGGCCAATGCTGCGTGCAGATAGGAAAAAACTGGAAGCCTGCTTTTCAAAGGAGTCTCTTGGACCCTGACAAGGCTGGTCACACAACCTGAAATGCTCAAACGAAACCTGCCATGAAAGTCATGAGAAGGGATAAAGAATATAACCAGTTCAGACCCCAGGACCAATCTTGACAGAGCAACGAATTATATGAAAAATTCCTCCAAATGTTCAGAACAGTTCCTCTTCCTTTTTTCTTTTCTTTCATGCTGTCCATATAACATTCATTTATATATTTCTTGCTCCCAACTGTCCCAGGGAAGCTGATGTCATTTCTGGGATCCATCAGGATCAAGAAGACTGCTTTTAGCACATGCGTAATGGGTGTGGGTGGCTGGGTTCATAAACCAGATCCCACTGGATGTGATAGACTGCCTTTTGGTCTCTCTCTCTCTCTCTCTCTCTGCAGGAACAATACATTTTTATTCACCAGTGTGTGCAATTAATGTGGCTAAAGAAAAAGAAGCAGTTCTGCATCAGCGACGTTATATATGAGAATGTCAGCAAGTCATAATTCCAGGCCAGGCGGTGAGTCCGGGGAGCTTTCTTTGGCTTTCATGCTTGAGTTTTGACTGCTCGCTCAGGAGCAGCTGCTGTCATAAATATTAAAGCCCCAGCATTTTTATTTATTGCAAGGACCATGCCTTGAAGCCAGATACTCCCATCCAGCTAGCATATGGCAAACGGGTTGTGCACATGGAGTGCTGGCTTGATGGGTCCTACCTGTGCTTGCAACGTAAGAGGCTCAGCTGCTAGAGCTGCCCATTCACAGCCAGGTTTAAAAATAAAATGGTAGTGCCAAACGCAACTGCTTGGGAGGAGATGCAGAGCTGGATTTCAACCAGTGGTGATCGGTATCCATTGGGCAGGGTGCAAGGCAGGAGGCCAACAGCAGGTGGAGCTAGAGCCTTTAGGCTGTATGCAGCAAAATAGAATCAGTAACACAAGGATTTCTGCTTGCACTATGTGTCCCTCTGCTCTGCAGTAAGGGAGCATTAATAATACTTAACACACACACACATTAATCTGCAAGTTGCTAACATGTAAGGATATAAATAGGGGTGCACATCTGAATATGCTCTTCCCGTTCAATGCAAGGCAGAGAGCCTGCATCTTCCTTTGAAAATGTATCTCCAGTCTATGTTATTTGCTCCCAGTCCAGCCAGGAATATGCCTGCCTGAGCCCTGCTTACATGTGCAAGTTTCTGAACTGCGTCAGGGCAATTGTGATGACATGCGTGCAGAGTTTTCAGCTGCTGTGCTCTGTAAATACAAAGTGTTACTAATGTTAATTGATCAGTGGATGCCAATTTGAGTCGGTGGGTCTGAACGTCAAAGGGACTGTTTATTTACCATATTTTTCACCCTATAGGACGCACTTTCCCCCCTCCAAAAATAAAGGGGAAATGTGTGTGCGTCCTATGGGGCGAATGCAGGCTTTCGCTGAAGCCTGGAGAGCGAGAGGGGTCGGTGCGCACCGACCCCTCTCGCTCTCCAGGCTTCAGAAAGCTTTCCCCCCAGCCCGGCAAGCTCCGGGAGCGATGGCGAGGTTGCGCGCAACTTCGCCATCACTCTCAGACCCGTTCTGGGGGCTGCGCAACCTCGCCTTCACTCCCGGACCCCCAGCCCCGAGGCTAAAAACGAAGCCAGGACAGCAAGCGGGATCCATCCCGCTCGCTGTCCTGGCTTCTTTGCTCTTTGGGGCTGGGGGGGTGGGGAATAATTTTTCCCCCTTTATTTCCAACCCCCCAGAAAATAAGTGCGTCCTATGGGCCGGTGCGCCCTATAGGGCGAAAAATACGGTGTTTCTGGGCCTTGTTTGGCTCCGGGTGTGATCCTGCAATAAAGAAAGAAAAAGAGAAGTAAAGGTGGCTTTCCCCTTTCACAGTGAGGAATTAGCTTTTGGAAAACTTACCTTACACTTTCACCATCACCACAAAAGGGAGCATATGGTTTTTTGTGGTGTGTTTGTGTGTTTTCGCCTGCTAGGTGGAGGTCTGAGCATTGCCAGCTTGTTCTTCTGTGAAATTGGTATTTTGTTATACCCGCAGCCGTTTCTTAGATTTCCAAATTTCTTTCGTTCATTTGTGAACCGCTTCCCACAAAGCATCCCAAAGCGAAAACATGAACCGCAAGAGCATAAATAAAATACAATCTCCATGTTGCCCAAGTTAAATTATAGACAATCAGTGCAAAAGCATTTCACTGATTTGATGACCCTGCTATAATATTTGCTCATTTGATGGCTCATTTTTAAAACTAAGGCTACAATATCTTTCTTTCTTTCTCTGTTGCAGGTTAGAACATGAAAGACATCCATCTTCCCTTGCTTCAGATTTTAATTCTCTCTGGGGGTTTTTGTTTTGTTTACTGTTTTATTGATTTGCCATGGACAACAGTACCCATGGACAAGTGAAAAAAAAGAAAGACAAGATTTCACATCCAGGAGCTCTGGGGAGACATAGCCTTAAGGAACCTGCAGTGTCTTGTAATGGACTATTTTGTTTCTGTACCTTTTTTTTAGACGTTTATAACACTGGACCAAATCCAACTCCGTGCTTCAGAAAGGTTTTCTGTCTTTCTCTTCTTACAAACCCTCTCTTTATTTATTTTGTAAACACGCAGGTTGGGCTTGAAGGTTAAGGAAAGTGCAATATTCAAGGCTCAATCCACACGACAGTGAGCTTTCAAAGTGTGACTCTGGCGAGGTCTGTCAAAGGCAGGGCTAGGGTATTGGATGATACCTCATTAGCATGGAGCAAGGGACAGGAAGACTGTGAATCTCGGGGGAAGAAGATCTTGGGATACTACTGTCTACGCTCAAGAGGAACCTCCAAGTTGAGCCGTCCTCATAAAACAAACTGGCTCAAAGCTAGGTGGGAAGAAAACAGAGGAGGTGAGAAAACTTCACTTCACAGCCAACGTTTTAAAGAATGACTGAGACGACAGAACAAAGATCAATGGTGAAATTTCACAGCGCTTTGAGACGCTCAGGAGATCAGTGCATCTCAGCAGAAATGTCTTCTAGCCTGCTCAACCAGCCTGTGTTATGGATAGAGGGGAAATGAATCCTGTGCGCCTGGATCCGGGGTGGAACTGTGAATGGACACAAAACAACCACTTTGGGTGACGAGTCTGGTCCAAATGTCATCACTATCCCCATTGAGTAGGAGCCTTTGCTGCCTCTTCCTTCTCCATTGGCTTGGTTTTGTTTTCTGTGTAGTCGCCCTGTGTAAAAAAAACCAACGAAACAAAAACAACACAAAACTAGGAAGTTTGTCGATGTTGTGGGAAGGGAAGTAAAGTGCAGTGGTAAACACACGTCGGTGGTGTCCAATGGCCTGAGAAAGGTGCAGAAGTGAGGATTTATCTTAGCATGCTAGGCGCATTGAAATGACTGCTTTGCTCCTCATTGCTGCCCATGTATGCCGCTCATCAGTTCCCTGCAAGCCATTTATTCTGGAATCAGTAGTGCAACTTTTGGCAACCTGGTGTTTTGGACTACGTTTCCCATCAGCCCCAAGGCGCTGGGCTGGCTGAGACTGATGGAGGACATAGTGCAAAACACTCGGAGAGCAACCAAGTGAGTTAGGATAACACAGCACTTCTTTTCTTTGGGTTATTGTACTGATTAGATGAGTCATACGTTGTGACAGGAATGCTGTCTGGTTGGGCATTGCTGGCATTTTCTCATTTGTGCCCCTTTTTATTTGACTTCTGTTTGACGGAAAGCTTCTGAAGGGATTGGCTCTGGAACTACTGGAAGCAAAATATAATACCCAGGAGGTGGGCTGAGTTGAAAGAAAGAACTAAAAAATGCTCACATTTGCAAAAACAGGGCAGTTTCAAGGAGTATGGCAGTGTGATGCAGTGGTTAGTGAACTGGATCAGGACTGTGAGGATAGCATGTGTATCAGTGTGGCAGGGGGTGAAACCCACCTGGGCCAGGTTGAGCTCTTTGCAGCATAGGTGAGATGGGAATGGAATCCCCTAATATGAATATCTGGAGCTTTCCCCACCTTAAAGGTGTTCAGGTGGGAAGGACCAACCAGAAGTTTGTAGGCAGCCTTTCACCTTAAATGTTGTGAAAACATGAAAGCTGGGGTGGGATTTGTGGCTGCCATGGACTGTCCAGTGCCAATGTACCTACCAACCAGGATGCCGAGGAAAGCCCTGAGGTTACAAGTTGGGAAGAAATGTTGCAAGTTGAGGATTTGGGGTGGAGGAAGTCAATGAGTGGTGGGGCACCGGCTTGGCATGCAGAATGTCCCAGGTTGACTCCCCAGCATCTCCAGGTATGAGTGGCATTGTCCCCTGCCTGAAATTCTGGAGAGGTGCTGCCAGTCAGTGCAGTCGGTACTCAGCTGGACCAATGTACATGGTATGAGGCAGCTTCCAATGTTCCTAACGTTGGGTATGGGGGGCATTCAGCCACCAGCCAGGTCTCCATGGTGGAGGCCATCTGAGGCTGAGCAACACAGAACCAATATGGTGTGATGGGCAAGTGTCCCAAATGTAGATAAGGCTTATGTACCCAATTCCCTGCTCAGACAGAAGCTATTAAATGGTGTAAGAGCTACTGAAACAGTTTGAGAATGGGTGGGTGCTTATTTTGGCTGGGTGACTGCAAGAGAAATCACAGCTAGAGAACTTGTGGTAGCTGCCTGCATCTGAAGCTTAATTCCCATTGCCTGCCACATTAACACATTTTAAAGCCCTTCCCCAACTCCAGATTTTATTTTTTATTACAAGTGAAGGGTGAACAGAGCACTGCCTTGCTACTCTCAGTCCCTGCAATAGATTTGTGGCAGGCAGTGGGCCAAATCTTTTGAGTACTTGTCTTGGAAGTGCCCTTAAACTCTGCGGCAACCCCACAAGTTCAGCTCTGTTCCAGCACCACCCAACTCCCTCCATGGAGCTCTTCTGGCCAAGCCCATCTGCTTTTCCAGAATTTGTGGGCGCTCCTACAGATTTTTTTCTCTTGACTGACCAGCTTTCAAAAGGACAGAGCATGGGATGTCACAGAAGTATGCCAGAGGCCAGCTGATCTGAAAAGGCTTACTACTCCTAGGTTTTTGGACTATTTACTTACGTGCTGATGATCTAGCTCAGGAGAGCTGTGTGTTTGTAAGCAGGTTTCTAGGTGCTTATTAGGAAACCCAGGTGCCAATCAGATGTCTGGTAACATTTCAGATATGGTTTGCCACAGCTCCCATCATACCTGACCACTGGTCCTGCTGACTGTGGCCAAGTGTAGCCAGAGTCCGACAATATCTGAAGAGCCACAGGTTAGCCACCCTCGAACTAGGTCTTGCTTCTTATGGGATGTGCATTAAAAAAAAGCGCCCATGTCATCACAAGCAGTCAGGCTTGCATGTCTTTGAAAAGCATGACTTAGATGAGGGTGCTGTCCTTTAATCTGCTCAGTTAAATAAGCAGACTAGTAGTGTGATCCTGTACATGTGAATAAAAATTAAGCAGGCTTAGGATCAGGGCCAAAGGGCTCATCCTCACATCTGCTTGCCATGTGCCTAGAAAGCATGGGGCTAGTGGGTCTGAGTGCTTTCCCCCCTGCTCTGCTTCTTTCCCAGGGAAAACCCCTCTCTCTAGCTCCAAAGCGGAAAAGAAATGGCCGTCTGCAAAAGAAGCAGCAGCAGCCCGACTGTAGTTTGCTCCATTTGAACGCTGAAGAGTGGCTTTCCCCAGGCAAAAGCAGCAGGACAAGGGGGGATATGGATAAAGCCCAAGTCTTCAGGGTACAGGGTCTTTTTACTTCAAAATGACCTTGCGCCACCAAGATAGCCCAAAACCTACCAACTGTATTTCTGTAGAGCCATGCGACAACGTAAGTGCCTCCTTGCATACCTCTAAAGAAGCAATTTTCACGGGTGTTCACAACATGACAAACTTCCTCTGAAGCAAGTCCAGGTTTCAGTATAAAATGCTCTGTGGAAGCAGATCACACAGCACAGGCAAGTGTGACACAATGTTTTGCAAAGTTGCATTTTGGGGGTACCAAAGGAAAGGAAGAAAAAACCTCAGGCCATGTTAGCTTGCGTTTTGACCACACATACAAAAAGGGGGGGGCAGGCATTTTTGTAGTTGATGATACGCGCACTGAAGACGAGCTATGAATGTGCCATGCTCTCATTGCATACCAGCAGTCCCAGAGACCAGCAGTCCATCTGTCCTGGACCCGAGGACAGTGATTTCTGTGTGCCTGACCAAATCCTGCACCTCTTTCCTGCCCGCTGTCCCACTTTTTGGGGGTGCACACTTCCAAAATGAGATAAAAGCTAGCAAGCTGCCAGAGTTCAGACTCAAAACCAACCGTTAGCATCGATTCAGGATTTTGATCAGCAGGTTATTAACACAAAATGTTTGTGTGAACTGTGTGCGAACTCTCACAATGCATAAGGGGGATCAGTGTTCAAATTTTACATAAAGAGGTGATGGGGTTTCAAACCTGCAGGTAATTCATGTTCTCTGAGCTGGATGTTCTTTGCTCAGAAACACCAGAAGCTGGTGTTTGGAAAGGGGAGTGCGCTTTGCACATGCTCAGGAGGTGCATTAGGAGCTCCTGGCTGAATCATGAAATCAAAAACCTGGTTGTCAGGAAAGTCTGGGTGTGCATGGTTACAGATTCTTACTGCTTTGCTCAAAGCATCTGGATTTGGGGGGGTTTAAAAAATGATACTGGTGCTTGTATCTTGATAAAAGTGCCATGGGTACCATCACAAAAAAAAAACTGGGTGCAGAGAAACCAAACATTATTGTGGTCTAGGGACCAAGCCCAGGGATCGTCACAGTTATGCAGGCTTGTCATATGAGATGGCCACAGAAACATGGTTTTGTGTTGCTTTGCAATCCTACGGAAGAGCATGGGGCGACACCTCAAACAATTGTCTTGATTTCTTTCAGTTGGGACTGTTCTGAGTTTTGCAGCAATGTGTGTATTAGAAAAGTATTTCTGTGTTAGGCTTAGCTTCTTTGAGGTTGTAGAGTTATAGAATCTGAACATGGGGCCAGAGCTGTATGAACATGAACGGCACAAATAACACTGATCGACGCAAAACCACCACCTAGATGGCTTGCTTCGTCTTTATTTTGTCATTGTGCAATTACTCGCAGAACTTTCTGTGTTGAGCAGCAACGAGAGGAAAATGGCATCTTTCTACAACACCCTGTTCCTGACATTTTCTCTCTTTCTGCCAGAGTCATGCCACTGATACAACTAGTTCACGACTATCTACAATGACTAGCAGGGGCTCTGCAGGGTTTCAGGCAAGGATTCAAATCTTCCAGTCCTACTTGGGAGATGCTCAGGATTGGATCCGGGGCCTTGTTCAGGAAAAGCAGATGTTCTGTCCCTGACTTGTGGTTCTTCCTTCTTCAACTCTGCATTTCAGAGACACAGAATGCTAGAAACTGTCCTTGAGGAGGGAGAAAAACCAGGGTATTCCCTTATTGAAAAGCAACACTCCACTTTTAGGCTTTTAGCTAGAGTATTATAATTCAGTTGTCAGCCTATTGGAACGAAGAAAGCACACACTATTTACAAGAACTGCTATGTGCTGGGAACAATCAGCAAAAGCACGCAAACCTGCAAAATTGTTGTTGTTTGTTGTTTAGTCATGTCCAACTCTTTGTGACCCCATGGACCAGAGCACGCCAGGCACTCCTGTCTTCCACTGCCTCCCGCAGTTTGGTCAAACTCATGTTAGTAGCTTCGAGAACACTGTCCAACCATCTCGTCCTCTGTCGTCCCCTTCTCCTTGTGCCCTCCATCTTTCCCAACATCAGGGTCTTTTCCAGGGAGTCTTCTCTTCTCATGAGGTGGCCAAAGTATTGGAGCCTCAGCTGCAGGATCTGTCCTTCCAGTGAGCACTCAGGGCTGATTTCCTTCAGAATGGAGACGTTTGATCTTCTTGCAGTCCATGGGACTCTCAAGAGTCTCCTCCAGCACCATAATTCAAAAGCATCAATTCTTCGGCGATCAGCCTGCAAAATACCCTTTGCAAAAAAAAAAAACAAAAAAACAAAACCACCTTCCGAGCACATTACAAAAGAGACCTGCCATTAATGTATGATGGCTGGCTAATTTTGCCCAAAACTGCTCACGTGCTTTATCAAAATTATCAGTCCTTGTTTGGAGAACTGATGGTTTATGTGTGTGGGGGGGGAGGATAAAGAGCAGCGTAGCAAAGAGAGAAGAATGAGAGCTTTTGTGTGTGAGAGAGAGCACATGAGCATGGATGTGGGAAAGAACATGCACATGTGTTTGTTGGAGAAAAACATTAAGGTTTGTGCAAGGAGGGGAGCACCAGTCCTTTTCATGTGTCTTCCGCACAATGATGCTGCCCAAACTTTTTCAATTACTTACCCTCAGCTGCAACAATCCAATCACGAGACCAGTTTGGCGGCGGGGGTGTTCTTTTCAAGCCCCCACCTGTGCTAGGATGATTGTCTGTATTGTCGTGTCAAACAGTGCGCAACGTTGCATCGTTGGGAGGAGGCTGAGTGTGGAGCCCAGCATGGCACAGCTTCCTCTCTCATGCTCAGGAGGAGCCAACCATTCAAATCCGGACTCAGTCTCAAAGTTTGAGAGGTGGTCTTTGGTCACTCACCAACTTGCTGGCTCACATATTCGTCAGGTGAATAAAATGGGGGGGGGATACATCACACAAGCTGCCTGAAGCTCCTTGGAGGAAAAGTGATATAGAAATGCAGTAAATTAAGTAAAAATCCAGAGTTCCAATCTGCCAAATGCCCTGCTCTGCAGAGAATTTAGCTAGATGATAAATCCCAGTTTTCATACTGGTGTTTCTCCTTGAAGAGCCAACCCAAGCAATTACCGTATTTTTCACTCTATAAGACGCACTTCCCCCTCCTAAAAAGTAAGGGGAAATGTGTGTGCGTCTTACGGAGCGAATGCAGGCTCCATGGCTTGAGTGAAAGCAACGCGAAGCCTCCAGAGCGCAGTGGGAGCTCCCGGAAGCTTCGTGTTGCTTTTGCTGAAGCCAGGAGAGCGAGAGGGGTAGGTGCGCACCGATCCCTCTTGCTCTCCTGGTTTCGCTTCGCTGGAGAGGCGCTGCACAGCTTTCCCTCTCTGCGCAGCGCCCCTTCAGCGAAGTGGGAGGAGAAATGGAAGGGGCTCCGTTTCTCCTTCCGCTTCGCTGAAGGGGCGCTGCGCAGAGAGGGAGAGTATATTTTTTTTCTTGTTCTTCCCTTCTAAAACTAGGTGCGTCTTATGGCCTGGTGCGTCCTATAGAGCGAAAAATATGGTAAATTGTCATGTAGATGAGTCCTCCTAGGGAACATATAATGTTGGAATGCAGGTGGATGATCGCATTTAAATGTTTCATCTCAAAAGATCCTTGAAGATGGAAAGCTAGTATGAGAGGGGGCCTACAGTAGAAATGTCCACAGCCAGAGGTGGCACAACCAGTTTGGCCACGCTGGGCGCTGCACTGCAGGGGACACCACAACCGAGCATGAGAGGCAATGGCAGGGGGAATTTAATCATCACACGTGGTGTCACTGAAATTTGAGAGTCCGAAGTCCACCACTGCCTAACAAGCCAGGGAAATGCTTCAAAACTGCCCCCCACACACCCTCCCTCCCTCTGAAATCCAGGTGCTATAACTTGGGACTATACCACAGCTGGTTTCTAAATGTCTGAATCCATTCTTTTGGGACAAAAGGGGGGCGGAATGTTAACCTTTCACCATTTGTTTCGACCCTCCCTTTATCACGACAGAGAATGCAAAGCATTTTTCATACATCAAATAGTGTTTATTGCAGACTTTCAGCTGAGTCATGTGAAAAAGGCACCATGAAAATTAATAAAACTAGATGATTAATTTCTTCTAAATGACATGATGGGTTTCTTTTTGTAATGCCTTTATATACAGGTGACAGAATAGAACATTTTGCACTGGGGAAACTGAGGTGGGGGAAGAAGTCGTCATAGTACCATAAACAACATTTACTGGAATATTTAACTCGGATTGGCCATGTTTCAAAAGATTTCAGTTGGAAATTAATACTTGGTTCTCTTTCACAATCGCCTTTCACCCCATCCCCAGAAAACCTGGGTTTCCCTTTCAATGGGTGAAGTTAACACGATGCCCTTCAGAAATAATACTGTGAATGAACACACAGAGACCCTCAAAAGGTCCGACTGCCCCGCCCTGAACCTTTTAAAAAACTGACACTTGTGTTCTCATTTCCTTTGTGCCTTTATTGGTTTTCTTGTGCTCATCCCCAGCCGTAAAATTGGAATCCAGAATAAGTTACCTCTGCTATCGCTATCTCCGTTAAGAAACCATCTTGTGAATTTGTTGGAAGAATGGCCATAGTCTGTATGGAAGATTTGACCCGTTGGCATCTCAGGTGCTGAGAAATGAGATGTGGAGAGAAAGAGCCCATGGCTATAAATGACAGTGACAGGACAAGCGAAATGGTGCACTCCCGATGCCATGAAGTCCCACTGATTCCAGCAGCAAAGAGCCAAAAGCTCACATACGTTTAACTCCTTTGTTGACATCAATGGGTCTTAAAAGGAGATTCTCCCTGGTTAGATCATGTGCCTTTGGATTCACACTGGATCACAGATTTCAACATGTTGGTGTGTGTTTTTTTTGCAGAGATTGGGAGCTGGTGGCCTTCTGGACACTGCTGGCCTATTGCTGCCATCATCTCTGACCATTGTACAGACTGGCCAGAGCTGATAGCTGAACTCCTACAACAACAGTCCCACAGATTTTCCTTGCCTGTTTTAATCAGGTGGCTCAGTGGCCGTCTTTGCCCTGCAAATAGCGGTGTGATTTTGCTTGCCTGCTTTGAATAAGAGGAAGGGGGAAGATCAGAAAAGCATGAAATGATTGGCTTCACCTAGCCAGCCTTGGGAGCGCTGGTTCATTTCCCATTAAATGTGCTTTTTGAGTAAGGGAGAAGGGGAGCACCAGTTGCCCCACTGACCTCCCAGCTGCATGCTTTCTTCATGGTAGTCTTCATCAACCTGGTGCCATCCAGATGTTTTGGACGACAACTCCCATCAGCCCCAGTTGAGTTGTCGTCCAAAACATCTGGAGAACACCAGGTTGACGAAGGCCGGTTTATGGCATCAAGTTGTGTCTACATAAATAGTCGTCATCAACCAGACATTTCCTCTTCATGGCTTCCTAAAACAAAGCATGATGGAACAATGCCCAGAATAATGGGAGCTCTTCCTCCTTTTTTGAGCAAGTACAAACAAAAATGGACAGAGAATGCATTTAGTGGCTGCTGCTCTCGTCGAAAGACTCTACTCCCGAGTCCGTGGCGGCAGCACTGAGTTTCTCTTGCCGTCTTCTCATAATCTCTTGTAATTCTGTACTTCCACTGGTAGCCTTTGAAATCAGAAAAGGGGGAGAGAGATTCAAAACTGGCCTATTTTTGCACACGAGCCAAGATTTGACTTCAGTTATGAAATGCATCTATTAAAGCCATTTATTTAAGAGGGGTAGGAGTGGTGGAAGGTTTCTGATTCAGCAAAACATGTTGAGGAGACCCAAAGCTGAGAATAAGAACATAAGAGAAACCTGCTGGCTGGATCAAGCCAATGGCCTATCCAGTCCAGCATCTTATTCTCACAGTGGCCAAACAGATGCCTGTGGAAAGCCCGCAAGCAGGATTTGAGCACAACGGCACACTCCCTTTCTGTTAAGTTACAGCAATTAGGTACCTAGAAACATTTCTGCTTCTGAGCGTAGAACAACATAGCTAGTAGCCACTGATAGCCTTGTCCTCCAAAGCATGAGACGCTCAATCACAGGGTTGTGGGTTTGAGTCCCACATTGGGAGAAAGATTCCTGCATTGCAGTGGGTTGGACTAGATGACCCTTGGTGACCAACAGTGCCTCCTGTGGGAGTGAGTTCCATAGTTTCCCAATGAGCTGTGTGAAGAAGCACTTTCTTTTATCTGTGCTGAGTCTTCCAACCTTCAACTTCATTGGAGGTCCGTGAGTTCCAGTGTTATGAGAGAGGGAGCAGCCATTCAGTGCAGCTGCTGCTGGAATGTGTTACTTCAGGTGGAAGGTCGGAGATTGCATGTTCAAACTTGCCTCCTGCTTCCTAAACAAACTCCCCACACATTGGAAAGTGAGCTTGCTATTCGAGAAAGGTGGACAGAGTCATTCCATACAACACTGCCATTTTCTATGTGTAGCACAGGTCTGGGGAACTGGACCCAGCCAAAGGGTTGGATTCCAAACAGGCCACTTTGACAGGTCGTATGATACCAGGTGATTCAAAATTCTAGCCATGGGAGCAGCCACAGGCTTTCCCCCGACCTTAGCGCTGTGACTCCACAGTGTTAAGATCAGAGATAAGACTCTGTTTGCTATTTGATACTAAAAAGGCAGCAGCAGAGGCTTATCTCTGATGTTAGCACCACCTCTGCTGCCACCTATGACTATCCTAGAGCAAGCAGAGGCTTTCCCCCGATCTTAGCGTTGTGACTCCACAGCGCTAAGCTCAGAGATAAGCCTCCTTTGCTTGCTATTTGATACTGAAAAGGCTTATCCCTGATGTTAGCACTGCCTCTGCAGCTAACTATGACTGTCCTAGAGCAAGTAGAAGCTTATCTCTGATCTTAGTGCTGTGGTGTGTTTGCTTATTTTAAGAGGGTAGGGGAGCATTACAGCATGCAGTTTGAAGTGCTACGATCCAGCAAGAGCTGCACTGTGTGATTCTGTTGACGGTACAGCTAAGTTCTCAGATAAACTGTTGAGATGCTGAAGGCATTCTTCTGCCGCAGTGCCCCTTTGGGAGGAAGTGCTAAATCAAAGGCCATCTAGTCCAAACTCCTGCTGAAGCCCCTTCCAACTCAGTGTTTAAATGACACCCAACTTAATGTTCATTCCACTTTTGTCATTACCCTGAGTGGAAGAGCTCAGAGCTCAGTGCATGCAGTGTGTTGGTCATTCAATCCTTGGTGCATCCAGACAGAACATGCCTAACACCTAAGAGTACGGATGGGGAACTAGGATGGCAAAAGCTGATGGATTTGGTGGAGAAACCGACTTGGCACGTACCTCCAGTGCAGCTTTCTGAACAGTAATTTGGCTGTAGACTCGAGCTCCTTCGGGGCACACAGTCCTTAGCTCGTCTTTGTTGAGGGAGAACAGCTGAGCGCCAGTCAAAACCCCAAGGCTGTTGACAGTTCTGTAGAATTAGTAGCAACAGATTAGCACAGTGAAGCTATTTTTTAAATATAAAAACAAACAAGAAAATGCAAAATGTGATATTCGGGTAAAGGAAAGAAATTGCTCACTCGTAATATGCAACCAGAAATCGCTGAGGCCTCCCCTCACACCGCCAAGTAGGCTCCTGAAAGCCGAAACTCAAAACCAAACATATTTGTTTGGTCCCAAGATGAACTCAGAAGGGAAGAGAATTGAGCATCATCTTTTAATTTGATCCTGCTTTTGTGAAGTAATGCCAGCAATTTGGAGGAGTTTATTCAGAAGGGAACCAAACCATAGTTCCACCTACTGTAGGATCAGTAATGGCAGTGGATTTCAACCAGGGTTTTTTCCAGGCAGGGGATGCCAACCTCATCCTAAATATTGTGGGCCCAATTTTATGGAGCTCCCTTCCAGCTGAGATCAGTTAGGCCCCTCTCCCTGTTGAAGTTCCAGAATCTGCTTATCTATCTGTAACACTGATATACCTCCTTTATTTTCCAAGGTTCTCAAGGTGGTGGTTCATGGTTCTCCTCCTCCCATTTTCGTTTCAGCTTCCTAACAACCCTGTGAGGTAGGTTAGGCTAAGAGATTGTGACTGGCCCAAGGTGAGCTTCATGGCCAAGAGGGGATGCAAATTCTGTTCTCCCAGGTCCCCGTCCAGTTTTATCTCTTTCTCAGCATTCAGTTGGGACATGGGTGGCGCTGTGGGTTAAACCACAGAGCCTAGGACATGCTGATCAGAAGGTTGGCGGTTCGAATCCCTGTGACGGAGTGAACTCCCGTTGCTCAGTCCCTGCTCCTGCCAACCTAGCAGTTTGAAAGCACATCAAAGTGCAAGTAGATAAATAGGTACCACTCTGGCGGGAAGGTAAACGGCGTTTCCGTGCGCTGCTCTGGTTCACCAGAAGCGGCTTAGTCATGCTGGCCACATGACCTGGAACCTGTACACCAGTTCCCTTGGCCAATAAAGCGAGATGAGCGCCGCAACCCCAGAGTCGGCCACGACTGGACCTAATGGTCAGGGGTCCCTTTACCTTACAGCATTCAGTTACTTGCACATGGCTTAGAGAATACTGCACTTAAGCCATACTGCCAACTCTTAAAATAAATAAACAAACCTGGGACCTTCTGCAAGCAAAGCAGATACTCTGCCACTGAGCTGAATCCAGCTCTTTCGGACAGGATGGTGTTGAGGACAATGCAGCGCCCCAGGTGGTCTACTTGCCTCTTAACTCTGATCAACTCTTATCAGAAAATGTTGCTCCCTAAAACTCACACTGGGTTGAAGCCTTTCGCCTGTAACCAGCTTTTCACGTCTTCGGGAGAGGAGTCGTAGCTGATGTTGATGGCTGGGGCATTGGATCGTGGCACATGGAACTTCTTTTGGGCGGCGCTTCGGCCAATGGTGAGCCGGTGGATGAGCTCATCCTGGACTTCCTCCATCTGAGATTTCCGTCCTTAAAAAAAAGGAGGAGAAGGAAGAAGAGAAAATTGACTGCTGTTTAAAATATGTATCTGAAGAAGCGACTCAAAGGGAAACTGATTCACGACTGGGCCTAATGGTCAGGGGTCCCTTTACATTTATGTTTAATATATAAGGATGTTCTAGGATAGTTCTATATATCACCCCAACAGCACTAGCTGTTTGAGATTAGCAGGGCAGTTCTGTAGGCACCAAAAAACAGTCCATCACTAGGGTGTTTGGCTACTGCAGCATTCTCCTCCTTAGCTCCTGTCTCCCACACTGGCTATTTCAAGAGCAAAGAGAAATCACTGCTTTGAATTCTGCCAGCCTTGGCTGTGCTTCTTCCTTCCCATCCTGTAAAATTAGCACGTGCTGCACATAGCAAAGCAAGCACAATGAAAAGCTGGCACGGCCCTCCAGGGATCGGAGCGCCAGCCTTGCAATAGCTGACTGTTCCCTGGTCAAGGCTGCGGCTACTTCTGCACCAAAATTTAACCCAAGCGATTCTGCGAGTAGAATAAATCGTGAAAATTAAACATGTCTGCATTAGTCAAGTCTGCTTTCCACAGCCATGTTCCCAAAGCACCTGGAATTGTTGGGCTGGGGGAACGGCAAAAGTCCGTGCATGCAGACTGAAGGCAGATGGGCTGCAGAGGACCCAGGAGAATAGAAGAAGCCCATTTCCTGACCAGAGGATACCCTGTACAGTCTGCCTCCATAAGAGCTAGAAACTTGGCTTTCAGAAACCCCCAAGAACCTTTGGTTCTCAACACCACTTCCGATGTCAAATTTTATGGATGAGAAGTTCTGTTGAGTAGAGTATTCAGAACATATTTTCCCCAAGTGACAGGCTGGTATCCAACACTAGCCATACTTGGAGCAGAACCAAGGAAGTAAATGAATTTCGGCAAGTTAAGCCCATTGACCTAAATGGTACTATTTGGAGTATGACTTAATTGGATATAAGCAGCTTAATTGCATCATTCAACACACATGATTTTTCTGGCATACAGAACGAGAGAGAGAGAGAGAGAGAGAGAGAGAGAGAGAGAGAGAGAGAGAGACTGACTCACGATCTATAGGGGGCGGTTTCTGCCTCTGGCCGTCTCGCCCGCCTTCGCTTGAGGTGCTGCTTTGGCGGCTGATGGCTCCAGGCACCTTTGGCACAGGAACTGGGATGGGCGCTGGCATGCTTGGTGGGAGAGGGACAGGAAGTGGCGTCTGGGGCGGTGAAGGGACGACAGGAGCGGGGTCAGGTTGCTTCGGAACAAAGTCTGTCCTTTGCTTCTACAAATGCACACACAAAAAAAGAGGCTACATTTTTCATAGCTGTGGGGAAAATCCAAGTTGTTGGGGTTTTGTTTTGCAGAATATATGCGTTAACTAAACCTCTGCAAGAGTGAACAATTGTTTGCTTATTTTCCAAACCTGAGCAACACGAGAGAGGCATTGCAGGTAAAGCACATCCATGCATTGCAGGAAGAGGAAAATAAAGAGTGAAACCTAAGTCAGTAGATGATCACCATCTCTTGGTCTTCTTTTAAAAAAATAGTTTTTAATGCATCTCTGTCTGTCTGTCTGTCTGTCTGTCTGTCTGTCTGTCTACCTATCACCATAGTGCACCATCAGCTCAAGGGTTACTGTTGCAGGTTTACTCTTCCTTCTAACTGCAGAGCCTGCATACCTAGGGACAATGTGAATTGGTCCACAGTGTTCTTACCTCTGGAGAGAGCAGGCGAGAATGCATTCCCAAAAGGCTAGTTCACACTGCGAACACCTTTACAGTCCCAGCCTGCTAAGTAGGCTACAGACTTTCAAGAGGTCTGACTGCGTAATGTTTTCAAAAGGCTCTATAGTTTTTCGAGAGCTCTTAACAGCAGAGGAAACCACACTGGAGATGGCAACGCTGGGGCATATTTTTTTTGTCCTCCTGGGAAGCTACATGGGATCTGAAAAAATGGAGAGTGGGAAGTATTGTGCAGAAGGGAGAGTCTTGCTAAATAGCCACCAAATATAGTAGGCTCAAGCACTGTGCAAAAATAAGAGATTTAAGGACCGTATTGGATCCTTTAATCTGTCTCCTTAATCATGCAGAATTGTGTCATGTCAATGCACAGGAATATAGGTACACACCTATGGCCTTTCCACAAACACAGCAGGAGTCACCTACATAGGTCTTACAGATGCATAAAATCAGAGTTGGGAGAGACACTAAGTCCAACCTGAATATGCAGCTGTCCCATAGGGTGTTATCAGCACCATGATCTAACCAACTGAGCTTTCCTTAGGTATCAAAATTAACACACACACACACACAGAGAGAGAGAGAGAGAGAGAGAGAGAGAGAGAGAGAGAGAGAGAGAGAGAGGTGTGTGTGTGTGTTTCTTTTAGTGCCCACAAATGTTTGATGGCTAATCTAAAGTGAAAAGCCCATGCAAAATATATTCCTCATGAAGTATTTGTGAAGAATAATAATAATAATAATAATAATAATAATAATATACCATTCTGAAGCAGAGCATGTTTTCTCCAGACAATCTATGAGCTGTAAACCCAAGATCAAACCTTAGTTACAGCTTGTGGTGCATCTGGAGAGAGACAAACCATGACATGCAAAGCCAGCTAAACCGTGGCTTAGCTCATGGCAGAAGAACTGGGGGTAGAACGTAGTTGCAGTGATTTCCTTTCCAGAACCGTGAGCTTTCTTGCTAAGCTACAGTTTTGCTTAGCATTCCATCTGCGCCAGCTCAGTAATAAGGAAGACAGACCAAGTTTTCTGACCCTGCATAGGGCAGCTTCAGATGTTAAGCCTCGCTTGAGACTCCCTAAGGCTGGAAGTTGGAAATTTGTTAGAGGAAACAGTAGTGAGGTGGGAGAGAAGGCTTTTGAGGAGCGCGGCAGATCTTACGGACAGTTCCCAAAAAGCCCCAAAAAGCTTTTAACAAGACACACTGCTTCATCCATTTTATATGAGAACAATTTGAATTACCTCAGAGAGTTCTCCCAGTAATTGCTACAAGAAAAATGAAGTAAACCAAAGCAAATTAGACAAGTTGGAACAACGTTGAAACGTCAACCACAGAATCAGCAGCCTTCCAGCATTTTAAGTAGCCTTCATTGACTCTTGATGGCAGCAATTACTTGCCAATTTTTGAATTTCTATTAGAATTCCCACCATCACCAGCTGGGACAACAATGTGCAGTCACAAAGCAAAGCAAACCATGGCTTGTGTTATATTAGCTCAGGATTGCATTACGGGTGTGTTATATTATACTAAAATATAATACAGTGGTTTAGACTGCATTACCTATCTGCCTCATGGGACAATACAACTCCTGGGATAATAGACTGTATCATGTGGTAATGCTATGCTTTGTCCAAGTCATGCGCTTTTTAAATGGGCAAGATGTTCTCAGAGATACTGATATGTACTGGGCCCTCACAAAGTTAATGGGCAAAGTTGAAGCCCTTTGTTGCAGTCACCCACAATCTCCAGCACAAGATGGCACCTACGCTGATGTGAGCCATGAAGACCAGAAACTTGTTAAAAATAGAAATATTTGGTTTTAAATAAAAATCCCTCAAGTTGCCTGTGGGGATGTGTAACTCAGGAATTGAATGGATACAACTATTGGGGGAGTCAATGTTAGCCAGGGAGCTCTGTGGACCATGATGTGAAAGCAGGGGACAGGAAGAGACATATAGAGGCGACTCCCCACTTATGTGGGGATTACTTTCCGGGTCCCCACGCACATAAGAGAAATATGTGCAAGTGGGGAACACCCTGGAGAGTCCTTGTGGCTCGCGAGGAGACCCTCCCCAGAGTCCAAAGCGGACATCCTCTTGGGGATTTGAGCAGGGGCTCCACACAAGCCAGAGGCACCGTGGGGCTTTGTTGAGGCTGCTCAGCCTCCCCGACTAACAGCTAGTGCACAGGGTAGTGCAGCAGCAGCAGCTTTCAGCTGAGCAGGCTCACCAAAGTCCCACTGTGCCTCTGGCTCGCAAGGAGACACCCACACACCCCTCACTCGTGAGGGTGTCCTCACGAGCCACCTGCCACTTCCAGGTTCCCAGCACTGTACATGTGCGTGGTCATGCAGAACATCTCACGCATGTGGAGAGTTTCCTGTGTTGTGATTCCCAGGAACTGGTATATGTGGATACAAAACACTAGATAGTGGTGTCATAATGGCTAACAGCCATTAAGAGCCTTCTCCTCCATGGACATCCAAAACATCTGGAAGGCACCTTTTTCACCCTGACTGGGCCACAGTGATCCATGCGATGGTCACCTCCAGGCTTGATTATTGTAACTCGCTCTATGCAGGGCTGCCCTTGAAGCTGACCCAGTGGGTGCAGAATGTTGCAGTGAGGCTCCTTACGGGGTCCTTGCGGCGGGATCACATTCATCCAGTGCTTTACCAACTTCACTGCCTCCCGGTGGAGTACAGGGTCAGGTTTGGAGGTTGCAAGGTGGTTAGATTGGTCTCAACCAGGACCAGGGCCTTTTCAGTACTGGCCCCGACTTGGTGGAACACTCTGTCACAAGAGGCTAGGGCCCTGCGGGACTTGATAGCTTTCCTTAGGGCCTGCAAGACAGAGCTGTTGTGCCTGGCCTTTGGTTTGGACTCAGTCTGACCCTTATGTTTCCCTTCCCTTATGGTTTTGATCTATGGGCTACTTTTAAAATGAGGCTGCATTTTAAATTGCATTTTAACCTGTATTTTAAATTGTTTCCCCCCCCTCCTATTATGTTTTTACTGTAATTTTACTGGTGTTAGCCCCCCTGAGCCCGGCTCTGGCCGGGGAGGGCGGGGTATAAATAAAATTTAAAAAATAATAATAACTCCCAGCTGAAGTCCCATTCACCATCTCCAACCATGCTCTATTTGTAGAAGGAGGTGCCTAACTCCACACTCCCAGCTCTGACCAGTAAGAATGAGAGCAGACTCAAAGCCTAGATTTTCTCTGCACAGGCTTTATACCCCTGTACATAACTGTATGGACCAAATCAAATTAACAAAGAAATGCAGTATGCCTGAGCAGGCCTTGCACATGCAACAGTTTTCTTTTTCCAAAAAGTGCAGTCAACATTTGGATAAATTTGGAAACAAGAAACTCAACGCAATAGCTGTGTAATTAAACTTTCTTTTTAAAAAGAACACTCCCACCTCCTCTTCGTCCCCAACCGATCAGTTCTGCTAGAATGGTACTGCAGGGATTACTGGCAAAGACTTAATGACAATTCTGGCAAGTGCCGAATGAGCACCTGCCCATGCGCATTCCTTCATTTGCAACACATTTCCCAGGCAGCTGAGAAAGGGGATGTGTGAGAGCAGTTGGCAGTGGGCACTTGTGTTGGATCTAAGCAAGCTGGCAGGAGATCTGGGCACGAGAAATGTGTGTGAAAGAGAAGCTGCACCCCCACAGAGAGACATTTGCCACAAACGGATAAATAAAGAGACTTGTGGAAGGTTTAGTGGTGGACTCCAAAGAATACAAAGAGAAAGCAGTGAATCCCAAGGGGAAACCCTGGTCAAACTTGGCACCAACATGTTTGCAAGCGGGAGCAAATGGCCAAGATCTTTTGGCAGCAGGAAGAAATATTAATAATATTTTAAAAACTCATTAAACCAGTGCCAGGATTAAAAAGGCAATGAGGCAATATGCTGAGCTGTAAAGTGAGGGTAGGTTTGAATGTTAGGAGTCCCATTTCTGACCTGTGTCCATTTTGTACATGTTCACTCATATGCATTTTTCTTTATCTGTGGTTCTCAAACCTCCCCTGTCCCATGGATCACTTAAAAATTACTTAGGGTCTTGCTGGAACAATTAGTAATTTTTCTGCCTCTTGTAGTGAATGTAATGTGTTGAATTAGGAGCTATGCTTTTTAATTGAATCAATATCAAACTTTAGAATTCCTAGCCTCCCTTCACTAAATTTAGACTCAAGTAATGTGTAAAAGGGACGCGGGTGGCTCTGTGGGTTAAACAACAGAGCCTAGGACTTGCCAATCAGAAGGTCGGCAGTTCGAATCCCCACGACGGGGTGAGCTCCCGTTGCTCGGTCCCTGCTCCTGCCAACCTAGCAGTTCGAAAGCATGTCAAAGTGCAAGTAGATAAATAGGTACTGCTCCAGCGGGAAGGTAAACGCCGTTTCCGTGCGCTGCTCTGGTTCGCCAGAAGTGGCTTAGTCATGCTGGCCACATGACCCAGAAGCTGTACACCGGCTCCCTCGGCTAGTAAAGCGAGATGAGTGCCGCAACCCTAGAGTCGGTCACGACTGGACCTAATGGTCAGGGGTCCCTTTACCTTTTAATGCGTAAAAACAACTGCACAAACTAATGTAAAGTGTACACGGAATACATGTTTCAGTGAAAAGAGCATACAAAAATGTGTTGCGTTAGTGAAAACTGCTTTGCAAAACGGGGCATGTTAGCAAATTGCATACAGAAATGCATATATAAGGAGAGATTTGCACTAAAAGGCTGGTGAATCTTCATGAAGACTTTAATTCCCTATCCCTGGTGAACTCATGTGGAAATCTGGAGAACTGAATTGAAGATTGGGGAAAAGAGAAACTGAAACTGACACATCTGCCCACACCCACGAGGAACCGATCCTTCCATGTGGCATCAGCTCCTCTCTGGAAGTTCCTGCCCATTGGTATCAAGCAAGCACTTTTGCTACATTGCCTTCGACATCCACTCTTTTGTTTGGACTTACTCAATTTGTACATTGTACGACACTATTTTCCTCTTCTAGGAGAAGGGCATAAACAGAGCTTTAGGGACTATGGGGCATTTTAAAAAATAAAATAAAAAGAAGATGGCGAATTAGATTCTCTTTTCTGCTCACCATCTCCATGGAAAAGGATGCAGAGCAAACCAACAGCTCCAGCACAGGACTCCGTGGTGAATTTGGCACTTGCTTCCTCTCTTGCCCATATTGCGCTCAGGCAGAGAGGTGGAAGTACTAAGCTCTCATCCTGCTGGGTCCTTGGGATGGAACTTTCTCCTTTCAATCTCATTCCTTCTACTATGGAGGAAACAGATGGGGAGGTGGACAGGCTCCACATGCTCTGTTCTGCTTCAACACTTCCAGGCCACAGGTATCTCTTTTGTTTGCAAGTCTTAACACTGCACGGTCATATTGCTTCGGTTTCAGGAAGTAGTCCCTGCTGTGGGTGGGGTTCTAAGCCAGATAGGGCACAGCTGGGTCCTGGCTCTGGAGCAGCCAGGCCAGGGACAAAGTGCAGAAGGCAGGCTCTAGATAAGGAGGGCAAGGGTGTGATCAGCACCACGGAGAGCTCAGAGTGCATCTGAGTGCCAAACAAGCAAAACTTGAATATTGCTCCAACAACTATTAAACTCTTGACTGAGTCTTAAGGAGGGATTTGACTCCCTTTGGGCTGTTGGCTCCACCCCTATAGGGAACGAGAGTGCCACCCTTAAAGGAGCCTGGCTTGATTTAAAGGTGGTGGCTTCTGAGATGGTGCCCTTGGGTAGTGGAGCTACTTCTTCAGGCATAAGGGTGGGCTGCTCTTTCTAGTGATGTGAGTTTTGAGAACGCAGGAGGTGTTGATGAATGATTCTGAAGCTGAATCAACAGAATTATAGCGTCCCAATCAAGGGAAGTAACAGTACCACTCTATTCTGTCATGGTCAGACCATGTCTGGAGTATGGTTTCCAGTTCTGGGTGCCACAATTTAAGAAGGATATTGACAAGCTTGAAAGTGTGCAGAGAAGGGCAACCAAGATGATCAAGGGTCTGGAAACCAAGCCTTATGAGGAACGGTTGAAGGAGCTGGGTATGTTTAGCCTAGTAAAGAGGAGACTGAGATAGCCATCTTCAAAAATCTAAAGGGATGTCACATGGAGGATGGAGCAAGCTTGCTTTCTCCTGCTCCAGAGGGCAGGAGCCAAACCAATAGTTACAAGAAGTTACAAGGAAGGAGGTTTTGGCTAAAGATCAGGAATAACTTTCTGACAGTAAGAGCTGTTCAACAGTGAAACGGACTCCATCGGAAGGTGGTGGACTCTCCTTCCTTGGGGGTTTTTAAGCAGAGGTTGGAATGTCATCTGTCATGGATGCTATAGTTGAGATTCCTGCATTGCAAGGGGGCTGGACTTGGGGCCACTCCCAACAATACAATTCTATGATCGTCTTCCTGGGTGCAGTGATGGTCTCTGTCTGTAGTCTCTTCCAGTGAGGAGGGTGGAACTGAAGCTCTGGCTCTTGGGGACTCTTGGATGATCTGCCAGCTAAGATGTGGCCAGGTCCAGACTTACTAAGTGCCCTGGGGATGGGATCATTTCAGGAAACCTCATTGGGGTCTTGTGAAACCTCCCTCATAAAAATAGAGTTCAATTTGCTCATGCAATACTTTCATATCCTTTTTATTATTATTAAAAAAGTGGGATTGATGGATTATAGCAAGTTTTGACAACAAATAACTGCTTCAAAACAGACTATGAAAACTACCTACCAGTAGGGACAGGGTTGTTTAGAGGCAGGGTCAAGGAGACAAAATTGGCAGGAGGACTCAAAGCGGGCAGCAGAATATATCCAAGACCAAAATAAGTCCACTGTGACCCTTGGTTTCACCAGGGGAAACGACTTGCCTAATGTGAAAGTCTGACCCAAACACCCATGAATGGTTTCATTACTGTGTCCAGGGCAGCTGTCTACCAACTCCACCTGGTACGCAGGCTGAGACCCTACCTGCCCGCGGACTGTCTCGCCAGAGTGGTGCATGCTCTGGTTATCTCCCGCTTGGACTACTGCAATGCGCTCTACGTGGGGCTACCTTTGAAGGTGACTCGGAAACTACAACTAATCCAGAATGCGGCAGCTAGACTGGTGACTGGGGGCGGCCGCCGAGACCATATAACACCGGTCTTGAAAGACCTACATTGGCTCCCAGTACGTTTCCGAGCACAATTCAAAGTGCTGGTGCTGACCTTTAAAGCCCTAAACGGCCGCCGTCCAGTATACCTGAAGGAGCGTCTCCACCCCCATCGTTCTGCCCGGATGCTGAGGTCCAGCGCCGAGGGCCTTCTGGCGGTTCCCTCATTGCGAGAAGCAAAGCTACAGGGAACCAGGCAGAGGGCCTTCTCGGTAGTGGCGCCTGCCCTGTGGAACGCCCTCCCATCAGATGTCAAAGCGATAAATAACTACCTGACATTCAGAAGACATCTTAAGGCAGCCCTGTTCAGGGAAGTTTTTAATCTGTGATATTTTAGTGTATTTTTGGTTTCTATGGAAGCCGCCCAGAGTGGCTGGGGAAACCCAGCCAGATGGGCGGGGTACAAATAATAAATTATTATTATTATTATATAATGTGCTACAAACCTAAAGGGAAAACATACATGAGGATCATTGTTGGAGAGTCTTCTCCAGGTTCATCCATCTGAGGCAGTGAGGTGGGCCTTCTTAATGGTGACACCCCAGCCATGGAACGCTCTCCTCAGAGATGCTTGCCTAGGCCCTATGATCTTTCCTCACTTTTTGCTCTCCTGGGCCTTTTAATTAGAGCTATTGTGGCTTGCCCCCGTGCTGGGTTTTCAATGCTGCTTTATTAAGCCTATGCTGCTTCACGAAGTATCATGCTAATTTTTGGACTCATGCCGTTTCTGCATTGTTTTACCTGATTGCTGGTGAGTGCATTCATATTGCTTTAAATTTGTGAACCACCCAGAGGAGATGGTTAATTGGGCAGTATATAAAACACCAATCAACCCACAGACAAAGGGAAACTGATCAGCACCGCAGAAATTCCAGAACACTCCAACAACATGCTTCACACCACACAGTGCAAACAAAACATGTAAACAATCCGGGCCTGTTTGATATATGTTGTGACTTTGCAATTCCCTCTGCTTGATAGATCGCAGCATGAGGACTGCTGACTCATTTCCCCGAACATGCTTACACACCTCTGAAGGATTAGTTTCTCTGGGTTTTTTGGTAGAAATGTGCTGATCTTGTCCAGATAGTTATTAAGGATTTCCTGGGCCTGCTCAAAAATTTATATCCCTTCCCAAACTAACCACACTCCATACAGGATCCTACCAAGTTGCAGGTTTTTTAAAACACACACACACATGGGAGGCTCCCACCCTAACAAGCTGTGGACCCCCTCCTCAGTTCCTTATGGCCTTCAATTACCTCAACACTCCATAGTCAAAGCCAAAAAAAACCCCACCCCATGCCTCAAATGCAATTTAAAGTACAAGTATTATCCTAAATGATGTGGAGCTCAGGCACCCAGGGACCAAATTAGATGTCACATACTATTGCCTGTAACCTGAAAAGAACAGGAACAACAAAAGCAGTTTGGGTTGGAGGAAAAGTTCTGAGGGAAGGTAGTGATTAAATCATTTCTGCACTCAAAATCACCCTCCTGAGGTGCTTTTCTCCCTGTGAGAGGAAAATATACGGGTACAGTTCTCTGTTCAAACGTACCATGTTTGGGAGTGTGCTGTGTGCCCTTTAAATCTTAAGGACCTATTAGTCCCATGTGAAACTTCCTATATGCTATGGTTGTCAAGGGAAGAATCTACTCAGATCGCCTCCTCAGGGCCTTTTCTGTGGTGGCTGCGCTCCTGTAGCAGTCCTTGCCAAGGCAAGTCAGGGATTATGAGAGTTGTAGTCATAGGTTCCTTACTTCTGCTATAGAAACTAGCTAGAGTGTTGTATACTGTCCACTGCTATTGCTGAGATTGCAGATGGAACTGTTAAAATTCTTGTTAAAGTTTTTTTAATGGTTTATATGCTGTTCTGAATTATTATTACCCCTTTGTGAGCAGCCCTGAGGACCTTGGTTGAGGAGAAAGCTAAGCACACCAGAAGAAGAAGATGATGATGAAGATGAAGATGAAGTTGATGATGAAGAAGAAATATGGCCAACTCTCCACTGCACAACTATTGAAAATAGTGAAAGTACACACTGTAGTTTCACAAGAGACAAAGGTTGAGTCTGATCAAGCGTAATCAATGCTTGCCCATATTATTATTATCTCTATCAACTTTCCAGGAATTAGGGCTGGAATTCTCCTGAAACCAGTAATTCAAGACCTTCCCAATGTTTCCATCAGCCTTTATTGCTACATTACGATTTGTATAAGTCAGTATCTTAGCCTCTGAATAATGAATGGTAAATAATGGAAAATCTTCATTATCCTATTAAAGGCTTTAGCTTTTGGCTCAGACAATACAACTGAAAACGACGCAATTTCAAGGGAAGATCAGACAGATTTAGCTGGAGCATGAAACTATGGTTTAGTTCAGGAACAGAGAGGAATATAGCCTTATTCTAAGAAGCGAAAAGGAACAGCAAACCTAAACCTCATGAACAATATGGGTTCCTTTAGAAACATAGAAATATAGAACAAAACTGTTGTTGTTATTGTTTTATTATTAATAATAAATACCCACCCCCTACCTTTAAGATCACAGAGTGGGTTACAGCAATTAAAACCCAGTATTAAAAACAGTTTAAAAAATGTCCAGTCACAGAAATAAGGTGGGCCCCAAAATTCTGCAACTCTAGTGACAAAAGTCAGGTGCATCTAAATGACACCTGTACATATCATACACAAGTCATTGTCTGCTACAGTGTCAGGGTCAACAAAAGGGTGGAGAGATAGCTGTGTGTTTTATTTGAAACACTCAGTTTTACTGAATCCTTATTTGCTTCTGATTTTAGCAGCAAAAAGGAAGGTGCTTCATTGCAAAGTGCACCATCAATTACAAAACTTGTTCCCAAACCTTCAAAACGCAAAAAGAATCTTCAAAGCACTCAGTGGCTACACATGGCATCTAGAGAATGTTTTCTATACAGTCAAAGCTTCATACGTTCACCTCAAACCAGCCAGAAAACCATCAGTCCACACACATGCAATGCAAAATTTGAGAAAAGGTCAGGGTTCAAACTTACAGAGGGGGAAATGGGGTGGCGGAATGTCAAGGAGGAAGTGGCAGTGGAAAAGGGGTGCGGAACACAACCCTACCTTAAATAATTCAAATTCCCTCTTTGGCATCAACAGCTAGCGATACAGAACAAGCATTTGAAATTATTTGAAACGCAAATAAATCCACAAGCAGACTTTGAATCTAAGTAATGCAGACAAATGGAGGACTTAAATATATTTAAAGACAACTCTTTAAAGAGACAGATTCTGCTCCACACGAGGAAGAATCAAGTCAGCTTGTAAATAAAAGCAAAATAAAAGGTGAAGTGAATCTGGATAATCTACTGTGCTCTGAAACTGACACTCACAAACGCCATTTAATACAAAGATTAAACGAGCCGTCAGGATGGAGTCCTTTAGTCAGGATGCTGACTAAATTCGTCCAAATGTTGTTACACTCCTAGCAGTTAGCCTAGCTTTGTTGGGGGGGGGACACCCTTGCTCGTTCTTCTGCCCTGATGGCGCCATTGCCAGGCTGATCTCTGCCTGACGGAAAGCTCTCCACCTGACCTGTTTGACTCTCTTCCGCAACTGCCAGGCCGAGATAGAACTGGCTTTGCCAGACTCCCAGAATGAGCTTGCTTCGCCTGGCGTTCCTGGGGTATCATTCTACAGATCGGCCTGAGCCTTTCCCCTCTGGGGAAAAGCCTCGCCCCCTTTCTCCTGCAAGAAGCATCTACAGAACGGGGGATACATACCTGTATGGTGTGCGTATACGATGGCTCCGCACTGCCGCTTTCCTGAGATCGAAGAGGCTCCAAGATGTTGTTTGGCACGAATCCTGTGACCCCGTTGGCGTTTTGGACTTTCCACCACTGCTTCCTGTCATCAAGAACCTGGAGCAAAGCAAACGTGGCCATAAGGAAGTGGGAAGTCAGCTCGTGACCTACATGATAGGAAAAAAACAGGGCACTCCCTTACCCTAGAACAGAATATTGCCCACCATGGTAATTCTGCCTAGCAACCGTGCTTCATACAGGGGATCTTCCATCACCTGCAATCTGATTCATCTAAATGGATTGAACCCAGTGTCTTCTGCAGGTTCTCTTCAGCATTATAAAAAGGATTCTGAATATTCTTACATTTCCAAATATGGCTACAACATACTAGGCTTTTCCTGTAATTTGCACGTTACAAGCAGTCACAACATGAATGAATGAATTTATTAATACGGTCACAGACCAGCGTCAACACACACAATATCATAGATCATAAAAAATATCAGAAATACAAGGGACAATATGAATATAACAAGGATTTAAATATAAAAAATTAAAATTAATTATTAGCGTGCCCCCTGTAATTAACATTTAGGGGTTTGGTCATTATGGGATACCACTTGCTTCCTGCGATTGATTGCAGACGCACAGAATTTAGCTACATTTAATGTAGTCTTCGGATTCTTGTCCTCTAGCAGTAGTTTTAAACTATGGTATTCCGATTCTTTCCTGGACTTTTGCAAAACAGGTGTAATAAAAGTCAAACGTATATCCTCATAAAGACGACAACGTAATAGTACATGTGAAGCAGTTTCAACTTCCAATGAGCCACAAGGGCAGACCCGTGCTGTGTATGGTTTACCCTCAACTCTGCCCTGAAGTAAGGAGAAGGGAGAATGTTAAATCTGGTGAGGGTAAAAGACCGTCTGTATTTGGGTACCTGAAGACCTGACAGATAATTAGCTGGAGAGAAACCTCTCCCATGGTCCCTTATTGCTGGATGTTTGATCATTTCGCTCATATGGCATTGTAATTCTACGTCCCAGATACGCTGGCGAATTGTAGTCCTAGCTTTCTCGAAGCCTGTCGCTATCAGGGTCTGCTGTGGGATCCCCAAGCCTTTAAGTTTTTCCAGCAGTGTAGTTTTCCATCTGGATTGGTAGGTATCTAATAAGGTTAAAGGTGCCAGCCCAACCGGGAAGAAAGTAAGCTTTAGCCAATAATGGATCTTCAATATCCATATCCGAGTACTGATAGGAATTTGCCCAACCTCCAAACGGACCGCTATGTTGTATACGCAAGAGGGGATCCCCAGCAGGCAGCGGAAAAACTTAGTTTGGAATGCCTCTAAAAGAGTAAGGTTTTTAAAGCTGCAGATCTGGGATCCATATAACAATTGTGATAGTATTTTGGCAGCAAAGACCTGGGAGGCTGCCGGTATGTGTTGGCCCCCTTTCCCGTAAAAGAATCTTATTAACGCTTTGGTAGATCTTTCTGCATTTGCAATAGTATTATTAATCTGAAAGCGCCAGGAGCCCCTTTCCTGGAAGGTTACACCCAGGTATTTAAAGGTTGCTACCTGTTCTATTGAGCGATTGTCTATTCTCCATTTGTGCCTCCTCCTTTTTTTAGAGAACACCATGACTTTGGATTTGTTGTAGTTAATTGTTAGTTGTTCGATGCTGCAGTATTTGGTAAAAGATCTCAAAAGTTTTCTTAATCCAACACAAGAAAAAGAAATTAAAACTGTGTCATCCGCATATAAAAGGACCGGGAGGGGCGTACCAGCCAATTTGGGGGGATGGGCATTTTCTTTCTCCAAATTTCCTACTAGCCAGTTGATATAGAAGTTAAATAAAGTAGGCGCAAGGACACACCCTTGCCTGACCCCCTGATGGATTTGGATTTCCCTGGATAGGTGGCCCTGTCTGTCACACCTTACCTGGATCCGTGTATTTTCATATAGACTGTGGATGAGCTACAGCAGGCGTTTGTTTATATTTGCGGTGCTTAGCTTTCCCCAAAGCCTGTCCCTCGGTATTAAATCAAAAGCAGATTTGAAATCTATAAAGGCCACGTATAGGGAACCTCCTTTTCTTGATGTATATTTCTCCGCAAGATGTTGGAGAACAAGGCCCTGGTCTAATGTTGACTGATTTGCCCTAAAACCCGCCTGTGCTTCTGAAAGAATGTGGTTTTGTTCCAACCAGTCCACTAATTTATCGCATAGGTGGGCAGTGTACAATTTGCTAATGATACTTAGGAGGCTAATTGGCCTGTAATTAGCCGGATCTGATCGGCTCCCTTTCTTGAATAAAGGGATGGTGATTGCTAATCCCCGGTCCTCAGGGATAGTGGCCGATTGATCTATGGTGGTAAATAGGGCAGCTAGCACAGGGGCCCACCATTCAACATTAGCCTTAAGGAGTTCCGGTGTAATGTTGTCTACACCGGGTGCTTTTCCAGGTTTAAGGGATTGGATGAGCCTATAGATCTCTTCAGTTGCTACTGGGGGCCATTCGGCGCCAATATCACTCGAAGCTGGGGGCATGGCCTGCAGATGTTGATTTGATGTATATAAAGATGAAAAGTAAGCCTCCCAAATCCCAACTGGTATAGTATAATCAATTTCAATCGGGGAGTCTTGCCAACTTTTCGCAACTATTTTCCAAAAAGTGGCTGAGTCTTTCCTTCGAGAGGCCTCTAATAAACGTTGCCACTCCCCCCTTTGGGCCTGAAGCTTTTTCTTTTTAATCAGATCTTTATATTTACGTTTGGCTTCGAACCATTCCGCAGGCAGCAAGGGTAAGTTCGCTGATTTGTAATTCCTGTACTTATCCAACAAAGAACGCTTCGTAGCAATACATTCCTGATCAAACCAAGGTTTGGATTTGTTGAGGAATAAAGATTGGCGCAATGTCTTTTTTTGGGTCAGGTGGGGTTGCAAAAGTGAGATCAGATCCTGGAACAAGATTATTCTAGATTCAGAACATGGTGAGTTTAAGAGATTATCTCTTCTCATGAGGAATATGTCCGAGTATAGCCTTTCAGATGTTTCGGCATTCAGCTTTTCGGACCATCTAATACGTGAGTATCTCAACTCCATGTTGGGGGACCTGGGGGATTCAAGTTTATCGTTGCAAAATAAGTCTTTTCTTGCATCCAGGAGGAGGCAGAGCGGTAAGTGATCACTATCAACCCTCTCCTCCACTTTGTACTCAAGGGCTCTATTTAGGAGATTAAATGATACCATTACATAGTCGATAGTGGAAGCTCCTGCATTTGATATAAAAGTAAATTCCCCACAAGTCTCCCCATTCTTGCGCCCATTTAGTATGACCAGGTCCAGCTTGTTAGAAAGACGCAATAGGCACAGACCTGCATAATTACATCCCTTATCTTTTGAGAGTCTGGTGGGTATAAGATGGTTTTCTTCCACGATGGGTGGCGAGTCGTGGAAGTGTGCATATAGTGCTTCGTCAGACTGGCCAATTCTGGCATTAAGATCACCAGCCACTAGCACTGAAGCTGCAGGGGTTTGAGTCATCAAACCATCAATGTATGTTTCCAGCCCATGCCAGGTGTTTTTAATCAGCTGCTTGCCTCTTTGGGGGGGAAGATATACATTAATCAGTAGCAGGGTGAAGAATCTACTTTTCACTAGTAAGGCCATAGCCAGGTGTTTCAGTGTCTCTAACTTTACTAAGGACGCCCTCAACCTTGTAGATATTAAAATGCCTAGGCCACCCTTGACTCTCCCCCCTTTAGTGCTTGGGGATCCTGTGAGGGACATTGAGGAAAAGCCGTTAACTTCTAGGTCCCCTGTGAGCCATGTCTCCTGTAAAATGAATATGTCGTAGCCTTGGATAAATTTAACAAAGGATGGATCAGCTGCCTTTTTTTGCCATCCTGCGATATTCCATGATAAAAAGCTAAGGTTGGCTTTACCAAGATCCACTCCTTGTCAATTATCTTCCAAGGTACTGTTGGAGTTTACCATTCTACGTGGCAGCCGACTATCATCCTTACCTGGAGAGCTGCCCAGGTGTTCTATGGTGTCAGATGGTAAATATAGAGTGCTCACATTGGTAGACACTGGGCCTTTGCTATGCAAGGCCTCCTCCTGGGGGTACTCTACCTGGTTGTAGCCTAATTCCGCTTCATCTAAATATCTCATTTTAGACCAGAAGCCTGGTGAGGTTTCCTTAGGCATGTTTTTCCTTATAGGGGGCGATGCATTGTTCTCCTTTCTGAGTTGTACTTTCTTGATTGCAGGTAGATTAATCTCTGCTTTTATCTGAAGATTACGTGGTTGACAAGCCGCTGAATCGAGTTCTTGTGAGATGATCGTTTTGGGAGGGCTCTTGCTCTTTCTTTGGACATCCACCTTGGTTTCCTTATACAAATCTTTCCCGGCCAACTTATTTCTTAGCGTTTCTAATCTTTCTAGGATTTCAGCTTGTATTAAAGGTGGTAATGTCCAGAATTGACTAATTAAGGTATTTTCTTCAAAGGAGAAGTTGTGTGCAGGGGTATCCAGTTCGTGAGTCGACTGGTGGTTATTCTGATATTCAGCTTTATTATTTTCCACCACCTTTGAATAGATGTCTTTCTTATTTAATTTGATGAGGTGCGATGGGGGGCCGGACACTTTGAATAGGCGAGTCACTTCAGGCCCACCCTTTGCAGCTTTTCCTTATTAATTAATATTTGTTTTGCGGTCGAGTCATCTTTAAATGTCAGCATCACTCGATTAGACTTATTGTCATTTGGGAGAAAATCTACCTTGATAACGCTACCTTGTAGTAGGAGACCTCTGAGTACTAAGTCAATTTTTTTAAATATATACGTTCTTTGTTGGTCCAGTGAATGTAATTCTGTACGGTTGTATGTAGGGCAAATAACCAATCTGCTTCTGTTGAGGATCAGCGTTTGATTGTTCTGAGTTATCTTATTGCGAATGGGGGTGATAGCCTCCACAGCAGAGGAGGTTTGCCAGTCTTTATCTAGTTGTTCGTTCCGATCTTTCGTTGATTGAGGGTTAGGGGGTTGTGATGCGCTTGTCACTTTAGGTTGCTGGATAATGCTCTGTTTTGGGGTCACGGATTTAGTATTCTTTATATTTGATTCCTTTATTGTGGGATTCTCCAGGAGCTTGAATAACTTAGAAAAATTCAATTTCTTAGTTTGTGTATGACTCTTAGTCCGCCTTCCCACTTTTATGTTTTTAGACTTCTTCTTGTGAAGTAGGTGGATTCTTTGGTGGCGATGCTTCTTTTTAGGTGAGGGGTGTGTGACTCGGCTGTTGGTGGACATGGGAGTGGCTCTCTTTGGGACCTTCTCTGAGATACTGGGCTCTGTTGGAATTTCAGCCGCTGGAGTAGGGGGGTGTGAGATTGTTCCCTTCCTGATGAGCTCTGTCAGGCTTACTAGCAAACCCACGCATTCCGTAAGAAAGTTCCTGATTGGTCCTAATTCTTTACTTATGTGCATTCGGCATTCTTTCATCATTTCATTGAAAAGCCCAATCAGGATACAGATATTGCTATCTGTGTCCCAGCAGGCTCCTTTTAATTGACTTGGATTTTCCTCTGTTCTCGTCGCACTTGAGGGTTCCATCCTAGCCTTTTCGCAGGGGGTGGCTGCATTGACTGATCCATCTAGTGTGACTTCCAAGCACTTCAAATTTCGTTCTTGTTCATGTTCTACGAGAGTGTCGGTAGCACTAGATTGGGAGACTATCTGAGCCATCTCCATTGCCAGACTGATCCCCTCTCTCTCCTCACCAATATCAGGTTCCTTCCCATACCATGTTCGGTCAATAGACCAATCGTGAAGAAGTGGGGACTCGGAGCATATGGGCGTTTTTGTTTTAGGCTTAAAATAATGCAAAATTTTCGTCTGCGAGGTTGCTGGTGGTGATTCAACCCTCTGCATTGGGGAGACCCCCCAGAACTTTACATTTCTGTCTGGTGAGCACCATCTCCGTAGAGTATATGGAGTTATGTGGGATATGTGGATGTGAAGATAGCACCGCTTAGTCCCAATTAGACAAGCTGGAATTAACACTCCTCTCGTTAAATAACGCTCTCCCCAGAAGCTCCACGTCTAGTTAATTAATTAGAAGTGGCTGTGGTCCACTGCGTGCCAGACTTTCTGACAGTTCACGATCTAGCGGTCAGAGATAGAGGGGGATAGATGGAATAGATTTTTACAGCGGTATTACAACGACCGTGGCAGATGAAACGTTGAGGGGAGGAGGGCGATGAAATCCTATCTGGCTTGAACCGCCATCTTACTTGCCGAAGAAACTATATAACGATACTTCCCGACGGCGTTGAAAGCCCTCCGGTGATACTACCATTAATTTAATGCCCCCGCTGTACCCCGCCAGCTGCGTGGAATTCCAAAGTACTCTCTCTTCCTCTCTTCCTCTCTCTTCCTCTCTCCTCTAATATAGTTGCACTTGGAAAGATGTTTCGTTGTGGTAGGCAAACCTCCAGCAGCCAAATGCCAATAAGATAAGGAGGTAATAAATCACTCAGGCTGGAGTCGAAGTCGGTGAAAGCTAAAGCTTAACAGGCAATAAAACTACTAGCTCTAAAACTACTATCTCTAAAAAGCTCTAAAAAGCACGGCAAGGGCGTTTGAAACGAGCAATATTAAGCTGTAGCTGTCTGCAACATCAGAGGGCAGCGTGGGGCTGCTGCTCCCTAGCCGACATTTTTCACAACATGCAACATCCCCGGTGACATATTTGCAGACTGGCTGCAAGTGTTTTGAGGATTATATTAAAAAAAACTGATTTAAACAAACCTATGTTTACAGCAAGGTTTTATATGCTTGCAAGGAACCACCAGGGTTTCTTGGGGAAACAGTTTCAAAGCTGCACACCTAAAATGCAGTTTTTAATCAGCTGACAGCCTCCGTGGTGTTCCCTGATTTAGGAGGGTCCAGAGAAGAGTGGATCCTGTGGCTCTGCATGCAGGAGGTCCAGGGTGGGGGACCTGTGCCCCTCCAGATGTTGCTAGACTACAACTCCCATCATCCCTGACCATTGGCCATGCTGGTGGGAGCTGGAGTCTAAGAAAGTTCTGCAGGGTCATACGTTCCCCCAGCATCTCCTTCTGTTCTAATGCTGTCAATTCTCTGAATGCTTCCAGGGAAAAAAAGCATCCAGCTGAACTAATCACATTAAATGCAAATTTCCCTAAGCTCTACAGAAACTTTTAGTGACATGATTCAAGAAGCGTGCCGCACAGAGCAGAAAATTACCGGGGAAGGGGAAAGGTCAAAACAAGCGCTGCATTACCTCTAAAATGTCATCCTTCAAGACAGAAAGTTCACTCTGGTTTCTTCCCACGAAGTCGTACTTGGTTTTGGCATACTTCTTGGTTGGGGTTTTATGCGCCTCATAATTTCTACAAAGCAAAAAGAGGCCAAACGTTATCCGGCTCCTTTTGCAGGGAACCCTAGCTGAGAACAGTGAAGCAGCAAGCCCTGCCTGCCGGCAAATATCATTAGCAACGATGATTTGCCCAGAATTTACTGCCATACCATGCAATAAGGCATCCATCACAGCAGCAAAAAAAAGCTGGCAATGGACAATAATACCATTAACCACTGAAGCAGCTGTAAATATGAATTGAATTTATGACAGTGGCTGGGTGTTCCGTTTTGAAAAGCGTTTTGAAAAGCGTTTGCAGATGAGCACTGCAGGTGTATTCAACTTGCAGAATATTGCATCACATTTAAAGCACAGCAATTTGCCCCAAAGTGGGGGGGGGGGGACAAGAAATGTGTAACCATTTGCAAATTGTTGAGGGAAAATCTCCAATAAGCCAGAAGCTAAGGGACACTGGCTGCCACAGCTTGAGTTTTCATAGTTCTTGCGAGTGTTAGCCTGACACTATTGTCCCCATGGTTTTGAGAGTGGGCCAAAGGCAAGCCCAGAAAAAAAACCAAGACATTTCTTCATCAACAAAATAAAAATAAAAATAGGATGTCTGTCAGAAGCTATGCAATGCATTTTCTTTTTGAAAAACATTCTTATTTTAAAAGTTTAGCACGTTACACTTCACAGCCCTGACTCTAAATGCCATCTGTCCTCACCCTTCAGGAACAGGGAGGTGGAAAAAAGCTTTAAAAAACACTGAGAGGAATACTACTCCCAATAAATCAGCACAAAGTAAAGGGAATAAACAAGCACAAAGTAAAGGGAACCCAATACATAATGAGAAATGGAATGCAATGGTTGTGCAACAGAAGGTGCCGACGGCGCATCACAGAGGCAGGAAACAAGTTTTCATCACCATCCATCCATTGTAAACTACTGATTCTGAGCACACCTTTTGGGTACTCCAGTAGCTACCTCGTATTTTTTGGTTAGCTGTGGAGAACTGTTCCAGTTTACTTGAAGAGGGGAGCAGAAGGAGAACAGAAAGTTGACTGACCCTCACTTATCCAAAATGTTCCTGACTTTGTCGCAATAGCCAATTATCTTTTGCAGATGTGGGCCAATATAAGCAACGCCCCCATTTTCCTCACTCTTTGGTAATGTACAAACTCTGCGTTCTCCCTCACCCACCCGAAATCATTTGGATAAATGAGGTTCCCAGCATTGAGATGTGAAGATATGCGCCTGAAGATATGCACTTCGCTTTGGCGAGATGGAAAGAGCCATTAGTAACAAAGTCCAAATAATCAGCAATCCTGATTACCCATTTCACAAGTAGCATTTGGTACTCACAACAAGAAGCCATATGGTTCTCTAAAAACAACCTGTAAGTATAACTTGTAGGTATTTGCTGGTTTGCCAAATGAGGAGCTCACCAGAAATTATGTCTGGCTGGGAAGCCAAGTTGAGCCCAGGTCATGGTCTGAAGGCAGAAGATGCAACCAGCTTGATGAAGCTAAGTAAGCCTGAATTTTATCAGTGCCTGGTCGGGAATTCTGTGTACCCTGCCTTGGGCTTCATGATGGAAGGAATGTTGGATATCAGATGTGTGCGCACGCATGCATGTTGTATGTACTTAAATAAATACACATTAAGACATAAAAGTGGTGGCAAGCCAGGGATAGTTTACTACAAAAAGTATTCAAATGGTAGTATAGATTAGCTTGATTCTCCTCCAGAAGTTGTCCCCACAGGCAGGGGCAGCTAGAGAGCCGTGACAGTCTCAGTTTTGCACCTTGTAGAAGTCAGCAGGAAGGAGGAGAATGGGGACAAAATTAGACTTACAGTGGTGCCTCGCAAGACAAAATTAATTCGTTCCGCGAGTCTTTTCGTCTTGCGATGTTTTTCGTCTTGCGAAGCACGGTCAGTCGCAACTGCACCTCTTCAAGCGGTTTTAAGAAAAAGGAAACAAACTCACAAGACGTTTTCGTCTTGCAAAGCAAGCCCATAGGGAAAATCGTCTTGCGAGTTTTTCGTCTTCTGAGGCATTCGTCTTGCGAGGTACCACTGTAGTTGGTTCTGCCTCTCTCGTTGGCTCTGGCGCCACCTACTGGTGGGCTCCCTGGCTTCTGCCCCATCAGCCCCAAAGGGGACCAGCCACCACTGTCTTCAGCTGTTGCACCAAGCAATTAATATGTTCCATTAGCCGGGAGGGAGGAAATTTTAACTCAGAGAGAGACACACAGAGACAGACAGATTGGGGGATGGGGAGAGACAATGGATGCTTTGGTTTGGTGGCTCTGATATGTTGCAAGTTGCCCACAGGCAACATTACAGCCTAAGGCAGAATGTGGAGTCCTGGGAGTCTTAATGCTTTCCATCACCTGAAAAGTTACCCTAATATGGCTACTCTCCAGGGGACACGAAAAGGGAGAGGGAGATGGTGGAGAAGTGGTTGCTTTGCAAAACAAAGCACTCTAAGAATGAGTAGTAATTAACAAGGGATTAATTACTAGGTAGGGATGCGGGTGGTGCTGTGGGTTAAACCACAGAGCCTAGGACTTGCTGATCAGAAGGTCGGCAGTTTGAATCCCTGCGACGGGGTGAGCTCCCGTTGCTCAGTCCCTGCTCCTGCCAACCTAGCAGTTCGAAAGCATGTCAAAGTGCAAGTAGATAAATAGGTACCACTCCGGCGGGAAGGTAATCGGCGTTTCCATGCGCTGCTCTGGTTCGCCAGAAGCGGCTTAGTCATGCTGGCCACATGACCAGGAAGCTGTACGCTGACTCCCTCGGGCAGTAAAGCGAGATGAGCGCCGCAACCCCAGAGTCGGTCACGACTGGACCTAATGGTCAGGGGTCCCTTTACCTTTACCTTAACAAGGGATTATAAAACTACCTGGCCGACAAGGAATTGATGGGGTGATTTGAAGAGGCGGCTGCCTAGAAGAGTTTGGATTTGATATCCCGCTTTATCACTACCTGAAGGAGTCTCAAAGTGGCTAACATTCTCCTTTCCCTTCCTCCCCCACAACAAACACTCTGTGAGGTGAGTGGGGCTGAGAGACTTCAGAGAAGTGTGACTAGCCCAAGGTCACCCAGCAGCTGCATGTGGAGGAGCGGGGAATCGAACCCGGTTCCCCAGATCACGAGTCCACCGCTCGTAACCACTACACCACACTGGCTCTCCTACCATACGTTTGGTCTGGGAAGAGATGAAGAAAGTGGCTTTCAGCCCTAAACCTGAGGCTACCTGGACCAGGTGACGTGTGCTTAAGATGGCGTGCACAAACAGGTAACACCCAAGCCTTGTAACCAGTGAAAATGTTTAGGGATTCATGAGCCAGTCCAGAATTCAGAGACTTCCACCCATAGGCTATGAGCCTCTTCTCACATTGACTCGCCAGCGCGGGAGCCAGTCCACGTAACCAGACCCCAGGCAACTGCAGGGAACATCTCTCTCCTGTATTTATTTTGATGAAGGCTACAGCAAGATCACATTTTTTAAAAATGGACATGCCACTGTTGACCTTGGCCACAGAAAACAAGGGAATGGGTTGTTTGGAAGTGTAATAACGTTCCAGGCTCCAATTCAGAGCATACGACTCAATTTTTCATCTCTTTTTTGAAAGCAAACATTGATAGTAGTGAATTAGGACATAATTTGTCAGAGGCCCCTCAGAAAAAGAAGAGTAAAAGCAGAGTAAAAGAGGTTTTAGATATTAGCTCTAACACAGAGAGAGGACTGTCTACTTCTAGAACCAATGGAGAGAAGTAGAAGTAAAGAGGCAGGCACCCTCCACCCTAAAACTGGACAGTTCTCCACAGCTGTGCACATGACATCCACTGAAATGTTACCTATCTACATGTCGGCTAACAGTTTGCTTAAAAGCGGCTACAGCTGCCCCCTGGTCCGGCAAGGGCCCTCGCTTGTAAGCTGTGTTACTGAATGCGTACCCTTCAGACGGAGGATAATCTGAGATACTGGAATGCTGAAAGAGAGAAAACAAGGAACTCTTGTCAGTCACAGGAAGCCCACAGCAGACTTTCCATTGCACATAATGCACAGCTTCTCTGTGTACTTGCACCACTATCGTTGTCTTAATTGTCTTAAAGGCTAATTCACACAACGATGGAAAACCTGGCAGGGCAAAGCCGCCTTGGGGATGCCTTGGGTTCATGCCGGCAGGTTCACAAGCCTGCAACGCACGGAAGTCATCAGCTCCAGAACACTTTTGCCACGCCTTGCTTCTAATATTGGGAGACAGGAGACGGTTCGCCCTGGGCCTTGCTTCCAAGAACGTGAGACAGAGGTTTGAAGGAAGCCTCTCTTCATACACGGCACACAATTCCTTCGTGACTCATATCAGCGCAGAGCTTCCACTTCCACTATATTCTCTAGTTGATCGCAGCCCAGAAGACAACAGAAGCTAAGTAGAGAACATACTGCTGCCGTCTTCCCCAATCTGGTGCCTTCCAGATATTGCAGACTATGGCTATGCTGGCTGGGGCTGATGGGAGCTGTAGTCCAAAATATCTGGAAGGTACCAGGTATGAGAAGTCTGTTTCAGAGTGCTGGGCACAGAAAGCTGCCTCCTACTCTGGTCCCTGTATCCCAGTATGTATTGTCTACACCAGGCATAGGCAAACTCAGCCCTCCAGGTGTTTTGGGACTCCAACTCCCATCATCCCTAGCTAACAGGACCAGTGGTCAGGGATGATGGGAATTGTAGTCCCAAAACACCTGGAGGGCCGAGTTTGCCTATGCCTGGTCTACACCGACACAGAAACATTGAGTCAGATCATTTGCCCATCTAGCTTAGTACTGTCTACACTGACTGGCAGCAGCTTTCCAGGTTTCCATGAGAACTTCAGGAGAGACTGGCCCATCATGCCCAGCATCTTGTTCTCATGTTGGCCCACCAGGTGCCTGTGGGAAGCTTGCAAGCTGGACCTGAGACAACAGCACTCTCCTCTCCTGTGATTCCCAGCAGCTGATATTCAGAAGTATAATAATAATAATAATAATAATAATAATAATAATAATAATAATAATAATTTTTATTTATACCCCACCCGCCCCGGCCAGAGCTGGGCTCAGGGCAGCTAACACCAATAAAATCACAGTAAAAACATATTAGGGGGGAAACCAATTTAAAATACAGATTAAAATGCAATTGAAAATGCAGCCTCATTTTAAAGTAGCTGATAAATCAAGACCATAAGGGGAGGGAAACATAAGGGTCAGACCGAGCCCAAACCAAAGGCCTGGCGGAACAGCTCTGTCTTACAGGCCCTGGAGAAAGATGTCAAGTCCCGCAGGGCCCTAGTCTCTTGTGACAGAGCGTTCCACCACATCGAGGCCAGTGCTGAAAAGGCCCTGGCCCTAGTTGAACGCAATCTAACCTCCTTGAGACTCGGGACCTCCAAAGTGTTGTTATTTGTGGACCTTTAGGTCCTCCGCGGGGCATACCAGGAGAGGCGGTCCTGCAGGTACGTGGGTCCTAGGCCGCATAGCGCTTTAAAGGTCAAAACCAGCATGCCTCTGACAGTGGACGAAGAACAGGGAGCCTCTCCCATCGCCACCTGGAGACACCTGCGAGGAAACCTGCATACAAAGCAGATGCTCTACCCCCAGGCTATGGCCCCTCCTCAACCTGACTGTCAGTGGCTCTCCAGAAAGTCAGGCAGAAGCCTAACCCAGACTCACTACCTGAGCCTTTTAACTGGGATTGTCAGGTACTGAGCCTGGGACACAGCACTGAGCTATGTGGATGCTTCCTGGATCTGCAATATGGATACCAGCTGCTGCAACATCCGAGAGCAGATGCTACACAATGTACTTGAGAGCACCGAAGTTGCTAAGATCCACCAGCTACCACCTGGCATGTACCACCAGGGATGTGAATTGCAGTACCTGGTATGACTCCAGTGTGCTGCAAAAGCACAAAATGTCTCTTAATAATTGCAATGGAAACAACTGACACCACCTTGTAGTTCATTACAGTAATTATGCACAAGCAGGAAACCTATTCAAAGTAGCAGGGGCTTTTTTGGGGGGGGGGACGCCAGCAGATGTCTCCGCAGCTTAAGCTAGGAATAATTTTCAGGAATCAGAATTTCTGATGTACTTTCCTAGACGTCAGATCAAAGCTTACTTCTCCGCGTTAGGCACTGTAACCATGGCAGCCACAAGTATGCTGTTAACTCGCACTGGGGTGCATTTTTCTGTATTAAAAAAAAAAGGATGCCCTGCAGGAAAAAGACAATCTTGTGGGGGTGAGCTCTGAGCTTAGGGTACACAGAAGTTTTTCATGCCACTGGCTCACTGGGGGCATGCGACTCCAGTCTGAAAAGGAAACGGTAGCTGAAGTTTCTGTGTCGATCTTTTCCACACCTTTCCATCAAAGTAAAAGGTTGCAATCTGTTAGCCCAAATTCAGGGCTTGGAAGATGGGCAGAGTTTGCATGCTCACTTAAGAGTTTTGGAAGGTCTCTAACGTGCACCTAGATGAAGACACCAGAAGCCAATGTCATTCCTTCACAGATTTCAGTTGGATACTGTGAAACCTGGCATTTTTTTGCTCTTGTCTTACTAGGAATCAAGGACTGTCTTCTGTTCCTCTTGCACTACTATTGTTTTCTGGACATACTGGTAATGGTCACATTTACATGTCAAGCTAGTGTGATTTGCACATTCTCCCGCCCCTCTCCTCTTTCACCATTGGACGACAACTTTGAAAGTGGTTAGTTGTGGGGTTTTTTTGCAGAATCCTGGCATGCCATTGCATGCAAAGCAGGCATTGTGGTTTATAATAAACTGGCTGATTTCAGAAGCCACCTTCCTAACCCACGGTTTGAAGTCGGCTTGTTTTGAAACATATCAGAATTTGTTCTTAATCAGAACCGCTGGGATCCAGTGAAATTGAGGCTACATACTCTCAAAGGCACCCTCCAATCTATATAGGTGGCAGAGGCATGTCAACTTTAGAAAAACTTGGGCTTGTTTACAGCATGTCACACTAAATCATGGTTTAGTATGAAATGCGAGGCCACTATATTTTATTCTTTGAAGGGAGAATGCAAAGACGCACTGAGCCTCACGACATTTTCACCACCTGCTGGTTATCAGTATACCTCATCTACACTAGCAAAGCCAAATGAGTCTGACTTACATTTTATGGCGGGAATTAAAGAGCTTTGTGATTTCTGCCCTTAAAAATAAATGGAAGCCAGGCTGCAGTCAGGATTCCTTGCTAGCAGGTGCTGCTAATAAGTGAACAGAATAGCACAGAGTTCTTCATAACTATCTGGTTACTGCCTTCTCACCCAACCCAAATGCCTAGGTGTACCTTAGTGTCCATGAACTGTTAACATCCAAAGTAAATAACCTAAAAAAGCACAGGTTTGTGTTTTTTTACATTCAGAAGCTTTCGTGCGCTTATAAAGAACATTGTTCTTAAATAAATAATAACATCCTTAAGTTACTCCTTCTTCCCCTCTAGGCATCCTGCCATGCTCCCTTCCACCATAGCAAAAATCTAAGATATTGGCAGGTTCACGTAAGTACAAGAGAGAGAGAGACTTTTTTAAAAAACCCATCAGCAGGAAACATGGTTGGGCAGAACTGTGAGGTTCAGACAGATGGGAGTGTTGAGCAGGGCCGGATTTAGGTTTGATGAGGCCCTAAGCTACTGAAGGTAATGGGGCCCTTTATATGTCCAGCTGTCCTTTGTCAACAACAAATTGTTGCTGTTTTTTTGTGTTGAATATATGCTATATGGTAATTTATGGCCCAAGTAGGTATCTAAAGCCATTTGCACATAACAAAATATGTATTTTATCAAAGTATAGAAATATAGAAATGAGAAATATAGAAATGAGCAAACCAGTGATATTTTAGGGAGCAGGCTAGCAGGAGGGGCCCATTACTTACATCACAGGAGCCTACACAACACAAACCACTGTTGCTGTATGTAGGTTTTACTTTATTTGTTTTTTAACTTATATTTTGGAAATGTACATCCAATTTTTTTCCTTTAATTGTTTTTGGGGGGCCCCAAGAGAGTAAATCTGGCACTGGTGTTGAGTATTGCTGCTGTGGGGCAGAGGGGGAGGGGGCACCAGCTGCTGCTATTTTAAAAAAATCAGATTTTTTTTAAAAAATGCACCCACTGGCCCCACCTTAGCTATGGCTCCCAGACAATATCCATCTTTAAGATGCTTCACAGGTACCTAGTCTTGGATCCATTAGCTTGCCTGCGTTTGCAATGGCTGCCTCTTTCCACAAATGAGTTAGCAGCCAAGGGGTTGAAAGGAAGAAGTAGATGCCAAAGGGAAGAAAGGATGGTGGTGCTTGATGTTAGAATTCCTGCTCCATGATGGGATTTTTGTCTATCACTGGGCGGTGTATGTTCTGACTCCACAGAGTGGGAAGTTCTGGAGTTCTGTTCTGGAGCCTACACTCGAGTAGGACCCTGGCAGAGACACATGCCCGACTGGCACGTTCTCTCCCTCCTGGTCTTTCGTTCGGGCAGAAGAAAGCTCATGAAGCTCCCGAACGAAAGAGAGAATATGCCAGTTGGGCATGTGTCTCTGCAAAGGTCCTACTCAAGTGTAGGCTGAACTCCTGACACTTGTAAACAGCCATAAGCAGCCATCGTAGAAGAGCTGTGTGGATCACATCGCCTGCCTGTTTCCCGCTGGCCTGATGCACACAAACCCTCCACCTGGGCTTAGCAGCCGGCAGTGGCCCTCTTCCCTACCTCGGTTGATAACCTTTTCAACTCTTGCTTCCGCTGGTGCTCAGCTACGTTTGCCACCGACTCGGCTAGCTGGTTGAGCTCTTGTTCCTTTGGGGATCCCATGAAGCTCAGAAGAGGGGGCTCCCATCCATTCCGGAACCGCGGCACATAGGGTGGGATGAACTGCTCCTTGGGCCACTCTGCTCTGCATTCAAGGAGGAACAGGTTTGAAGACATGACTAGGTTGCCCACTATGAAACAACTCCCCAAATATTACTACCAAATTATGGTTACCAGATTTTTTTCAATAAAGCCTGAGTAGCAACAGGGAGTCAGTAGTGGGGATGGTGAGGCAAAAGACCCTGGGCCCAAGCACACATGCACATTGTAGAAAGGTGCAAAGCCCTTCTTTCGCACCCTGTGAAACATAAACGCACAGAGTTTTTTAAAAACTGGGCAATGGCTGCCCGCCTGTGACTCCCAAGCCTCCCCCAGTCAGTCACAACAAAGGGGGAAGGGGCAGGAGATCTGTACAGCCGAATGTCCCCGCTTCCCCTTTGGCAGTGGCAGCGGCAGTCAGCAGCCCAGAGCCAGCCTGGTAGCGCAGCTGGCTCTGGCTGGCGAGCAGCTCTTGAAGCCAGCCAGCCAACTGCGCTACCAGGCTGGCTCCGGGCTGCTGAGGCTGCCGCTGCCACGTTTCCCAGGGACAGATTTGCAAATCTAGGGACATTCCGGGGACGGCATTTGTCCGGGGACAGATTTGCAAATTGAGGGACTGTTCCTGGGAACCGGGGACGTCTGGTAACCCTACACTAAATTATCTGAATTATTGCAGGAAGATTGGGAAGTGACTCTCAACCTATTGGGTGGCTCTTTAAAAGAAGACTGGACAAATTCACGAAGGATAATACTATCAAGGGTTACGAGCCACGATGGCTGTGCTCTCCCTCTACACAGTTGGCTGCAGTAAGGCTTCTTACAACCAGTTGCTGGAAGGGAAGGGGAGGGGAGGGGAGGAGAAGGGAGGGGAGGGGAGGGGGAGTGTGCTCTTGTGCTCAGGTCCTGCTTTGCAGGTTTCCCAAAGACATCTGACTAGATGGGCCAGGACTAGATGGGCCATTGCCCTGATCCAGCAGCCTTGTCTTCTGTGATTATGTTCTACTCTCTGCTGCAAAAAATAAGCTTTGCTAACGCAAGGGAGGGGTTGGGGAGAACAGCTACTAGTCTCAAGAGTAGCTTTTTTAAAAAAATCCTGAGTTATAAAAAAACTTATTATTATTATTATTAAAATTTCTACACCACCCTTCATCCTGAGATCTCAGCGCTGTTTATTATAGAGCAACTAATGTACAACTAAGATTCTCAGAATGATGTATCATGTTTATTATATTCCAGTATGCCAAATACAGGGACAGTATACAACCAGATCATTTCTATTTATGTTTTGCTTTATTGCAATATTGTGTTATATGCTGAACTATGCACCTACGTAAATGTATTATTATTATTATTATTATTATTATTATTATTATTATTATTATTTAAAAAACTACTCAGACAAAGCTAGGAAACCACAATGCTTTCACTTTTTCAACACTTGTGTTTCAACACACAGCGTATCGCCAGACCGGGATTTCTGGAATCAGTGAAGATATTCCGCTGAGATCAGCTGGCTCTCACTACGTGATGTTGCTGCACCAGAAGCAGGATTTTCCTCGCAGGGTTAGAGATGCCTACACACCATGCATAGAAAGCATCGCCCTGTGGTGTGAATTGCTGCCTTTTCACATACAGCTCCCTGAAAGAGACTTTATGGTTTCCCTTTTCTCCTTTTTGGGAGGCCATCTCTTATTAATGGGTGTTGTCAGAAATGGATGAAGGTAATAAATGCCATTGAACCAGTCCTAAGAGCACGCAGAATTAATAGGACACCGGTGTAGTTTTTGCTTACTTATAGGCATGGTGGAAAGGTGAGGAGAGGGCAGGGTATTTTTAAAAATAATAGGCATATCTGCTGCCAAGTGTCACAGCTATGGCATAGCTCTGAGCTAGGACAGAGCAAGGGACAGAGAGTGGGTGATTTTCACGAGACTTTGGACTGAACAGAATGGGTAATTTTCCACGAGTCCCTGAATAGGATTGTTAAAATGATCTAAGCTCTTTTGATTTGGTGTGAGGATAATTTCCAGGTTAACTGGAGGTGAGCTTCAGACAACACCCGTCTCTAAACTTTCCATCGCCTGCACCATCATCCCACTCTATGAATGCCCATCTAGAGATGACCTTATCAATACAGTAGTACCTCAGGTTACAAACGCTTTGGGTTACAAACGCTTCAGGTTACAGACTCCACTAACCCGGAAGTAGTACCTCGGGTTAAGAACTTTACCTCAGGATGAGAACAGAAATCACGCGGTGGCACCATTAGCTAAAGTGGTTAACCTCAGGTTAAGAACAGTTTCAGGTTAAGAATGGACCTCCGGAACAAATGTAAGTTCTTAACCAGAGGTACCACTGATTAGGAAGTCACATGCCAGTCCTCCCAAGACTTGCTCTGAGACTCCACTTCACCAAGTGCAGCTTTTTCCCTGGCATGGCATGTGTTCTTCACACCAACTGGGGGATTTGTAAGGCAAGTCTATGTTGTGGTGGGATCTGCAAGCCTCATTTGCAAGACCTTACCTGCCCGCAGACTGTCTCACCAGAGTGGTGCATGCTCTAGTTATCTCCCACTTGGACTACTGCAATGCGCTCTACGTGGAGCTACCTTTGAAGGTGACCTGGAAACTGCAATTAATCCAGAATGCGGCAGCTAGACTGGTGACTGGGAGTGGCCGCCGGGACCACATAACACCGGTCCTGAGAGATCTGCATTGGCTCCCAGTACGTTTCCGAGCACAATTCAAAGTGTTGGAGCTGACCTTTAAAGCCCTAAATGTCCTCGGTCCTGTATACCTGAAGGAGCATCTCCACCCCCACTGCTCAGCCCGGACACTGAGAGCCAGCGCTGAGAGCCTTCTGGCGGTTCCCTCATTGCGAGAAGTGAGGTTACAGAGAACCAGGCAGAGGGCCTTCTCAGTAGTGGCACCCACCCTGTGGAACAGCCTCCCTTCAGATGTGAAGGAAATAAGCAGCTATCCTATCTTTAAAAGACATCTGAAGGCAGCCCTGTTTAGGGAAGTTTTTAACATTTAATGCTGTATTGTTTTTAACACTCGATTGGAAGCCACCCAGAGTGGCTGGGGAAACTCAGCCAGATGGGTGGGGTATAAATAATAAATTATTATTATATTATTATGAGCTAGGTGGACCAGTGGTCTGACTCTGTTCTTAGGCAGCCTCCTATGTTCTCAGCATTCACACCAGTGTGCACGGAATAATAATAAAAAATGAATAATACATTTTTATTTGTATCCCGGCCTCCCCGGCCAAAGCCGGGCTCAGAGAAAAAACCGGATGATGCCCGTGAAGCATAGCATAGCTCATATTGGTAGATAAACAAGCCAAACATGTTAATTTCCTTTTACCTGGCTTTGGTCCACGTGTCACCTAGAGACACCCATAGCTGTCCTTCGTCACTCGTGACGGTGTAACGCAGGAAGTCTATTGTGTCTTTTGTTAAGAGGGGGCTGAGGACTGTGCTAGCGAGATGAGGCCCTCCCGTTGCCTGCACCACCTACGACAAAGAGAATTGAAAGCAGGCTTATTGTTGATATGGTAGGAGTGATCATGGATGTTCTTGAGCCTGGCATTTGAGGAAGCACCGCCAGGGAAGATTCTCACCCTGTGTTTTGTAATTGGGTTCAAGTGTAAAAAGGAAAATCACCGCATTCTCCTGTAACATACATGCAAATGAGGCTGGAGTCCTTTCCCAGCTGCTGCTTTTATGTATTTTAAAGGGAATTTTCAATGAGTTGCACAGGCACATGCTTTGCAACTGAAACTGTTCAAGCGTTTGGGACCCAGTTCCAATTTCTTTTCAGCGTTTTTAACCTACACTTGGCTGAACGGAGCCTTTGCAATTGATCGGACAAGATGTCAGCGAAACAGCAATGCGTTCTGAATCCAACTGGCACAGTTGCAGGAAGTTTTTTATGCAGGGGATGCGTCTACTAATGGGATTAGAAGGGACATGATGATATTTCCTGATTCCTCTTCTATCTGCAGTGCCCCCACCCAATAGCCTCCAGAACAGGTGGAAGGGGGCTTCAGGAAGAAAGCCTACATCGACTGCTACTAGGTAGCAATGGCTATGAACTGTCCTCATTGTGAAAGATGGTATGCCTCTTAAAACCAGTTGCAAATCACAAGTGTAGAGAGTCGCTGTTGCGCTCAAGTTCCTGCTTGCAGGGCTTCCCCTGGCCAATGTGAGATCAGGATGCTAGACTAGATAACGTTTGCTCTTACAGAAGAAATGGGGGGAAAATTGTCTTTCGTCTTCTCCAGTTAGCAGAAGTGTCCCCACGACCCAAAGCTCTTCCACAAATGCAAGAGCACAAACTGGGTTCCACCAAAAAGATTTTTTTTAGTGTAGACAATGCTTTTCGTTTTTGTGGCATACATCATCTCCATTGTCCATTTCCCATTTGATTAATTTCGAAGGGATCAGGAGCTATAAGCTGGGATAACTCAGTCAGCAGAACACAAGACTCTGCATCTCAGGGCTGTGGGATTGAGCCCCACATTGGACAAAAGATTCCAGACTAGATCACCCTTGTGGTCCCTTCCGATCATAAAGTCTACGATTTTATGAAACGTTGTGACGTTTCATATCTAGAAATAATCTTACCATATTTAAAGGGGTAAACAGAAAATGAATCAATTCAGATGCGCTGGGATTCTGGATGTGCGACTTTAATTTCGCCTGCAGGAGAAAAGAAAAGGAAGAGAGAGAAAAATAACTATTTTAAAGGCAGTTAATGGGAAACGAGAAATCATAGTGCTGAAACATGCAGGCTTTGTTTAGAAGGTCCAAGGCAATATCTGGTTGCTAGTTAAAACACTGTCAGCTAGCAGGAAAGCTCTTTGACACTGCCTGTCAAGGCAGAGTATCAAACCTATAGCTTTTTATTTAATCACAGTACACGATGTCTCAGACTGGATGTTGGGTAAGATGCCTTGGGCATGCAAGGTCCCTCCTTCTCTCTCTGATCCTTGCATAGAGATGTCCTTTGTTATTTTCAGGCAGCTATGCTCCACTTCCACTGCTGTTGGTTGTATGCCTCTGAATACCAGTTGTTGGAGATTACGAGTTCTGTTCCGCTCCTACTTCCCACAGGTATCTGGTTGGCCACTGTGAGAATGGGATGCTGGACAAGGAGGGCTTGCCCCCCCCCCCCCGATCCAGCAGGGCTCTTACATTTTGCGAGTATTTTGCACACAGCCACTTACCAGAAGGTTGAAGCCGTGTTTAAATTTTTGCAAACAGTCGACAAATTCGTCTTGAGGCGGAGGTTTGGAGCGGAGAGTTAAGACACCCTCTGGGGAACAAAGAACAGAACAAAATCACCTGGCAGAATTTCTTGGGAGGCATCCACAACATGTGGAAGCAGAATGAGGTGCCTCTGAAGGTACACAGTAGTGGTAGCAGCAGCAGAAGCGCATCAGGGAGAGTGGTCCTAGCTCAGCACTCCCCCTGCAGTGTTAAGTTGGACTCCAACACACATCAGCCCCGGCCAGCATGATGGGAGTTGTAATCCACCACCCCTTACCTTGGTTTCCTCCAAGGCCATTAAGTCCATAGCTTTAAATTACTGAACTGAACAGCTGCCTACAAGATGATGATGGTGGTGGTGGTAGTGATGGTGGTGATGATTACTTTATATACCACCCTTCATTATAAGATCTCAGTGGCTCTCTCCATGAGAGCTTACATAGTCCTCAAGTGTCAGGAGCCAGTCAGCAGTAAATCACACAGAGTTAAGTTTTCCTTTTCTTAGAAAAAAACAGGATCTGCACAGGGGAGCCAAGCCAAATGAGCACAGCAACTCTTCAGTAGGTCTGGCCCCTACGAGGCAGTTGCAGAGACTGAAGGTCCCTGCCTTCCACCTCTGCCTAAGTCCCCTCCTCTCCAGGGTTTTCTCCAAAGCAATCTGAGACTGTGCTTGCAAGTCTGCCTTTGCTCCTCCCGCTTCATGCCTCTCTGAGTTCTGGGAGACCAGGGCTGACACTCTGGCTTCTTCAGCAGCCCGACTCATCACTGCCTCTTGGCCTCCATCCTCTCCTGCTTCTGCCTCTGCTTCCTGACTTCTCTCTGCCACAGACTCTCCTAGCTCACTAAGCCCTGTTGCCTCTTCAGCTTCCAACCTCTCCTCCTCCCAATCTTCTCCCTCTGACCACTGATTGTCATCCCACCACCATTCCTCAGGCTCTGAGCCTTTTTCCCCTTGAGGTTTCCCCAGCTGGTTCCTCCCACCATTCCTCTGCATCCAACCAGCCCATGACAAGGGACATTTGAATGTTGTTGTTGTTTGTCCAAATCCCAGGCTCTAATCAGGCGTCACTTCATGGCAACAGTAGCCAACCCTGTGCCCTCCAGATGTTGTGGGACTCCCAGCTCCCATCTGCCCCAGACAGCTCAGGGATTATGCAAGTGCCTAATCTGACAGCACTGAAAATGTTACAGGCCCCTCATCCCTGTAGCTGGATTCATGGGGGTCTCTGGGAAAGCCATTCAGGCGAAAGGAACCCCTTACCCCCAGGCCCTTTCTTCTTATTCTTCTTGGTTTTCTTCCTCTTCGAAAGCTCCGCAAATGCTTCTGCCGCTTTCTGAAGCTTGGTAACGAAATATTCAATGTCGTCCAAAATATGGTTTAGAATTTGCTAGGGAAAAGAGGAGGGGGCAAAAAGGAGGAGGAGGAAAGAGAGATCAGAAATGCCAGGGACTCCACCCAAAGTGCAGCGCAGTTAGTCACTGAGCAGAATTAGAACCCGCAGCGGGGATGAAGAGAACATTCCATCCACAGGAAGCGACACATGCTAAAATTAATACGCCTGACATTTCTATACAGCTCAGGCCTATATTTTCCTTAGGAAGCCATCGTCAACAAAGACTCTTACTAAGTAAGATTTGAGATGATTAAGTCCCGGGGCTGAACACTTAATTCCTTCTGCATGTTCTCCCACACACAGGCAAAACTGCTGAAATATCGGTCTCCCTGGGGTGGTACAGACAGCTAATCACTCACCTCATCCTGGCCAACTTAAGTCTTCAAATGCCCAGCTATTATAAAGCTATAAAACTATTACTGTTTCGACAGCCAGGGTTCTTGCATTCTGGGGCAAAAGAAACTGATTCAGCCACGAATATTTTTAGCGCTCAGCTTGAGAGGCAAAGCAAAGCTCTTGTATGGTGCATAGAAATGTAGAGTTGGAAAGGATGACGAGGGTCATCTAGTCCAACCCCATGCCATGTCAGAATCTTTTTGCCCAATATGGGGTTTGAACCCACAACCCTGATAGTGAGAGTCTCAAGCTCTACTGACTGAGCTAATAACCCAGTGCAGCCAAAGTCTTCTCTGATGCATGTACTTCACAGGTATTTAGACTGCTTTCGCCAGGGTCAGGCTTTGTACAGGACCTGAAAACAGGAATCAAGTCTCAAGCCTGCTCCATAAACACCCACCCTCTGCTTGTGAGGCAGTATAGTATAACGGTTAGAGAAGGGGTAGTCCATGGGGAGCCCTCCAGATGTTGGATGACAACTCCCATCCAACCCTGATTATTGGCCGTGGTGGCTGAGGGTGAAGGGAATTGGATTCGAGAAACCATCTGGAAGGCTTTGCTACTCCTGAGTGAGAGTGTCAGGCAAGACTGTGGAGACCCGGGTTCAAATTCCTGCTCAGCCCTTAAGCTCAGTGGGTGTCCCTAAGCTGGGACAGCAGTGAAGATAAAACATGGGAAGGGGGGGGCAAATGAAAATATAACCACACACACCACCCTAGACCATTAGGACAAATGTCCCTGCCTGCCTCCATATTTACAAGCAGCCTGGGGGGGGCAATGTCTCTCTGCTTCCTCTTCCTTAGTCTCAGTTGCACTTCTGCAGAATTCAGCAGAGAGAAATTAACAATAATTAGTTGGTTCCACAAGTCATTGCCTCTGGTTATGGTTCTCCCTCCCATGGTCCTCCCCTGTTTTCTGCCCTGCCACTTCCAAGGGGGCCAAGCACCATCGGTGCCACCACGAATGTACTAAGTGATAAAAAAGAGAGTATCTGGGCCATGTTCTGGGAAGTCCTGCAGTTCTCTGCAGACCTTGACTCTGCTGACCATTGACAGCAACTAGCTTTTCCACGACTACCAGTATTCCTTTGCAATCTGCAGTTGCAAAGTTGGCGTACGTCCCAAGATACAGTCTCAGTTCATGAGATGGCCACCAACTTGGATGGCTTTAAAAGAGGGTTAGACAAATTCAAGGAAGCCACAATGATCATTTTCCACCTCCACTGCCAGAAACAAATGGTGGCGATGTTCCAGAAGGCCTGTAAACGGCATCTTGACCTGTCAATATAACTCCGGGATCAATTGTTAGTCGCGGCAAGAATCAGCCCACATATCTTAATATACTTGCTTTAATATACAGTGGTAACTCTGGTTGCAAACGGGATCCATTCCGGAGCCCCGTTCGCAACATGAGCAGAACGCAACCCGCGTCTGCGTGTGCGTGTGTTGCGATTCGCCGCTTCTGCACATGACGTCATTTTGAGCGTCTGTGCATGCGCGAGTGGCAAAACCTGGAAGTAACCCGTTCTGTTACTTCCTGGTCACCGCGGGACGTATCCTGAAAGAACATAACCTGAACCGATTGTAACAAGAGGTATGACTGTATGCCAATTGGCTTGCTCTGATGCTATGTTTATCTGTGGGCTTGCGACACTTACTTAGTTGAGAGAGAGGAGACTATTCATACTGACTGGCTGTCAGCTACCTCCTTATCTAGGAGATGGAAGAGAGTTGGGAAGGGGCTTCCAAGCTAGGGGTGAGTTAATTGGGCTAATGAAGCCAGATGAGGTAGCTTGCCTTTGTATAACTACAAAATTTATACACAATTTTCAGCCCGGACACTAAGACCTAGCTCTGAGGGCCTTCTGGTGGCTTCCTCACTGCAAGAAATGAGGTTACAGGTAGGGCTGCTGTACTTCCAGAACTTCCCGGACATATCCGGGATCCGCCCTTTGGAATCCAGGTGGAATTTCCTGAAATCAGTAAAAATGTCCAGGTGTATGGCAGCAACTACGCTCAACAACTTTTGTGTCTGGATTTCCATTTTTTGAAATATGGCAACCCTATTACAGGGAACCAGGCAGAACGCTAAGGAAATAAACAACTATCTGGCTTTCTGAAGGCAGCCCTGTATAGGCAAGTTTTTAAAGTTTGATGTCTTACTGTGTTTTAATTTGTTGGAAGCCGCCCAGGGTGGCTGGGGGCAACCCAGTCAGATGAGTGGCATATAAATAATAAATTGTTGTTATTGCCTAAATGCGTTCCCTGGTGTGGACAAGTCGTGATGACTGCTTGTTGCTTTGACCCCAAGTCTGTAAAGGCAGCGGGGCTCTGAAGGCTGTGAGATCACACCTTTCTTTAATAAAGCACTAGAACTGCCCATTCTGATATTTTTAGCGTCTTCCTTTGGCATCCCTGCATCAAACCACCCTCGCAGGCCCTCCCTTGGGCCTACAGATCAAGACAGTCAGTATGCCTCTGAATACCAGCTGCTGGCGAACCCAGGTGGGCAGAGTGCTTCCCACAGACTTTTGGCTGACCACTGTGAGGACAGGATGGGCCTGATCCAGCAAAGCTTTTCTTATGTTTGCTCTGCACAAACCGTGTGCACAACACAGAGCAGTCCTGTGCAGCACAGGAGAGCCCAAGAGCAGGTGCTCCAAACTTCTTAAAAGTTTATTTATTTGGTTTGTATACTGTTTGTCATCTGAAAAATCTCAGGGTGGTTCATGGACTTGTGGCATCCAGAGCTGGAAAGCAGGCCCTGATGTTAGTTCCCAGGCAGCCTTCGTCAATGCTGGGGCCCCAGGTGTCCTTGAACCACAACTCACATCAGCCCTGACAATTGGGCTAGGGAAGATGGTGGCTGTAGTCCAACAATAGCTGGGAAACCCAAGGTTGGTCCAAGGCCTATGTGTATCTTGCCCTTGCTACCCGGTAGCTCTGGAAAATTCTCTTCATGCCCTTTGTCACACTCTTCCTGGCCTCTGCTGAAAGTCCAATCCAGTCATTTTCTAGATCTGAAAGAGTGAAAGACAAATGCCTCGTGGTTGCTAGGCAACCAGCTCCAAGGTACTGCTTCTTCACCCTTTAGGCTGATGCTGTAGTAAACATGCAAAAATTAAAATGTGAAAGGCAGACTCGTATCCTCAAACATGCGCTGGGCTTGTGGCAGAAAGCGCCAGCCCATCAGGACTCTGTGGTGCACACCCACTTCAGGGCTACAGATAGGAGCTTTCCCCTCATACTTTGTGTGCCTACTGTTGAAAATATGGCTAAGAGAAACGAAACAAAAACGAAACGCTGTCTGGGTCTCTCCATCCTCAAAAGCACGTGGAAGGGCAACCCATCTCCCACTGCTGGCCAGGGCTCTGTTGGAATGAAAAGGGATGGTGAATGACTGCAGGCCTCAAGGTGGCACAGAGAAGAAGCATAGAAAGATCTCTGCGCTGGTTGACTTGGCCATGCAGGTGTGCCATCTCCCTCAGACGGACAACGATGTCACTCGAAAGTCTGAGAACCTTCAAAGGGCTTGTTCTGAGCAAGGAAGGGAAGAAAGGTTAGCTCTATAGCTGCCACTGAAAGGGCCTTCTCAGCAGCGGCATCCATACATGGAACGCCCTCCCTGCGGAGGAGGAATTTTTTAAAATACGCAGGCATTTGATGGCCGGAAGATGCTATTCGTGGCAATCTTGAAATTACCATCTGTGTGTGACTGCTGAAATGTTTCCAGATGTTTCAAATTGTTTAAAAATGGATACATTCATACACATTTGATTTATTTAAATTTATTCATAAATATTAAATTTCTATTAGATTGATTTTATAAAATATATGAATACAATATATTTATAAATATTTAAAATTGTTTAGTGTCAAACAAATAAATATTGTTTTGATGTTTTTGTTGTGTGCTGCCCTGGGCTCTTTTGAGAGAATGGTTGAGGTAGAAATTTAATAACTAGCCAGGAATGGTAAAAACGAAAAGGAGAAAGCAGGTGGCTATTCAGCTCCATTTACAACTAAGATTTGAGGAACTCAAAGTGGGTTGGATCCTTTGGAAAAGTAGCATAATGAAGCGGCTTTTGGGGAATCTAGAAGCAAAGAGGCCTTGCACCCATTAACTGTCTTCCCACCTTACAAAGCAGCTAACATCCAACATCTCACCAGATTTGGACAACATGGTGAGAAAACACACACACACACACACACACACACACACACACACACACTTCTTTCACTTACAACATCTCTGTCGATCTTGGCTGCCATCATTTCTGACGTTTCTTCATGTTCATGGTACTGTCTAGATTTCTCAACTAAGGAAGGAAACGTATCAATTGATCCACACAACTTGGACAGGAACCTAGAGTGTTTTCAAAGTCCAATGACTTGCAACCCACAATATGCAGCCCACAATACCTGAAACAGAAGGACTATTTCTTAGTCCATCACAAACGATGTGTGTCACATGTTGTGAAATGAGTCATGATAGGAAAGGAAGGCTGCATTCACAGCAAACTTTTAAAACATTATGATACCACATCATGGCTTCCCCTCAAGAACTCCAGAAACGGTAGTTTGCTAATGGTGACGGGAGTTGTTAGGAGATCCCTATTTTCCTCACAGGGCTACAGATTCCAGGCTTCCTTGTCAAGAGGGAATGATTGTCAAACCATTATAGGGATTGTAGCTCTTGAGAGAAATAAGGATTTCTGAACAACTCTTAACAGTCTTAACATGCAGCTCTCAGAATACCTTGGGGGAAGCCATGACTGTCTAACTATATGACTTTTAGAAGACATCTGAAGGCAGTCCTGTATAAGGAAGCTTTTAATGTTTGATGATTTGTTGTTTTTTATTTTGCTGGAAGCCACCCAGAGTACCTGGGGCAACCCAGTTAAATGGGAGGCATATACATACAACAACAACAACAACAATTACTAATCCTATTCCTACTAAAGCAGCATCACAGTGCTTTAAATGTCTGCTGTGGATGTTGCCTAAGAGAAGCAACCAGTAGTGACTTGGATCATCTGTGAGATTGTTCCTGCTTTGGACCATGAACTGTGGTTGTTGAAATCTTAGGAGCCAAATGAGTGATTGGATAAGATTTTCAGAGATTGGGACTTTACCGCTCAGGTTAGCTAACTGCCCTACTCCATGGCAAGAAAAATCACAGCTAAGCAACTGTATGCATTTTTACACAGAAATCAATGTTCAACAAAGCTTCTTCCCTGGTACATGTGCAAAACACTGTAGTGTAAAATCCCGCCCCCTAAAAAAAAATTGAAGAACCCAGAATAAACAATACAAAGCAGAATTTAGCTCTTCTTGATAAGTCCTCCAAACTAATGTGGCGGTTTCGTGTGTGGAGTTCAGACAGCCTTGCCTATACCCTGAGAGGAGGTTTGTCACAGGCAAGGTCAACAGGCCACGTACAGCCCAAGGCCATGCAACTGACAGGCTTGGCACAGAACGTTGCCAGTCTCTCTGCCTTGCAAGGTTATCTCACGGTTTCCGCAACACTCACAGTCTCCTTGTTCAGCTGCCCAAGCGGACCAGGCTGCTACCCGGCTTCTGACGTCCACCTGAGTGACAGTACCTGGAGGGACGGGAGCTGGTGCTCTCGGAGGCGGAGGAATGGCACCGTCAACTTTAGAAAGCATCCTAGGTGGGAGACATAGCAAATCAAAAGCGAAATGCTGAGAAAATGAAATCTCTTTCCCCCGTGGTTTATTAGAATAGCAAGGAGAGAGAGAGGACCCTTGTACTCTGAACTCTCAGCTGCATGCCATCTCTGGCTCTCCCTAGGAAGCAGCACAAAGCAAAATCAATAAATTATACATCTGAATCTAAGGAGGAGCCTTTCAATAAGGCTGAATATCGTGCATATCGAAACCAAAGTAATATCATCGTCTTTGTACAGCAGGGGCAAGTCTAAAAGCAAAATAACACACCGCTAAAATAAACATATGTATTTTTGAGTAAGAGCTGACACACTTTTCCAGAGAACTTAAGATAATTTGTCAGCATCTATAAAAGAAGATATTTCACTAATAGGTGGGGAAAGTGCCCCCCTTCCCAATTTGCAGGCAGGGTGTGATGTTTTTTCAAAGGAGCTATTGTGGAGACTAAGTGCCCACGAGGAAGTGGGCCATCCCAAAAAACCCCAGAGAATGCTCAAGGTTGCAAACATTTCTACACGTGTGAGTCCCGCAACAAAACACTACTGCTTAATCTCACACATTTCTGTTCCTGAGTACCATAATCTGTAAGAAGCAAAAGCTTCCCTGCTGAACAGGGAAGACAAAGTAAGTGAAAGCGTTTAGCTCTTTTTGTTAAATAATTTAATAATTTTTAGTAAAGAGTACTACACTGTGCCTGTTGTTTTTGTCCATGGAGTTTTCTTGACAGGGATACTGGAGTGGCTTGCCACTTAGTCAAAACTCTCCACTATGACCTGTCCGTCTTGGGTGGCCCTGCATGGCATAGCTCATAGCTTCTCTGAGTTATTCGAGCCCCTTTGCCATGGCAAGGTAGTGATTCATGAAGGATCTGAGGGAGGCAGTGGAAGACAGGAGTGCCTGTCGTGCTCTAGTCCATGGGGTCACCACTAAATGACTAAACAACAACAACTACACTGTGGGCCATAACCAACACAGATATATGTGCACACAACAGAACTTTTTCTTCCTCACCTATCCCTTGTAGCCTTACACCTCCTCCAACCTCATAATCAGCTCTGATGGGCTGAAGGACCCTGTAGGACAGATTTCTAGGGCTCAGAAGGGAGAAGAGGAAATAAAAACCCCTGCTGTAGCAGTGGAACAACCCATGTGGAGCACATAATAACCCCATATATATTTAGTTGTGCAGAGTTCCTGTCTACCTCCTTTCAGGAAGTTTGCCTTGGACTAAGCCCCAAGGATGCTGCAAGCACACTGACAAGTTACTCATCTTCTCTCATTTCTGCTGCATTTTGACCCCACTTCTATCGGTGCTCCGCACTTGAGTTCACTGTTAGGAAGAATATAGGATATTATTTGCAAATCAAAACGTATGCCTTACCTGAGTGTTTCGAGTCTCCTCTTTGGCTTCCCCCCTTTGCTGTCGCTGATTGCACTTTCAATGTCTTCGTGGATCAAGTTTGCCTGGGCAGAAGCAGTTCAACAAGTGAAAACAGAAAATTTGATACCAAATGGCGTAAGATCTTAAAAGCAGGGCTGTGTTAAGAAGATGCTGAGCAAAGCTAAATTCTGCCCAGAGAGCAACCCAAATTCAGCAGCAAGATAAGAAGAAAAGAAGAATGGTTATTTTATTAAATTTGCATACCGCTCTATACCCGCAGGTCTCAGGGCAGATGCATAAATCACACAAATTAAGCACATCTAGAATGTGGTTTGCACTATTTATCCAAGTTCTGCTAGTCCCTGTAAGAAGCAAGGAGTTATGGGGGATGTTGAAGCCTCATCCCAGGATCACTGCCAAGTTTGATTCAGCCATCACTTTGGGGTGTTGGAAATTCACAGGCTATCAAACACACTGTAAGTAGAGAACCCTCTATCTGGGATGGGGACCTTCTGAGTCCATCAACATCTGGAGAGACATAACTCTCCATCAGTTCCACCTAGCATAGCCAATGGTCGGTGATGATGAGACCTGTAGCTGAACACATGACAGATTTGTTAGTTTCTGTTTGCCACTCTGCAGTGCTTTGGAGTCACAAGACTCCATTTACTGTACATTCCAGAGACATTCCAGGCTGTTGGAAGTCTCACGGAAGACAGGAGACGGATGTGACGTTACTGGTTTCCTGTTCCTTTGTTTTATTCAGTTGCTCTCTGCTCTCACAGAGAGAGGATGTATTACTTTTCTGTCTGCGTAGCTAGAAAATAAAACATAGCAATGTAGCCATAAATCTCATCACTTCTGCTGCTTTGATACTCTGCTGACTGGGATGTGCCTAGAGCCTTATCAGAGGCTCAGGTCGTCAATCACGTCGGAGGCAATTGCGGAGGACTCGACCAGAGGAAGATGAGCTTTATCAGCTCGGTCGTAACGAAGATTCTGACAAGATTCCCCATCCCTGCCTTAAGCCAAACAGGCTCTACCACATCCCTGAAGGGTGTTGTGAGGATGTACGAGCCCTGGTAGATCTAACTGAGGACATATCTAGTACATAATCCTGCTTCCATCTGTGGCAGAGCAAACACCTCCAGCGAATGATATTTCTGAGTCCGTCCTGATTATATTGCAATTCGACTTCACTTTACTCAGAGGCTGTGGTTCCTGCATTACGAAGGGCTGACTACATGGGTTCCCTTCCAAATCTACCATTCTATACTTTTTTGTGTTTCTCTTCCCTCTCATATTGGTCTCTACAGCCACAGCAGGCGCTGTAACTCTCCAGCCATTCCAACTTCACCTCCAAAGGTGCTCTCCTCCATTGTCTCCTGAGATAGATGGGTGCCAACCTCATTACAGAGCTCGATTGCACCTATGAGATACAGATTGCTGTTTGCAGCTTAAATCTGCTCACATGCCAACCACCTCAGGACAGCCGTAATAGGTGGGAGTCAATAATCTTTAGGGATGTTGGCTGGAAGCGAGCCAGACTCTGCTTCGAGGTTATTGGCACACCAGCAAAAAATAAATAAATTAAAAAGGGTATTCGGCACACAGCAAATCTTCCACTTCCAAGTAAATACAGAACAGCTGCTCTTTAAAAACCGTACAAGGGTAAAGTTGCCAATATTAGTCAGTGCTCTTTGCACTTCTCTTTGCAAGCCAAAACTATCACATTCTCATCCAGCCAGGCAGGAGCGTCATGGTCTTAAAAGTCACTTTTAGCTCAGGGCTGATCAGTCTCTGCTGCCCTGTCAAAGCAAGACTCTGAAAGAAGGCTCTGATCGTTGTCTCCCTGATTTCCTCGTAACGGGCTCTGGCAGTCGTTTTCGAAGTACATCAGCCAGCCAACTCAGGAATTCTTGGGCATTAATTCACTGCAGAGGTACTGACTGAGCCTGTCACATTGTCTGACGTGAACTGTTCATGAGTAGGGCTGGGCCATGTATCGTCCAAAACTAGTTTGAAGTCTGCATCGTGATATCGGTTTCGGGAATTGTGACCTATCAATATATCGCGGATCATGGTGCGTGTGCTATGCAAAAATCACAATGAAACCAGCCAGTGCCTCTACATAACTCCCTCCTTATTTCAGACATCGTGAGATATCAGTACATCATGATGTTTATCTGGTGATATATTGCAATGTTTAAAACCTGGTATTGCCTGGAGGGCATAGTTGCTGTTCGTTTTTTGGATCTTTATTTTGGATCTAAAGATTTATGTGGAAATTGTACAATTTGGTTGTACACCTTATGGTGTTTTGTTTATTGTTTATAACCACAGAGATGACCTTTGATATAACCAGAAAGGCTATTCTTGAGTTTGCAAGGAAGCTAAGGGGCAGGAAACAAATTTAAACGGCTACAATTACTGCTTTGGTGGATAGTTCGGAAGTTGCCTGCTTACACTCACGATTACGATCTCCTAAAACACTGCAGCTCTGACATATTCTTGGAGCCCACTTCCATTGTCTTGGGAAAACAGATTCTGCTAGGCAGCCACATGGGCCAACCGGACATCGTCCTGTTACTATCACTGGAACAGTTCCAAAAGCATCAGATCTTCAACAGGCCATACTTTGCGATACATAGAAAGAGGATATAAAGAGCAGGGACTGGAAAGGCAAATGAAGTTCCTGTGAATATGTTCCAGTACTAGCCTTACTCAAAGTAGACCTACTGAAATTGATGGGAGATGACCGATCTAGGATTAATTCATCAGGTCCTGCTCATGGGCTTCTGACAGGCACCTGGTTTGCCACTACAAGACCAAGATGATGGACTTGATGGGTTATTAGTATGATCTAATGAGCTCTTCTTACTTTCTTAATTTCACTGAGTCTCCTGTGAGTAGAATTTAGCTGGATACAACACTAAGGCTTAAAGGAAAGGAGTTATATATTTTAATCTGTCTAGTACAGGGAATGACCCAAATTTAATGAATGTTGACAGCTGTGGAAATCTTCTGCGAATATCCAACCGCTCAAGACGTACACTGGGGAATGTTTGACAGTCACCATCTGTTCCCCAGTTTTGGGGTGTTCACCAGTAAATGCTGACAAACACACTTCAGTGGCTGCCAACATTCACCAACGTTCCTTTGAGTTTGGGGACACTTGGATCAAGTTTGTTCACAAGAAATTAAAAAATAAAATAGAAATCCAGCTACGGACAAAGGTTGCAGAACAAGCATTCCATCCCCAAACAAGACATCTCCCTTCAGTATTTTGCAAAAGCATCTTATTCAGGAGAAAAGAGAATGTCACCTCCAATATATGTCCAGTTGATTCAGTGTGGCAGAGTAAACTATCCAAGCAATTTACATGGATACCCTGAGGGCAAAGCAGGTGAAAACATTACTGCGGCAGGAAAATGAGCTCTGCCTGCAGGGGGACTGAGCAGCTCAGCTAAAGGTCACTTCACACTTTGGCCCTGTTTGGACTCAATCTCAGTCTAAAAAACCATAGTTTGATGCATAGCTAAGAAATCTGGTGCCTTACAGGTGTTGCTGGACTACAAATCTCATTGCCCCTGACCACTGGCCATGCTGCTTGGGGCTGATGGGAGCTGTGGCCCAACATCTGGAGGGCAACGGAGGTTGATGTCTGTTGGAAACAGAATGTTGTCCTAGATGGGCCTTAGTTAAATAATAAATTAGGTAATCAATGTACTACTTTACACCACCTTTCAGAGCAAAACAACAACCACCACCCTTCTCAAGGCAGTTCAAAAATCAAAACAGAAAACCCAAGTCACAAGATTAAAAGTATTTCACTTTGCATCAGCAATAAACAGCTGTACTTGTGGGCTTCCCATAGGTATCCGGTTGGCCACTGTGAGAACAGGATGTGGGACTAGATGGGTCTTGGGGTCTGATCCAGCAGGACTGATCCAGCAGGATCCAACCCGAGGCTCAGGGGCCAATTGCAGCCTTCCCAAAGACCTCTCCCCAGACTCGTTGCATGAAAAAGAACATGAACTTATGATATCTGGGTTTGAGGACTGGATAAAATATTAGTTTATAGAGAGTAGAATTGTTAGGTGTGATCTTGGAGTGGATGCTCTGAGTAATTTTCTATATATATCTGACAGACGAAGAATAGGAAGTTCTCTTTTTTCCTTTCCTTTCCTTTTTCTTGCCTCCCCTCCTTTTGGTTTCTGTTTCTATTTAGATTGGTTTCTTTTATCTGTGATACAAAGACATTGGATATCTGATATTAACCTTTGTATATTTTCTTTTGAACCTTAATAAAATCTATTGAGCAAAGAAAGAAAGAAAGAGCAGAGGAAAGGTGGGTGTGGATAAGCCCTGAGCAAAGCAAAGTTAAAAGGCCAAGCGCCCTCAGTTTCTGTCTTTTGCCTTACCTTAACTTCATCGCACTGGAAAAGGTGGAGATCTGCTTTGCTTTGGGCTGGCTCTTTGCAAACTAAGGCAAGGATGGAGTCGTAGCTGCAGGAGCTCATCACAGCATGGCAGTGTTGGATTGTGCTCAGGGGGAAATTCTCCAGCTCATTCTGCAAAGGAAGATTTGATGGCAAATCTTCAAATTATTACTCAAAGCCACTGAATCAAAGAACTCAATTGCGTGGAAGCTCGAGAAGCTCCGTGACTTACGAACTATTGCTCACACAGAGAGGACCGTAAAGCAGTTATTAAAAAATGATACAAAACCCTGAACAAGACAGCTGTTTCCCCCTAGCCCCAAGACAATTTCTCTCTTTCCCAGCAACTTTGAAAATACGAAGGCACAATGCTTAAAAGGCTTTTCACGGTACCTTTGATTCCAAGTCCACTAGGCTGACAGCTTTGTCATCCACTTGTAGAATCATATCTTGTGTCCATACTTTGCCTTTGGCATCCAGCAGCTTCAGTTTCCTTATGCCGTCATCCACCGTGATCATGGCCTCTTTCCGATCCAAGACAAAAGTGGTCAAGTGCTAAGGGAGATGAGGAAAACAGATAAAAAATGGGTATGGTTTTAAAGAGGGGCTAGGGCAGGGGTCAGTAAACTTTTTCCGCAGGGGGCCAGTCCACTGTCACTAAGACCTTGTGGGGGGCCGGACTATATTTTGGAGGGGGGGAACCCACAGACTCTCCCCTCCCTTCTCCACAGCACCGGACAAACCCCAGTGGCTGCTTACCTGTGCCTTGCGAGCAGCAGGGGCTGGCGGTGGGACAATGAGCAGCGCGAAAAGGCTGGCTCCAGAGAGGGGCTGCTTAAGATGGCGCTCAGCCAACCGCGGCTCAACAAAGCCCAGCCCTCTTCCTCCTCTAGGCAGGGCAGGGAGAAGCCAGGAGGAGGGAGGGAGAAGGCGCCGCTACGGTGGGGGGAAATGGCACAGCGCGAATGATCAGAATCCCCACGCTGATCCACGCAGCGATTCCTGGACCGTCTGCGGGCCATATCCAGAAGGCAATTGGGCCGGATCCAGCGCCCGGGCTTTAGTCTGCCGACCCATGGGCTAGGGGAACATTCAGGGCAGATGTCTTCTTTTAAAAACCCATTTCACCAACAACCACAATGGTGTCTCTGAAATGGCTTACACGCGCAGTTTAAAACATTTCTTTCTTTTAAACAACAACAATTGCTTCTTGTTTACAATTGCTTCTACTCATCTCTCTGTTACTGAAGATGACTGATGAGTTTAAATGTGCCTGGTTGCAGACACAGGCTTCAGGAAATATTTGTTTTGTGCAACTGCACATGTTATTTCATCTTTATGTCTTTGCATATCCAGTTTGTCACTCCATATGTTGATGCATCTATTGGCTATTCAGTTAGGATATTTATCTCTCGTTCCTAGGTTACCTAGGTTTGGGGGGGGGGCAGATACACACACAAACGAATAACATTTTTGTTTTACTTTAAAATACAAAAATGTAACCCGCCCTTTGCCCTAAGTGCCCGGGGCAGGTTGCAACAGCAGGTAAGGAAAACAGGAAAACATTAGAACAAAATACTGTATCAGACAGACAATTTCCTAAGATCTGCAATGTAGGTGCCAGCTAAACAGGCAGTGTGGCACAGTAGTTAGGGCGCTGCACTAGGACCTGGGAGACCAGGGTTCAAATCCCCACTTGGCCATGATGCTTGGTGGGTAAACTTGAGCCAGTCACCAACTCTCAGTCCAACCTACTTCACAGGGTTATTGTGAGGATAATATGGAGAGGGCGAGAACCATCAAAGTCACCTTGAGCTCGTTTGTATGTGCCTGTTTCTGCTGGGCTTTTTAATACAGTGTCTACATTTAAAAAGCCAAGTGTAGAAAACAAAACAAAACAGGTTTGCAGCTAGCATCTGGAGCTGAACAACTTGTGTGTGTCAACAAACTTTAGTAGAACAACTGAAAGCAACCGGTAAATCAGTTTCAATACACGATGAATTACTATAATCCATAGAAGCCGTCTAAAATTAGTAAGCCCTCCTAGAATCAAGGGCTAAGGTGGCCAAGCAAGCCTCCTTTGGGAGGGAATCTCAAAAATCAGGAGCCACAACTGAAAAGGCCCTGGACCTGGTTCCATGCATCTATTTCCCAGACTGTGGAGCCACCCTCAACTGGGCCTCCTCCATTGCCTCTGTCGGAAGGCAGAGGAGGAAAGAGAGGCAGCTTTCCTTCAAACAATCAGGGCACAGGCTTTTCAGAGTTTTAAAGGTCAAAACCAGCTCTTTAGCGTGTGCCTGGAAACTCACTGGGGTTTAATTTGAAGTGTGCGGGAAGTAACATTTACAATGTCCTCATTACTATTTGTGCAGCCACTCAGCCCAAAGTGAGCAAAGAAGCACTTAATTCATTTTCCGCTGCACCTCTGCTTGGCTTTCCACACACTCATGAGCCTCTCCGCTTACTTCCTTGACCAAAGGCGTGCACCAGAGGCTTAGAGTTAAGCTAAGGGGTTAACTTGGAATCATTGACAGGATGGCAGCCTCATTAAAAAGTCTCTGAGAATCCTAGCTCTGTGTTTGCACAGAGCACTAAATCAGGGTTTTCCAAAGCCCCCCTGTTCACTTGCTCCAGCTCCCTCTTTCAAAGCTCTTGCAGAGGTTGACATCTGAGGTGCTAAATGCAACAAGACTTATTTCTGCCTTAAGGAATGTTTTTGAATGGAGCCACAGGCAGCTTCCAGCCCAACCTACACCCCATTCGTTACAGAAGAACTGCAAGGTTAAAAAACATGACGTTGGATGAAACTGATCAGAAAACACAATGGGTTCTACAAAATGTGGCATACTTCAAGCATTGATTTAAACTAAGGGAGCGAGTTTCCTAACTGTGGCATCACCACAGAGAAGGCCTTGCTCACATCACCATGACCTTAACCACCAATTGAAGAGGCGCCTGGAGCAAGGCTTTCTCAGCGGCTTAGCAAGGGTGATATGGCTGTTGTGAGCTCTACAAGGGCGAATGGTCCTTAGGTCTTAAGTGTCCAGTTTAAGGCTGTTTCTTAAATCAATCAATCAACAATTTGATTCTTCTTCCCTTTTCTTACTAGTCTCTCTAAAACAGACGGGAGGCAGGCTGCAAGTTAGTAAGAAAAAAGTAACCAACAGCAACACTTGTTTAACTTTTCTCCCTCAAGAGTTCAGGTTGGTGCACAGAATTCTTCTCACTTTTTCCGTCCTTGCAGCCAGGTTGTGGTTAATCAGTGCCTTCAACCCTGACCTCCCCTAGTCCAAGTTTGAACAATCCTTCCATTAAACAGCACAGTCTGTATTTACGTTAGGGAGGCATGTAAATGTACAAGTAATTTAAGTCTGACAGTTAATCTTCAGGCTTGTCCAGCATTGCAGCAGCTATATCCATCAAATCCCGCAAGTGAAAATTAGGTTAATAAATATTGTAAATGAAATAATGTGAATAAATCTGTAGAATTCTTACCTCCACGTGGTACTGCGATGTTTCAGATATGCTGCTGGCACTATCGCGGGCATAATTCTTCCTTTGCTCTGTTTTTTTAAAAAAATAAGAGAGAGAGAGAGAGAGAGAGAGAGAGAGAGAGAGATTTACCATCTTCATTTTCACATTCCAGCTTACTCTTTGCACAGGACATGTTTAAAGTGTCATTTATCCTGAGATTAGTAGCCTTCAAATACATCTCCTTCTGCTTTGCTTACATACAATGTGTTAAACACCAGAAGCTGAAGGAGGAGGGTTGATTCAAAGCACAGCAAGGACTGCAATTCTCTTCAATATAGGAAAGTGAGTAGAAGTCAGAATTCACTGCAAAACCCAAGAGTGGAACAACTATGTGACACTTCTGGGACTCTCTGCTCATATTTTTTAAGAAACTAGTCAATAGACGTGATTTTAGTCCAAACAATTTTCCAGATCACACAGCACAGAGGTCTGAGAACGCTAATGATCATTACATAAAAACAACTCTGATTTAGGCAATATTGATCAGATTAAATTAATAGAGAGCTAGGAATGAGTTTAAGGAATGGTTACATGGGTGCCAATTATTAATTTTGGATGAGATGGCATCATTATGCACAACTGAGTTCTTTTTTTTATAAAAAGCATTATATTGTCTAAAGTATTAATGTACCACTTTTCATTATAAAAGATTGTAACACAACAACACAGAAGAAAACAGATGAAATACCAAAAACCATAAAATCCACCCCACTCATTCAACACACTTCCACACACTCAATTCCCACACAAATCCCACACTTGCTAACACAACCTCCTTCACCCTTGCCAATTACCAATTCTTATCCACACATACCTGTGCCCTCTCCATTTCTTGCCAAGTGGTGAACATAATTTGCCATGATATCAGAACTGGCAAACCATCGTTGCATTTGCCTTCCATTCCAGAATTGGAAAGCAACCATTTTAGAGGGTGGAGCTAATTTTTCCCTTTCTTCTAGACTGTTGGGGTGACTTTCAAATCTCATTCGTTGCAGTGCCATTTGTCACTAGCATACACAATACACACACACACATTTTCCTCTAATATAATGTGTTTGGAGAAGAAGAGCACCCTTCAAAGGATAGCTGTGTTTTGGTTCGCACATTGGTTCGAGAAGCGTAAATTACTGTATTTTTTGCTCTATAAGACTCACTTTTTCTCTCCTAAAAAGTAAGGGGAAATGTGTGTGCGTCTTATGGAGCGAATGCAGGCTGCACAGCTATCCCAGGAGCCAGAACAGCAAGAGGGATTGCTGCTTTCACTGCGCAGCGATCCCTCTTGCTGTTCTGGCTTCTGAGATTCAGAATATTTTTTTTCATGTTTTCCTCCTCCAAAAACTAGGTGTGTCTTGTGGTCTGGCGCGTCTTATAGAGCGAAAAATACGGTAGGTGGTTTCTCATTAAAACGCAAACTAACCCCTATTGCAGACACTAGAGGAGCAGAAGAAATAGAGGATAATTCTGCCCCTCAGAGGGTTGGACCTGAACCAATGGAACTAAGAAATCTTTAATAAAAATATATTTTAAAAAAGAAAATAAGGGAGACTCCAACTAAACGTTAGGAACAACTTTGTGATGGTAAGAACTTTTCAACTGTGGAATGGATGGTGTTGAATTCTCTGTCATCAGAAGTTATTAAACAGGGGTTCGATGGCCATCTGTCAGGGATTCTTTAGCTGTGCTTCCTGCATTGGAGGGCTGGACTAAATGATCCTTGGGTTCCCTTCTATGCCTCCAGTTCTGTGATTCTGTGAACACACCCATTACTTTTACAGGTTGAGCAAATGGGGAGCGTGGAGAGAAAAGGACGACTCATTCATGTAAATAATTTGACTAAGGAAGGTATTAGTATGGAATGAAAAAAAGGGGGTGGGGAGACAGTAAAATGCCAACACATCATGCAAGTCACAAAGGGGGGAAAACACTGAGGAACAGGCTCAAAAGCACACTACAGAAATTCCCAATCGTCTGCTCCAATGCTAATGAGTTCATTATTCCTAAGAACCGCTGCAAGAATCCTTTGATCGTTTCAAAATGTTGACAATATCTTTTTTTGCTTTTGCAGCATTTCTTTTGAGGAAAAAAAAACACTTCATTTTTTAAAAACATGCGCAAACACACACACAGCAAGCCAACTCTTTTATCATTCGCTACCTTTCTTGCTTTTCTGCTTGGACGAGGATCTGAAGAAATAAAATCCATCTGCCCCTGACAAAATATGGGGATTTAAAAAAAAGTAGTAAAATCTAGATCAATCCAACACCGATTAATGATTTCCATTCAGGAAGGTGACAGGGCAATAGTGCTCACTGATGGGATTTCAATAAAAAATGGGATTCCGCACAGTGCTAAAGGGAGGCGGCTGGCAGAAAGAAATACACACACGCAGGAGATTTTTAAAAGGATCGGTTCACACACTGCACAGAAATGAACCTGTGTACATTATTTAACTTTATTTCTATCCCAGAGGATCTTCAATGCGGTTTTCATTTAGAAACAAAATGCATTTGGTGGGGACTGCAACAAAATGTTGCAGTGTGAAGCGAAGAGGATTTCAGACATTCCATTCACTCCTCTGTTTTCCCCCCCGCCCCACAGTGTCAGCATTCTGTGGCCACTGAGAATGCTCGGTCCACATTCGGTTATATGGGGGGGTTTCCACTTCCAATTTTTTCCCTACCCCTGCCTAAAGTTTTTTTTAAAAACTTCTTTAATATGGCCTAGAACTTCATAAGAGATCACAGCTATTTGCCTCAGCTCCCAGCTTCCTACCTCAGAAAGTTAGCTCAGGTACCAAGATCTGCCCTTCCACAAGGAAGACAGAAGCAGAGAATCGATTCACCATCTCCACAATCTCCTTTTCCTCCTTTGGCACACATTTGATTCCCTCGTCTTCCAAGAGTCCAACTGCCTCTCTGCTGTTGGTCTTGTGTTTCTAGCAATGTGATCCTCACATTATTTTTGCTTTCAATTCATTATTTTCTGGCCTTCCTTTTGCCAAAGTGTATGTCCCTTTGTTTCTATGAGCAAGCCAAAACATTATTCTCCCCCACGTGACTTATGTACCAGGGCCAGGTTCGAAGGTATACAAAGCCCTGAACAACTTAGGCCCGGAAGAGATGGCATCTCCAAGGTCAATCACTGAGATCGCTCCCGGTGATCATTGTGTATTTTTCTGCTGTGTATCGCATCGCTCTGGGATTTTCAGATGAAGGGCGGGATACAAATTTAATTAACAACAGCAACACCCAGGGGAGCATTATTAGTGGTCCCCCACAGACCAGAGGTTGTGCTTTCAGTGTCACGGGCTGAAATCTGTGGAACTCCTCCCCACTAGAATTCAGACAGGATCTGTCACTGCTGAGTTTCAGGCACCTGGTTAAAATAATTTCAGGATGCCTTCGAGTCACAAATGCTTCTCTGACATTTTCATTTTTTTATTATGTTCTCAACTAAATTTCTGGGATTTCTGTTCAAATTAGGTTTAATTTATGTTTTAGATTTCGTATGTTTTTGTCATTATAAAACTTCTTGAGCTCTAGATAAAGTGGGATATACATTTTAAACATAATCAAATAGGCTGCATATTTTTATTTTTGAAAAAAGAAGTCTGCTAAATTAGGATATTGCCTGCATTAAGACCCAAGCAGAATTTAATTGGATGTCTACTTCCACTGTATAGCCTCATACTCAGTTCTCAAATGCACATAACAGCACGCTGTTTCATTTTAAAGAAACCGCTTTCTGCCTATGCTGCTGCTGTTAATCAGTTCCCCGGAGAACCAACTGTTAAGAGAGAAAATTGGCAGCTTCTCAGGCTGGAGACATACACACAAACACACATTACAAACCCTTCTCGCTCCTTCCCTGTGCACAGAAGCTACAGATGGGAGAGTGGTTATGCAGCTGCCTCTATATCATGCACTGCAATGGCCCTGCCCATGGATCCATGCCTTAAGAAAGCCAACACATGTGCATGAACGGACTTCCATGAAAATGGAACCCACAGTCAGGACAGGGATCAGATAGCACAAATGTCTGGGTGTGACCAGAAGCTCGTATGCACACACTCTCACATTAGGGCTGGGCGATACATCGTCCAAAACTGGCTTGAAGTCCATATCGCGATACCGGCTTCATCATTTTTTAACCTGGCACTATATCGCGAATCATGATGCGTGTGCGCCCATGCTATGTAAAAATCACTGTGTGGGGAAAATCGTGAAGCCAGCCAATGCCTCCACATAGGTAAAGGTAAAGGGACCCCTGACCATTAGGTCCAGTCGTGGCCGACTCTGGGGTTGCAGCGCTCATCTCGCTTTATTGGCCGAGGGAGCCAGTGTACAACTTCCACGTCATGTGGCCAGCATGACTAAGCCACTTCTGGCGAACCAGAGCAGCGCACGGAAACGCCATTTACCTTCCCACCGGAGCGGCACCTATCTACTTGCACTTTGATGTGCTTTCGAACTGCTAGGTTGGCAGGAGCAGGGACCAAGCAACGGGAGCTCACCCCATTGCGGGGATTTGAACTGCCGACCTTCTGATCGGCAAGTTCTAGTGCCTCTACATAGCTCCATCCTTACTTCAGATATTGTGATATACAGTCAAACCTCAGTTCTCAAACGGCTCTCTTTTTGAATGTTTCGGCTCCCGAACGCTGAAAACCCGGAAGCTAACTGCTTAATTGTATTGAGGCTGTACTGGTATATCACAATGTTCAGCTGGTGATACAGTCAAACCTTGGTTGTTGAACACAATCCATCCGGAAGCCCATTCGACTTCGAAAACGTTCAACAACTGAAAACTGAAAGTGGAAGCCTCAGAAAAATAGGGAAACTCAAAATGGAAGCCACGTAGCACGTTCGGCTTCTGAAAATTGTTTGAAAACCAGAACAGTTACTTCTGGGTTTTCGGCATTCGGGAGTCAAAACGTTCGAAAATGGAGCTGTTCGAGAACCAAGGTTTGACTATATATCACAGTGTTGAAAACCAGATATCACCCAGCCCTAGTCCATGTGAGGACATAAGGGCAAGGCATCCACATGCCCAGTGTCAAGGCATTGCAAAAATCAAGGCTTTGCTTGGTAATCCTGTAACACCCCATTCTCACAATTTATGAAAGAAGGGGGGCTTCAAGATCATGAGGGAAGGATATTATTATTATTATTATTATTATTATTATTATTATTATTACTACTACTACTACTACTAATATTAAACACCCGTCCTTCACCCTAAGGTCCCAGGCCGGGTTGCATCATTAAAACACAATATTAAAAAACAGTTTAAAACAAGTAAAAAAAGAAGGTGGATCCTAAAAAGATACCATACATCTCCAGCACCCAAACCCAGAGGTGTGCTTTCAACATTTGTTAGAAGCTGTATAAGGAAGGTGAAAAATGAACATTACAGCTCATGCTCATTACAAAGTGTGTGTGTGTGTGTGTGTGTGTGTGTGTGTGTGTGTGTACCACAGCTTAGGAGCTCTCTCTTGGGGGCTGTGAGGGTTACCAGGTGGGCCCCTTAAGAAGCAATGTCTGCAAACACTCATTGGAGAAGTGGGTTGGTGTTGGTGTTTTTTGCCAGGACACATGCATGATCTTCCAAGGATGGCCCCATTCAGCCATCTTGTATGAGATGCCCATGAATCCTCACGTCTTGTGAATGCAACACCACCCACACAGACTGTGGGACAACCCCAAAACCTGGATTTCTGAAGACTCCTGGGCACAGGGCATCCCTTGATCTCCTAATGTGTTTCAGCATTTCCGAGGTCCAGATGCACATGAAGGCACAGAGCAAAAGACTACAGTGAAACCAGAACTGCCCAAATTCATTCTATGGCTGAAGCAAAAATCTGGATAACTCCTAAGCCCTCTGGAGTCCCCATCACAGGCTTCACCCCCAGGATGACACTAGTATTTCCACTTTCTAAGCAGGTGGCCTTATCACATACACAAAGCCAATGAGCCTTACCGTACAAAGCTTTTGCACTCGTCTTCGACGCCTGGTCCCTCTCGCTCTGAGAAAATGTTGGTGATCCATATCCACTGCAAGAGAAGGTGCATTGTTTGTGTGTGGTTTCCTTTGGCAAAAGGTCAGCTGACATACCTTATAAAGCTAATATGCATACAGAGATAATGTTTGCACTGAGTGCAGGAACTTGAAAACTCCTGGCTTCCATATTTCAAAACCATATTGACTGCAGACGTGATTGAAAGGAAACCAAGATGCCTACTGACACTTCAGAAAATAGATTTCTAAGAGGTGGAGATTTATTGCCCCGCACAGCTCTGCTTTCTCTATTCCCCAAGTGGCTAGCTAAAGAAAAATAAATTACGCAAAGCAATTTTTTAACGTGGAGCTATATTTATAACACCTACAGCCTCCCTGTCATCCATTCAAATCCCCCGCTCTCTGTATCTAGATTCTTTCATCCATTGTTTTTATTTAGATACCACCCTTTGTTCAAAATCCATGACTGGTTCATCAATAAATGTATAAAATACAAAACAACCAATACAAAAAAATCTGTTAACTTCAAAACAACAACAAGCAAGATAATGCCATCCAGAAATTCCAAAGGTTCGGTAACCCCATTAAACAACAACAAAATGAGGATTTTAAAAGCCCATGTGGTGATTACTTGTTATTTCATATATGCCAGTGTGCATTTGTGTGTGTTTCAGCTGAAGTGGTTGCATCAAGTGATTCTGTGCGGCTATTTTGAAAGCCAGCATGGTGGGGTGTCCTTGTGCAGGGAGGAAATCAATGAAATAAATGCTCACCTGTTATAATAAGCACACTGGTATCATTTTGCTGGTCACAGATAACAGAAATGTCTCATACAAATCGTTCTCTTCACAATCACCTGTTTTGCCACTGCTTTGCTTGAGGGAGCTCAACTTTGCAACCCCCTTATCTTCACAACAACCCTGTGAGGTAGGTTACAAGTTATTGTGACTTTTTATACAGGATCTGATTCTTACTATTCGTGTTTGATGTTTTATTATTGTTTTTATGTATGTTGGAAGCCACCCAGAGTGGCTGGGGCAACCCAACCAGATGGGCAGGGTAATTATTATTATTATTATTATTATTATTATTATTATGCTGACAGTGACTAGCCCAAGGTGAGCACCATGGCTGAGTGGAGATGTGGTCCTGGTCATTGCCCAGCAATCATAAGAAGAGCCTTGCTAGACCAGGTCAACAGCTCAACTAGCCCAGCATCTTGTTCTCACAGTGGCTAACCAGGTATTATGGGGAGCCTGAAAGCAGGACCTGAGCATCAGCACTCTCTCCACCTTCAATTCCCAGCCACTGGTATTCAGAGGCATCCTGCCTCCCCTGGACTAGAGGGAGACCACAGCCATCCTTGCTGGCAGCTACTACATCACACTGGCTCTGTTGCAGAATTACAGTGCCTGTACAGTGCCTGCAAAACCTGTTCTCCTTCATGGAGAGCATGTGTTGCGGTGGGGTCTAACAAGACATCCCACTGTTGCTGGGCGGGAAAAAGTAGTTGGCCACCTTCGTGATTGGGGTCCTCTTGTTGGGGAGAATTTGATGCTGCCATTTTGTGATTGATAGCCAAGAAGGCTTTTATTCCCTGCGTGCAGCGTTGAGCTTCCTCTTTTCGCTGTGTGCATTGGATCACCCGCCCACCTTCCCTATATTTAGGGTTGTTGAATTGACCTTGCTATGCCTGTCATGGGGTCATCTGCTTTTGGGACAGGGGACCGGGAGGAATTTTGTCCATTTGGCTGATTGGCTGGTGCCATTTGGTTTTTGCCTATTGCGTAGCAAAGCGTCACAACTTGTAAGGTTGCGGTTAGGCATTGGTTTTATGAATTGGTTGGTGGAGGGGCATGGATTGGCTGTGTCTGCCCCTCCAATGTTGCTGCTGCAAGGGTATTCCGTTAAAGGAATCCAGGGGCTCACCATGCTTTTGTCTGAACCCCTGTCAAGGGGCAAGAGCCCCTGGGAGCATTTGGGCAGAGGTGAGGGCATGGTACCCAGCTCCATCTTTCTCCCCAAAATGTTTTCCCTTTCTGACTTCACGGGCATGCGAATGTCAGTCTGTCCCCGTGCGGGGTCAGATAGTCGCAACCAATGCCTAAGCAACCAGTCACATTTTTTGTATTTTAATAAAGTTGTGACCAAAATTATGATAAAACCTTAAACAAAATTTCTGTGTGAATTGTTTTTTATTGGGGTGACTTGGGGACCTTGACCTGCAAAGGATTTTCCCATCTTCAAAATGGTTATAAAGGTGAGCAAGAGCTACTGGGAGCAGGATGGGTGGGGGTGAAGAGAAGAATTTAATCTTGACTACTAAATGGGAAGTGGCAAGGGTGTCTGAAGATGACCAGGACCTAAAAAGCATGTCCAAGGACTATTGGAATTTGTGACTCTTCTCCTTCGAGTGCTCAGGCAAACCATGCCGCAGACTGCTTTTGACAGTCCCTGCGTTCCAAAAGCAATTTGCAATATAATGTAGGGGGGAGACCAGCTGCTATTTGAGAAACTCAAGACCCCTTAGGACACACGGAAGTAAAGTCATGCCACTCCTTAGTTTTTGGTTTACATGTAGAAGCAGGAATTCACAATGTCACCTTTGACACAGGGCGCCTGTGCATTGGGTCTAACATATCAATATCTGAAAGCAAGCAAACAAGCACACATACGGAGGCTACAGAATGTTTTGCATGGTGCTATGGATTTCAGGAAACTCAAATTCACAGTTATTTACACTGTCAATTTCCAGCAGCAGGCTCCCAGATTTGGAAAGCTTCTCGTGGGATTTCCAACCCGTGATCCCAATTTAGTAAAGCCTATGGTTTGCAGTCAGCTAAATACATTTATAAATAGTTCTGATGTTACTTATTCCAGCCAAGGCCAAGCATCATTTATTTGAATAAACGGGCTTGTAAGCAGCTTGCAAGTTTGCCTTATGACTGGACTATCTAAGGCTCTCCCCTTGTATTTGCATGTGTATTTGTGTGTGCGTATTTTGAGAGCACAACTTGTGTGTGAATTAAATTTTATTGTTTACAGCTAATGCTCGTTGCAATGCGTGTGCGTGTGTGAAGAATATGGTATGTGCGAATATATATTTGCATGCGCATAACGTTGCTAGAGGGACGTGGGTGGCGCTGTGGGTTAAACCACAGAGCCTAGGACTTGCCGATCAGAAGGTCAGCGGTTCGAATCCCCGCGGCGGGGTGAGCTCCCGTTGCTCGGTCCCAGCTCCTGCCAACCTAGCAGTTCGAAAGTACGTCAAAGTGCAAGTAGATAAATAGGTACCGCTCTGGTGGGAAGGTAAACGGCGTTTCCATGTGCTGCTCTGGTTTCACCAGAAGCAGCTTAGTCATGCTGGCCACATGACCCGAAAGCTGTACGCCGGTTCCCTCGGCCAATAAAGCGAGATGAGCGCCGCAACCCCAGAGTCGGTCACGACTGGACCTAACGGTTAGGGGTCCCTTTACCCTTTACCTAACTTTGCTAGAGCATGCACACAAAGAGGCACACATCCCAGCTCAAAACCAGAATTGCAACCTAAGATTGCAGAGTCTTTTAAGAGACAACTTTCACCCCTTGCTTTTTCTAAAAAAAACCCCACAGACATAAATTATGCATGGCTTTGGCTTGAGCAAACAACATCTGATCTATTTATAAATCTATTTAGATTACCACAAATCACAGAATCTCCTTCTAGATGAGGGAGGAAATCCCATTAGTAGCTTTCCAAGGGTAGAAAGGTTGCCCCTGGCAATCAACAGCATGTAGCACTATCAGCTGCTACCCATTCAGTTGTACATAAACCAATAGGACAGCTGTTTCCAAAGGGAAATTTGTTTTCTGGCCCTAATAGAGATCAGTTAAGTTTAGAAGTCTGAAGAGCGACCTTCGTTAAAGTAAGGGTGGGGCTGAAAGCAGCCATACCTGAGCCTGGGCCTGGAGGGTGTGTCGTCTAACTCAGAGACCAGTTGCTACAACACAGAGGTAGAAGGTTAGGGCTGAAGGCAGAGAAACTGAAGAACAGCCTGTACTACTCTCCTGATGATGAAGTGAAGGTAGATGCCCAGGCTCCTACTATTTATGCTAGTCCTAACCAACTCAGTGGCTTGGTAGTAGCAGAATGCATGCACTGGATATGGAAAATCGCAGGTTCAGTCCCCATCAGCTCCATGTAGGACTGGGAATACTCCAGATCTAAAACCCTGGTGAGCCACTATCGGTCAGTGTGGACAATACCACTGTCGGAAGTAGGGTCAGCAACAAATCACACGTGAAGCCAACTCTTTATTAGCAGAAACAAAATCTGCTCAGGAGTGCCATTGCAGCTCTTCTCAGTAGGCCTTGCCCCATGGAGGTTGAAGGTCCCCACCTTCTCACAACTGCCTAAATCTCCTCCTCCCCCTGGTCTTTCCCAAGCAATCTGAGACTCGCTGTGCCTGACTTTGCTCCTCCCTCTTCATACCTCTTCTGGTTCTAGAGACAGGGTGGGGGGGAGCTGGTCACAGCAGGAGAGAGAGACTCCTGAGCTTCTTCACCAGCCTGACTCATCTCTGCTTCTTGGACTCTATCCTTTCCTGTTTCAGCTTTTGCTTCTGGACTTCTCCTCCTCCCAAAGCTTCTCCCTCTTCTCCCTCTGTCCATTCATCATTGCTCCACCACCAATTCCTGGGCTCTGATCCTTTGTCCCTTGAGGGTTCCCCAGCTGATTCCTCCCACCATTCCTCTGCGTCCAGTCAGTCCATGACAAGTGAGCTGTATGAACCAAGCAGCTTCCTATATCCCCAAATAATGAGTGAGTGCATAGAGCTTCTGTAGAGTCAAAATATTGGTTCTATCTATAACTGGGGTGGGGAGGCTGTGGCCCTATGGATGTCGCTGGACTATAACTCCCAGCACCTCTGACCATTGGGGGCTGATGGGAGTTGGAGTCCAACAACATCCAAAAGACCTATTATTATTATTATTATTATTATTATTATTACCCCGCCCATCTGGCTGGGTTTCCCCAGCCACCAAAGATTCCTCATCCTTGATCTATAATGTCCCCTGTTGTTGACTCCCCTCTTCAACAGCTATCCTAACCACCATTCTTTGCCTTCTCAGAGTCTTTAACTGCCTCTCCACAAAGACTCTTCATGACAGGACATCTGTGAAGTAGGAAAAGTAACCCCGGTCCTCTCAAGTCAAAAGACTGGATCCTAAAGACTGAGAGGTGATTCTTGAGGATGCCACTGGACCTCCACGGCCTGACAGGTGCAAATCTCTCTGAAATCTTGGGATAACTTCGGGAACAGCTTCCAAGACAAAGCAATGAGCTATCAGGAAAATAAATAAAAAATCCCAGGAATATTGAGTTCACCCACAGAAGTCTTGGTGCACGACCAGAGATTTATTGGGATCCCAGACGGCTTCAGAGACAATTGAAGCTGACTGCTATGGTTCTATTTACCATCAACATTGCAGTCTGCAGTCAAAATGTTGACACACATACCAACAAATTAACCTTGGCGGAGCTGGGTGATGGGTGCAGTTTGTTGACTGTAAATGTTCCTGCACAAGGCATGGATATGGCATGACAGAAGCTTATAAGATTACACATGGCATGGAGAGAGTAAAGCTTTTCCCCCTCTCTCTCCAGGGCATCCAATGAAGCTGCATGCTGGAAGATTTAGGATAGAAAAAAGAAAGTACTTCTTCACACGGTGCACAATTAAGACAATAGAACTCACTCCCACAAGAGGCAGTGATGGCCACCAACTTGGATGGCTTTCAAAGAGGATTAGACAAATTTGTGGAAGGGTAGGCTATTGGTGGCAACTAACTATATGACAACTAGGTTCTGCCTCCATAGATGGAGGAAGTGATGCTTCTGAACACCAGATACTGGAAACTGCAGCAGGGGAGAGTGTTGTTGTGCTAAGGCCCTGCCTGAGGATTTCCTACAAGCATCTGAGTGACCACTGCGAGAATTGGATGGTGGGTTAGATCAGCCATTGGCCTGTCCATCAGGCTCTTTTTATGTTCTTAAGACTGGGATAGGTACAGTTCTCTACGAGCTTCATCTAGGAACAATTGTACAAGGGTCCAACGTTCAAATTTGGACCTGGCTATCGGCCATTTGTGACCAAGTGAAGATGCCCGGGTGCAAGGATGGCGCCTGATGCCACCATGATCTGGAGGTGCATGCCTGGAGATCCCTGGATCTTGACTGTTTTCACACACCAGCAACGCATCCTAGATAATTCTATACGTTATATTCTAGCTGCACAATCAGAATGAATTTCAGGAACCCAAAACTCATATTGAAAAATTCAAGTTTTGAGCTGTCTGGCCCCAAAATGGCAACTAGGCATTCCGTTTGGGCTACTGTAACCCTGGATTAAGGAGCCATTTAGAGCCTAGCTTGTATATCTGAGTTTCTAGCCTGGCAAGGACCCTAGAGCTTTTGTTGCATCTAAGTCTGGGATACACAAGAAGCAACAAAAACACTTATTGAGATTCACATTATTGAGGTCTGATGTGAAAAAGGTATTCATGCCTCTGAAGGCTGGTACCCTCATTATATCCAAGCTCATGTGAAATTGATCTTATGTCTGAAATGACAATAGCTTCCAGGCTGCAAATGAAATGTTAAGTCTCAGAGGAGACCTTAGGGCTTCTTCTTCCTTTTATTTTATTTTCGATGAACTTGGGTGGCAGGGAGAGGTCATGTTGGTGGGATAATACTTACTTTACTTGAGAAGAGTAACTTCCATATGCACTTGGGTGGGTGTTTGAAATATGGCCATTCATTCTGATCAACACTCCCTCTGTGGAAACAGGAGAGAAAAAAGTCATTAGGGCAAACAGTACAATAATGTTAACATTTAAGAAAGACTGCAGAATATGCCAGTTATGACTAGCAATGGATGAAATCTGTCAATTTCGGTTCTCAAAGTTTTTTTTTCTTTTCTCAGTCTTAAATTAAATTCTCCATATTTCTGCAGCAAAGAGATTTTTAAAAATACTAAAATACTCATGAAGATTTGTCAGCTTTTAGAGTGAATTTCTCCAAATACATGCGGTTCAGTATGTAGTTTTGAGTAATGTACACAATCAATTTTCCTTAATATAATGCATTTGGTAAATTATTCTCTCTCTCTCTCTCTCTCTCTCTCTCTCTCACACACACACACACACACACACACACATGCTTGTATGTATACAGACACACAAAACCGCCTCTGAAACATATGCACATTTGGTTGGAAAACTGTGTCACAAATTTTGGAGGAGCGCAAAGTTCAAAGGGCAGCAATGTTTTGATTTATGTTTTGCTTCAGGAAGTACAAACTAGCTTAGTTCCCTTTAGAATCAAATTTCTCCTCCATCCCTAGTTAAAACAGTGGATGAAGACAGGTTACCTTTACATCATAAGCCTCCAAAAACAAAGAATGCTATTGTTACAAACATCTTCATCATCTAGCAACAACAACCTCAAAAAGTCCTGCACAAGGTTACCAATCAGTATCATCTGAGTAGATCTTTGGTTTGAAAGGAAACGATCTGTGCACCAGACCTAAGAATTGTGTACCGTATTTTTCGCTCTATAAGACGCACTTTTCCCCTCCTAAAAAGTAAGGGGAAATGTGTGTGCATCTTATGGATCGAATGCAGGTGGGAGGCTCTGCTCAGCGCTCCTCAGGGAAAAGCCCCCAAGAGCCGCACACACACTCCGTGCGCTCTTTAAAGGGAGCACAGCTCTTGGGGCAGCCTTAGCTGTGCGCAGCCTCTCCCGGGCAGGGGATAAAGGCTCCGCTTGCCCAGGAGAGGCTGCGCACGGCTATCCCATAAGCCAGGACAGCCAGCGGGATCACAGCGCAGCAACCCCGCTGGCTGTCCTGGCTTCTGGGATTCAGATTTTTTTTTTCTTGTTTTCCTCTTCCAAAAACTAGGTGCGCCTTATGGTCTGGTGCGTCTTATAGAGCGAAAAATACAGTACTTGCCCAGGAAGTTCCAGAGGCAACTGCTGCAGAATCCATTTCCTTGTGAGAACACACCAAAATCTTATGGAACTGTTCGCTCTTATCAGTTTTACAAACATACCAATCCAGCTTGTGGAAGCAGGCAAGCATGCAGACCATGCAGGAATTTAAAACAACATCAGCTCCCCAAAGCAAACAGCGCATCCCTCAAGGACCAGACCATCAGAACTCCTCCTTGCAAGCCTCTGCAAAGTCATATATCTCTGGCATCCCTTCGGCTTGAAGCACTGGAAATCTTCAAGCAGTTTCTTCCATTCTCCCAGTGCAAGTAAAGCATAAGAAGCCGCCTTATACCAACCAGATCAGATTATGGGGAACCTGTAGCCTTCCAGAGGCTCTTAGACTCCAACTCCCATCCCAAGTGACCATTAGCCATGCTAGCTAGAGCCGGTGGGGGCTGAAGTTTTGGATCACCATTTCTCCATATCTTGGTTTTTTCCCAAAAAAAATTATTGATTTTCCAAATTTATAACAAACATCAAAAACAAACAAACATAAATCCTAACTATAATAATTCCACTTTTGTTAACATTGTTAGGTGACTTCCTCGAATCCCCCTGGCTGAGTTTCTATGTATATCATTGTAACAGTTTTCCAAAACTAAAATTTGCTTAATCAACTAACATTTTTCTTTCTTTTCATTTTAACTTTAGATATATTATTCTATAACTTCACATAGTTAAATCCTAAGCCAATCTGGTACTTGCAAGTGTTTCTATTTGAGTTATCTTAGCATATTTAGCTAAATAGTCTTTAAATTTCATCCATTCCTCCTGGTTCTCCTCCTCCTTCTGGTCGCAGACTCTTCCGGTCAGGTCGGCTAGCTTCCTAAAGCCCATCATCTTCATCTGCCATTCCTCCACTGTTGGTACTTCTTGTGATACCATTTCTCCATATCTGCACTAGAATGTAAACACTGCAGCTGCTGGTACCAGGCAAAGGAAAGCTTTGCACTTGCTGAAGTTTAACAGACACTGCCCTTGACCCTAGTTTATGGACACTGCATTAAAATGAAGCCCATTGTCAAAATACCGTTACTTTCTCCATAAATCACTATACATTGGATTTTCCAAGACCTTGTTTGCTCAGCGTGGTGCTCTTCTGCATTTTCGAGGCAGATCCATTTAATCTACTGCAGGATTGCAGAAGATGATCATTTGGGTCCCCTTCTAGTTCTGCAACTCTAATATATTATTCCTGAGTACAAACAAGATTTGCCACTTTTTGTATAGGTATTCAAGAACAAGTGTTTCAGGCTCTCCCCAGGTTTTTCAAGGGGTGCTGGGAAATCACACCAAAGTCACAGCCAAATCTCTTCGGAAAGCCAGAAGCAACTGTGGCCAACCTCAGTCAAGTGTCGCGGAGCAGGAGTCCTGTACCTGCCCACATACAAACACCTTATTTATAAAGCATATGTTTTGGGAAAGTGGCATGATTTTTTTGCCATTCAGTCTATAATCACATTTCTATGACCAGTTGACATATTGCAGTTTAAAGTATTCCTTGCAGGGCACTTAAAATTTAGCACCTTGCTCGTAGGCCTTTCGTCTCTCTAAGTTGCTGGGCTGATCATCTTTCTGTTAATTAGCTGTTAGAATTTTGTAGAGCTGTATGAATAATGAATAATCTGGAGTTTGAATGAACAAAGCTGTTTTGTTTGTATGAGGAATCTAGAGTGTAGGCAAAGTAAACCCCGGGGGCCGAATCTGGCCCAATCGCCTTCTAAATCCGGCCCACGGACAGTCCGAGAGTCAGTGTGTTTTTACATGAGTAGAATGTGTCCTTTTATTTAAAATTCATCTCTGGGTTATTTGTGGGGCATAGGAATTCATTCATTCCCCCCCCCCCAAAAAAAAATATAGTCCGGCTGCCCACAAGGTCTGAGTGGACTGGGCCCCCTGCTGAAAAAGTTTGCTGACCCCTGGTTTGGCGTGAGGAGGGTTTTTTAAGCCTCTCCAACAATTAGGAGTGAAAGTTCTGCATTGACATACCCTTCTGCCCTCCTCGCTGGCAGACGCCCTCCATCACGGTGCACAGATTGCACCAGATCTTAAAAGAAGCATACACAAATGCTTTCATTGGGATCCTTTTTAGGAATTTGTATAGTGCCTGGCAGAACACTGGGCGAGAGACCCCATTCAAGCAAGCAAATAAGGCAGCATTTATTAACTGGTCAACGCAAACATCAGCAGTGTAACTGACAGCACAAATGGAAACTTTGCCCTACACAACGCCCTACTGTATTTTATTCACTCCAACCACAGGCTCTTTAAGACCCTGGATTGAATTTTTCAGAGGTAATGCCAATTCACTATCCTCTTTGAATTCAATGTTATCACCCATCTTCGTTTGAGACTCTGTCCTGCCATGTGATGCCCCAAATCTTACTGACACAGTCTGCGTGGAAAGTGTTGAGGCATTGCTTTTGGCGGTTGTAAGTTGCCCGCAACTCACTTCCACAAAGCAGTGTGCGCAGCACGCAAGCCTGGTAGATGTTAAATAGTGGAAAAGATGGACGAAGGACACAGCTCTGTTGGATTCACAGCTCTTTATTGCAGCAGTTAGAACTGCTCCTGGAATCAGATGACTGCAACCTAGCTGGCTGCTTTATATAATACTAAGTAACTCGAAACAGTAACAACTCACAACTAGTTAACCAATCAGGAGCGACGGTTTTCGATCCTTCATTTACATACTGGTGGCCCTGAGTGAGAACTGCCACTGATATTAATACATAACAGTAGATCTTCCTCTTGGTATTGGACATTAGCACCACGTTCTCCCAAACCATTTTGGAGAAGCGAACTGTTGCAGTAGCTGCCTTGCCAATACCCTTGTCCAGCTCAGCATCAATGGAGAGATTTTTGGTTGTGGTGGAGCCCAGGCAGACAAAACTGCCTCAAGTGCTGACCCAGGATGTTAGTTTTCATCAGGCTGACGAAGGCAAAAGTGGGTGGAGCGATGGATAAGTCAGAGGTTTAAACACACACATCTGTCCAACAAGTACTCTCCACCCAAGCAGGGAAGAGGCATCAGCTCAGATCAAAGGCACATCCCTCAGGAAAAGCACCCATGCTGGGGAGAGCCTAGGGAGAGTCCTAGGGGCTGAATTTGACCCCCAGGACCGAGCACCGCATGCACAAACCCTGTGTTAGGTTGTGGGTGAACATATCAGATGACACAGCAATTCTTCAAACAGCTCTTGTTTATTCACAGGTCAGAACAGAACTGAACTGAAGGTTCGGCCAGCCTGCTTATATAGAGCTCCACTACAACGCAACAGTAACACTTTCTGTAACTACCCAATCACTGAATGTCACTTTCAATCCCTTATTTGCATATGTGGACCTGAGTGAAAACTATCTACTGTATCCCCCTGCTGGCCCAGGGTGAGAACTTCAGTACATAACACCCTGTGTGCATTAAGAAGACAGATGTAGATTATAGATCTAAATGGTGAGATATGAGCACCCAAAAAGCTAAGGACAGGGCTGATACTTACAAGGCCTGCAACATTCTGAGAAAGAATTTAGCAAGGTCATATACCTTGTGTAAGTTGGTACAATTATGTCAGTTAATAGCAGTCTTTTTGTGTTGTCAGTGCAGCTGAGCAGGAGGTCTGTTCTGTTCTGCTGCCGTCTGCCTCAGAGTTAGTCAGAGTCTGTGAGAGTCTTTTAGTCTTAGGGCTAAATCTATGTAATACACTAGTAACATAAGTAATACCTGCCAGCCTCGTATATGCACATTTAATCTAATAAGTGCGAGGACACTGTGTGAAAAAGTTACTGCTATTTAAACTTCAAAGAAGCACCTTGCACATTTTTTATAGGAGGGAAAAGGGAACAAACATAAGCATTAAACGATCCACTCTGTAACTTTTGCTTCAGCTTTCTGTTAATGGGAATTAAATATAATTGCCAAAAAACTAACGTTTATTAAGTTTCGCAAGTGTGAAACAGGAAAGATAACATCCAGCTCATTTGTTCTTCCTAACTAAAATCTAAATCCTACATAAATGCGTAAGGAGGAAACAGGAGAAATATGCATGACATGGGCTCCCTTCAAAAAGAGCCAAGAATTACAGGTCTGTAATTCTATTATTCCTTCCATAAAGCAAACTACACAAGACATCAGTACATTTCCGAGCACAATTCAAAATGTTGGTGCTGACCTTTAAAGCCCTAAACAGCCTTGGCCCAGTATACCTGAAGGAGCGTCTCCACCCCCATAGTTCAGCCCAGACACTAAGGTCCAGCTCCGAGAGGCTTCTGGCGGTTCCCTCATTGCAAGAAGTGAGGTTACAGGGAACCAGACAGAGGGCCTTCTTGGTAGTGGCACCCACTCCCATCAGATGTCAAGGAAATAAACAACTATCTGATTTTAGAAGACATCTGAAGGCAGCCCTGTTTAGGGAAGCTTTTTAATGTGCGACATTTTAATGTATTCTTAATCTTTGTTGGAAGCCGCCCAGAGTGGCTGGGGAAACCCAGCCAGATGGGCGGGGTACAAATAATAAATTATTATTATTATTATTATTATTATTATTATTATTATTATTAATCATGTAGTTACCAATTGCATGTTATAGGAGGGGCCCAATCTGGGTTGGAACCAGGGAGGGGGCAGCATGGGGCTGTTACCCTTTGGATTCCACCATAGTCCTGATCTGAATCGGAGCTGTGGCCCTTGTTATTTGAAGGGGGGCAAAGCTCCTCTATTTAAGCTTTTCTTCAAAATATGCACACAATCTCTCAGTCAGAACACCATCGTGAATGAGCAGCTGCTGCCACGGATTGTTTTAATATCAAACTGAGCCAAAACTCAGCAAAGTTTACCCTCTGTTTAACCTGGCTGAAATGTACGAGGCATTGAACTGTGTGGTATTGTTCTGTAAATAGCTCCACGCATCACGAGGATCCGTAAAACGGAAGGTGCTGCTCTGAACTTCAGGACAGCAAAGAGGACAGCCATGCGATTGCCAGAAACATGGATCAATTATGAATCGATCACCTCTGCAGTAATCTCCGATATTTTTTCATGTATCCTCTGCGAACAGCTAGGATTACCATCCTAGAAAGGAGGAGGGAGGAATGCCACCTCCTAAAGGAGGAAATGAGGAAGACCCCATTTGCGCTATAGGTTTAAAACAGTATCATTCCAGTTTAAACACTCACATCTACTCCCAAAGAATCTTGGGAACTGTAGATTGTTATGAGCGCTGAGGAGCCTCCCTACAATTATCAGAACCCTGGAGACACTACAAATCCCAAGATTGTTTGGGGGGAGCCATGACGGCTTAAAGTGGTATGATACCGCTTTAAATGCGTAATATTAATAAAATGCAGATTTGGCCCAACACAAAGGTGTTTCCAGTGCCCCCACTCCGGTGCAGGGTGAAATAACAGAACTGGTTCCAGTTTCTGGAAGTTTCTGATTTGGAACAATAAAATATTTATGCATCTTCCATTTTTAAAATCCTGGCTCGTTCAGTGCCACAAGGTTATACTACCTCTGTGTAGTAAAAAAAAATGTGTGTCCTTGAATGCTCCTCGGACAGGTAACATGACCCTTTTTAAAATTCAGGAAGCCCTGAGCAAGCCAGCAACTTGTGGTCAAAGGCAGCGTCTTCCTGCTCGCAGCTTCGCTTTCCAGCACTTCACGTTCTTCTGAGGTGAAACTGCCCTTGAAGTTTTGTTTGTTGTTTAAATCCACTGGTTTCTGCAAGGAACTGCAGGTAATAACAAGGCCCAGGAAAAGCTATGGGGGGAATCTTTCAGCTGCTTTCCAAATTGAGTGGTGCATTTGTTCACAACGCCCAGGAAAGCCAAAGCTGGTTTGCAAAAAGAAAAGCCCATAATAATTAGTGCTGTCTGGTTAAAGCACTTTTATTAAAAATTGCCACTTAGCAACTGACCAACTACATTTAAATATCTCTGCATGTAACCAGGAAGTGCTAAGTAACTTGCAATGAAGGGATATCTGCTACTTATTGTTGCAGAGAGACAGATAAGAGATCCTCCCTAACATTATCTCTCATTCCTTATTACTAATGGCACAGAAGCAACTTAGCCCTACCAATTAATCAACTAACAATTACTTGATTAATTTGTTACCTGATGATTGATTGTGTTATAATACTTATGGGGTATTCCAGAGCCCGTATAGAGTCCTTCAGTAGGTTCTCTATTGGTAGGAGAAAGTAACAGAGGCCAACCAGAGTATATTGAGAAGCAAAGTAGCTAGTAAGCCTGATCTTTATTCAGGGAACTGTTGAGGAAGGGTCCCCACTCACCACATGTTGGAAGGAGGAGGAACTCAGAACAATGGTGTGAAAGCCCTTATATTGACTTTTGAAACTGCCCACCCTGTAGCTCAAGACCCCCCCCAAAAAAAATCATACATACATCACAGAAGGAGACGGTCTACAGCATAAATCCTGTCTACCAGGATACCTGATAATGGTCACTGATTGTATTACCTGGGCAGTCTGGCCATTCTTTTGTGATGGTTAATACTTTAGTTCCTGAGTCCAGGTCACAGGCTCACCCTATTCCTACACAAATACGCCCTTAAGACAGGATTTGCAAGCAAAAAGATAACGGGAAGGCTTTTCCCATTTGCCTCCCCTACTGCAGAGGAATATTTGAGATCATTGAGAGAGTCAAAATGGCTTCAGGATTGCTCTCCCATCCTATTTCATACGCATGGTCCATATATTTAGATATGTGTGCATTTATGAATATTTATTCTATACCTGAGACCTTAAAATTCTTATAACAATGGCAAGCCCAGTAATAATTGCAGGTAGCAAGACTTGGGTACCCTGTGTAAGACTTCACCTCCATCCACATGCACTCATATGAGTAGGCCCAGTTCACATGTAACGCTAAGCCATGAGGAAACACGCAAGTCCCATAGATCACGGCTGATCCATTCCTTTCCTGGTCCACCTGCCATTGAGCCACCTGGGGCTAAGCTAAGGTAAAGGCAAAGGACCCCTGGACAGTGAAGTCCAGTCAAAGGAAACTATGGGGTTGCGGCGCTCATCTCACTTTCAAGCCAAGGGAGGCAGCGTTTCTCCACAGCTTTCCAGGTCATGTGGCCAGCATCACTAAACCGCTTCTGGAGCAACAGGACATTGTGACAGAAACCAGAGCGCACGGAAATGCCGTTTACCTTCCCTCCGCAGCAGTACCTATTTATCTACTTGCACTGGCGTGCTTTCGAACTGCTAGGTTGACAGGAGCTGGGACAAAGCAAAGGGGATTCTGTCACGGGGATTCGAACCGCCAACCTTCTGATCAGCAAGCCCAAGAGGCTCAGTGGTTTAGACCACAGCGCCACCCACATAATTTGGCTTAGCACCTGGTCTCATGATTTGTCTCTCCCGGACAAACCATAAATGGGTCAACAAAGAGCATGCCTCAGTTACTAAAGGTCGGCAGTTTGAATCCCCACGACGGGGTGAGCTCCCATTGCTTGGTCCCTGCTCCTGCCAACCTAGCAGTTTGAAAGCACGTCAAAGTGCAAGTAGGTAAATAGGTACTGCTCCGGCGGCAAGGTAAACGGTGTTTCCGTGCATTGCTCTGGTTCGCCAGAAGCGGCTTAGTCATGCTGGCCACATGACCCGGAAGCTGTACGCCGGCTCCCTCAGCCAATAAAGCGAGATGAGCGCCGCAACCTCAGAGTCGGCCACAACTGGACCTAATGGTCAGGGGTCCCTTTACCTTTACCTAAGCAGAAGGGGAAGGGAAGTGTTAGTGATCTTAGGAGCAAGCACCCCCCAAAAGGCTTGCTTGTTTGCACTAAGCAGTGGTTTGGCTGATAGTTATGTGTGAACCTGGTCATAATATCAGGACTCATCACCGCAACATTTCTGACTATACAGACCTTCTGCAGCAGTTGCAGCAATCTTTCCCTGTGAATTGGCACATAGAGCTCTCTGTCATTCAGACTAAATGGGATCCAAGAAAGGAATATCCCCCCCCCCACCTCGTCCCAGAAATCATATTCACAGCACCCACATAAACTTTTAAAAACTGAACATTACTATATTTCACGTAAATAACGTTCCCACACACAAAGGTTTCCATTCAAGGTTCCCAGGATTTTAATAGCTCTAAGAAATAACAGCTGTGGCCCTGATACGCAATTTGTTAGCTGCTGCCAAAGGAGTGGCGCAGTGCCAGCATTTGCTGAAAAGTACATCTACCAAGTACCTCATCTCAACAGGGAGTAAAAGCCTCCCCCCAAAAAATAAAATGTTGGGAATCTGGCTATTTTATCACCTCTTTTTTATTATTATGTTCTGAACAGGCAATATGTCCATGCGTACGAAAAAATGTTAAAAGAAATGTGCAAAACTATGGCAACTACAAACGCAGAATTTTCGCTCTCTAGAATAGAAGAAGAAAGGCTCCTCAATGTGCTAACCTCATCTATAAGGCCCCACCTGCTCTACACATTGAAAGTAGCATCATGCCACTTTAAAGAGCCATGGCTTCCCTCACAGAATCCTGGGAGCTGAAGTTGGTCCAAAGAGCTGAGAGCTGTTAGGAGACCCTTATTCCCTTCGCAGAGCTACAATTTCCAGAGTGGTCTAACAAGGAATCCCTCTTCCCAAAGAATTCTGGGAATTGTAGCTACAGGAGATGGGGGCTGCTAACAACTCTCAGCTCCCAGTTGATTGGCTGTAGGTTCAAGAACAGATGAGCGGGGATGCTTATTCACACTAAGCATAATTAAGAGTCAACTTAATGGTTTGGAACCAGGTAATCTGAAGAACTATCTGCACCTATACAAGGCTTTTAAGATCAGCATCTGAGGTCCATCCCTCTGGTCCATTAGTGAGAGCTGTGAGATTGGACAGTATTCAGGGCCAAGGCCTATTTTGTGGTGGCCCCACATCTTTGGAAGAATCTCCTCCAGGAAGCTGGCCTTTGGGAACATTTCACAGACTCAGGCATACCAGTCTGCATTTGGTTACTTTTAGCACCCTGTGCTTTTAACTGAAGCCTTATTACGCTATCTTAGTGATCCATACAAGCATGGCTCACTGCTTTTATATAGTTTGATTATGTAATCTGTGTCTTCAAATATGGTTTGAGAGAGTTTTTACCATGAAAAGAGGGCCAGAAATCAATCAATCAAACAAACAAACCTCCCTAAACACAAAAAACATCTCACTAGTTTAGATGGTACCTGAAGAAGTGTGCATGCACACAAAAGCTTATACCCAGAACAAACTTAGTTGGTCTCTAAGGTGCTACTGGACAATTTTTAAAAAAATTGTATTTGTTTAGATGGATAGTTTAAAAGGATTAGAGAAATCCATACAGAGGTTGCTCAACATCTGTTTATTATCCACAACAGCTAACAAGAAAAGGAACCCCCATATCTACAAGTACTCTAGCAGGTTCTGGGTTCAACTGAAGGTGGTCACCCTCTCTACCACCCAGTTTTGAGCTTTCAAGGGCATCTGACTAGCTACTATGGCAACCAAATGGATTTGCCAGACTTTGCTGTGATCTATCAAAGTAACTCTTAGGTTCTTATGAGGCAGAGGTAGCTGACATTGTACCTTCTGTAAGTCGTAGGGCTGCATCTCCCACCATCCCTGGCCACTGACTATTCCAGCTGAAGCTCATGGAAGGTGAAGTCCCAAAACACCAGGAGAGCACCATGTTGGCTATCCCTGTCATGTGAACTCAAGATAAAAACCTCAGTCTGCGTGATGCACTTGCCAAAAAGCAGACAAGCAGACCTAACTGTGCCTTTAGCTCCATGGCTGGCTTGCTGTTCAAAAGCATAGTCCGGGTCCAGCCTCCCACAAGGACAAGTGTAACCTTCAGAGGGAGACTAGTGTGCCCCAAAGGACTCTTCATCTTCATTCCCTGCAGCCAGATTTGCTCCCTTCATGGTTAACGCAGCATACATTGCCCGCCTTGCAAATAGCATGTCTCTGTTTACATTTGTCAAACCGCATATCTGAAACAACACAGAACAGATGCTGCTCCAGGCTGGATAGCTAACTGTTATTTCCTGAAGGCTGATCCAATTTTGAGGAAAGGGAGAGGGTGTTCGGAAGAGAAATTGCTATGGCCAGGACTAATACCTGGCTTATAAAAAGAGTATTTGTCCTTCAGTCCAATTCCCCAGCAAGCCTCCGAATTCACACCTGTAAACTAAATCCACCTTCGTTTGCTCTTCTCTTCCTTCTGCCCTCCCAAAATAGTGCTATTATTTTAAAGGCCAATTTCACCAGGGGGCCTTCCGCACCTGTACAGAGAATTCCCTCCCCCTCTCCCAGACAAACTCACCTTCCACATATATACTTCAAGGAAATGTACAAAATATAATAAAACAACCAAGAGAAGCAAAAGAGAGAAGATGAATTTACAAATAATACAAAATGTACCCCCATGACAGAGACCTGTTCATTCAACTGGGAAAGCATTTTGCCACAAATTTGCCTTCCGTTATTTCCAGAAAGTACAGATAGTTGGATGCCTGTCATGTCTCAACATGCAAGCTGTCCTACAAAATGGAGGTATCTGCACTGGAAGACCTGATTCAAGTTACTGTGGAGAAGGTTTCTTTGGAAATTGAAGGAGAAGCTCTCCTGCAGAACACAGTGACCTCATGGGTACATAAGGAGCCAACCTAGCAGTTCGAAAGCATACCAGAGCAAGTAGATAAATAGGTACCCCTGTGGTGGGAAGATAAATGGTGTTTCTGTGCGCTCTGAAACTTGTCGCGGTCCTCTGTTGCACCAGAAGCAGTTTAGTCATGCTGGCCACATGACCCGGAAAGCTGTCTGTGGACAAACACCGGCATCCTTGGCCTGAAGCGAGATGAGTGCCATACCCCATAGTCGGCTTTGACTACATTTAACTTTACCATATATAAGGGATGAGGCAGCCTCTATAGCAACCTGTTCCTGGGCTGTGTAAGTTAGCATCAAGACCTTCAACTTGGTCCAGTGTCAGGTTGCTGGCTGATGCAAATTTTAGCTTCTGCTTTTATGTCAACATCCAACTACTGAGCAGCTTAATCATCTGAGCTCACTAAGATGCATCTTAGAAACACTGAGTAATAAGGATACGTAGCCAGCTTTGTAAGCTGCCTGTTGCAACCGCCACTTACGCCTGCCTTGAAATGTCATGGCTAAGTGTCCTTTTTCATCATCGTAAGCTGTCACTGTCGAGCGATGCCCACGCTAAGTTAGTGCAGCATTAAATGAGCTCCTCCGCTCCTCCGCTTTCAGGATGTGAGAGATGTACACTAACCACCTAGCTCGCTGGAGAATATGTAGCGACTGAAAACGTCAGTCATTGATTGCCCAGGTCTATTCCTCAAATCAGATGCACAGCAGCGGCTGAGCTTGGGACTGCTCTATAGGTGAACACAGGCAATATTATGGGATGGACTGGCCAGTCCTAAGGACCTATCTGTGTCAGTTTTATCATCCCCTCTGCAGCACCACAAATCCAACTCAATGGTGTAAAGTTGGAAAATGTCGGTCACTTCTCCTACCTGGGCAGTTATCTTGCCACAAGGGCAGACACTGATGCTGAAATCCAGCATTGCCTGAGCTCTGCAAGTGCAGCTTTCTCCTGTTTGAAGTTCAGGGTGTTTGAGGACTGGGACATTCACAGGGAAACTAAAATGCTTGTTTACAAAGCTGTTGCACTACCAACCTTACTATATGCTTGTGAAACATGGACCACTTATAAACGCCATCTCCAACTCCTTGAAAGATTCCATCAATGGTGTCTCCGAAAAAAAATACACATCACCTGGGAAGACAGGCAAACTATTGCCAGTGTACTGGAAGAAGCAAAGATCACCAGTGTCAAAGCAATGATTCTTCAACATCAACTTCGTTGGACTGGTCATCTTGTGTGGATGCCTGATTATCGTCTCCCAAGTCAACTACTCTATTTCGAACTTTAAAATGGTAAGTGTAATGCTGGTGATCAACAAAAGAGGTTCAAAGACTCTCTCTAGGCAAATCTAAAAAAATGTAGAATAAACAACTACGAAACAATGGCCTGTGAGAACAGCCTTTACCAAAAGTGTCATGGGCTTTGAAGATGCTCAAACTCAGGATGAAAGGGAGAAACGTGCTAAGAGGAAGACATGCTTGGCAAACCCTCACCATGATCAACTCCCTCCCGGAAACCTACCGTATTTTTCGCTCTATAATACGCCCCAGACCATAAGACGCACCTAGTTTTTGGAGGAGGAAAACAAGAAATAAAATATTCTGAATCTCAGAAGCCAGAACAACAAGAGGGATCATTGCACAGTGAAAGCAGCGATCCCTCTTGCTGTTCTGGCTTCTGGGATAGCTGCGCAGCCTGCATTCGCTCCATAAGACGCACACACATTTCCCCTTACTTTTTAGGAGGGAAAAAGTGAGTCTTATAGAGCAAAAAATACGGTATGTCCCCACTGTGGAAGGACATGTGGATCCAGAATTGGCCTCCACAGTCACTTACAGACTCACTTTTAAAACCGTGTTTATGGAAGACAATCTTATGTGTTTATGGAAGACAATCTTACTCGGCTATGAATGGTCGCCAAAGAAGAAGACGACATGGGTCCGTCTTCCCAAAACTGGTGTCTTCCAGATGCTTTGCATCACAGCCACAAACAGTCACATGCCAGCATTAGTTGATCAAATGGCTTTAATCAATTTCAGGTAGGAATATAGGAATCTGCCTTATACTGTGTCAGACCATTGGGTTCAAGTAGCTCCATACTGTCTTGTTGCTTAGTCGTGTCCGACTCTTTGTGACCCTCCCGCAGTTTGGTCAAACTCATGTTAGTAACTTCGAGAACATGGTCCAACCATCTCGTCCTCAGTCGTCCCCTTCTCCTTGTGCCCTCCATCTTTCCCACCATCAGGGTCTTTTCCAGGGAGTCTTCTCTTCTCATGAGGTGGCCAAAGTATTGGAGCCTCAGCTTCAGGATCCGTCCTTCCAGTGAGCATATTGTCTACAGGTGCTATTTCCCAGCCATACCTGGCGATACCGGGGATTGATCTTGAGACCTTTTGCATGCAAAGCAGATGCTTAACCACAGAGCTACAGCTAAAGGAACCAATGAACTAGATTATATGATGGAGGCAGTTGTTGAGCCCCCCAAATGCTATGGCAAAATCCCCCAGGATCACTGCCCAAATGGGAGCTTCCAGTGTAAAAACTAGCAGCTTTTGGAAGGGCAATCTCCAATGGGAACAGAGGGAAAGCTTCCCCCTACTGAGCCCATTGTGGCTCTGATTCTGATCCGGAGCTCCCAACATATTTAACATCCTTTTGGGGGAATGGAAATTCCTTTCCTGAATTCAAAAGGGGGCAGTCAAAAAGGAAAATGGAAAAGTATCAGACACAGTCAGTAGCAGGCCTGTTCAACAGCAAGACGCCTTGTTTCTGATGCTCCCACTGGTGTTATTTCTGTTTGTGCAGCTTTTAACTACAGAAGCACCACAGTAAGCACTTCATGCTGTGAAGGGGGAGCCAGGGGAATCCCCACATATTTCTTAAATAAATTCATTTTTCTTATATACAAAAACTCTTTGCGAGGGGAAAATGGCAAGAGCTGTATTTATTTATTTTTTGGTACTCTTCTTTTTTTAAGCTCAGGTTCAGGCAAAGTACAGCAACAAGTCAACAAGGAGGTGCGCTTAATTATTTACAAGTCTGAGACCCGGCTCGGTAGATTCCAAGGTCATCTATTTATACCGCGCAATGATAATATATGTTTGTTTCCAAATGCCTAGCAGCCAAGGCTTGAAGCATTCAAAGCCAGGAGGTCAGGAGGTGAACATGGCATTCAAAACACTTTGTGCAGTCCTGCCGACATATGAAAAGGACAATAAAGGGTTCTGTTTGACAGAACATATGGGAGATAAAGGAACTTTATTTAAAAGGAGGGCGAGAGGGTTCTTTCCGAACAAATGCAGGTGCCAATGATGGGGCTTCGTACAAACAGAAGAAGCTTTCAAGCTGTCTCTTGCAAAAACTGGCTCAGCTCACACGTAATCCTAAACTATAATTTAATGCTAAGAGGGTGAGCAGCACCTAACAGTGGACTTTTATGCAACCCCTCCTTCATCAGCAAATTATCAACAACAGCTAACAATCCATCCAACCAACTTGATGCGAGCTCTTCTTCTGCCCAGGTAGGACCCATCTTCACCCAAGCTGAGCATAAACCAGGTTGTCAATGTGGCACAACTAATATTCCCACCATCTCCAGCCTTCTCTGCCAGGACTAACCATGGTCCTCATCCATGGTTATATTATACCCCTGCTTTTCTCCACTGTTAGCCACTTTCTAAGCTCAGTGCGTTGTGCAGATAGTGGTGAGGATGTCTCTGGGCAAACAGGATCCCAAAGTGAAGCAATAAGTCCTCCTGACTCCATTAATGATATCCCTGCACTGAAAAGTACATAAGAACAAGAAACAACCAGGGTTTTCTATAAGAAAAATAGGTATACATCTGCTGTGATGGCTGCAAGTGAAGGCTAAATCTGAGAAACCCGGATGATACTAAGTATAACTTTCACAGAAAGTATCTTCTCTCAGAAAGTGCAAACAAAGCACTATTTTTTTTATCTTTGGAAAGGTTGGGTAAATGTCACTGCGAAGAGGAAGGCACACTGTGGTCTTTCCTATTCCTTATTGCATGGCATTTGTCAATCTTTGAACATGCCAGGAAACAAAACGGTATGTTAAATAGAAAAGGCAATATTTCAAGTCATTAAATGGTTTCATTGGTGGCGTACGTGTTTCATTGGGGGGAACAGCTAGTACAGTCGTGCCCATGTACACGCAATGCCAGTCTCTCTGTTTCTCCTTTTTCAAAGCTGAAGTTCAGATTGCCATGCTTCCTCGTCAAGTTGCACATTTCTTTTTCTTCTCAAGTCCTCCTGAAAGTTCATCAGCATTTGGGCACACATTTCTCCCAATATAAACATTTTATGCAGTTTTGCCTAATACAGACCTTTTTTTGCAAATTCTCCTAACACTATGCATTTTTTGTATATCATATACAGTAATAATTGCATTTTTAAAAAGAAACCTCTTCACATAAACATTTCATACACTTTTTTTTTAATTGGAGAAGTGTGTTTTCATTCACATATTGTTTCAGGAAGTGCAAATTAGGTAGGCTTGCATTCAAAATGATTTTTTTTACCCTAACCCAGCTTCTACAAACCAAGGGAGGTGTTCACATATTCCATTCAACAAGTGTGCAATCTGTGCATACAAATAATTGAGATGTACAAATGAACAAGTGTAATTATTATTACTACTACTACCACTACTACTACTATTTTAATTATACCCTGCCCATCTGGCTGGGTTTCCCTAGCCACTCTGGGTGGCTTATAGCACATATAAAAACCATAGTAGAATGTCACACATTTAAAAGTTTCCAGTACAGGGCTGCCTTCAGGTGTCTTCTAAAAGCTGTATAGTTCTTTCTCTCCTTGACACCTGATGGGAGGGCATTCCACAGGGCGGGTGCCACTGCTGAGAAGGCCCTCTGCCTAGTTCCTTGCAACCTCACTTCTCACAGTGAGGGAACTTCTTTCGCACACACACACACACTTGTACATATGCAGAAATGGCTTTTGCCCATGTTCAGTTTAATGTGCAAACAACCCTAAGGTAAACACCGTAAGAAAGCTGCAAGCAGACTTTAACAGTCTTAGTTAAAAAAAGCCATGCACACTTTTACAAGACCCCCGCACTGGAGTTGGTGCTGCACAGCCAGAGATTGTCACCCAACACTTGTTTAGGGTTATGGGTAGCAGGAAAGACAGCAGGAGGGGTGACACCCTGGTTTCTTCACCAGCCTGACTCGTCTCTGCTGCTTGAGCTCCCTCCTCTCCTGCTTCAGTTTCTGCCTCTGTGTCTGGACCTCTCTCTGCCACAGACTCTCCCAGCTCACTAAGCCCTGTTGCCTCCACAACTTACAACACCTCCTCCTCCCGGTCTTCTCCCTGTCTTCACTCATTGTCGTCCCACCACCAATCCCCAGGCTCTGAGCCTTCGCCCCCTGAGGATTCTCTAGCTGGTTCCTCCCACCACTCCTCTGTGTCCAGCCAGTCTGTGATAGCCAGGGATACTCAATGTGGTGCCCTCCACATTGGACTACTGCAATGTGCTCTACGTGGGGCTACCTTTGAAGGTGACCCAGAAACTACAATTACTTCAGAATGCGGCACCTAGTCTGGTGACTGGGAGTGGCCACTGAGACCATATTACACTGGTCCTGAAAGACCTACATTGCCTCCCAGTATGTTTCTTGGCACAATTCAAAATATTGGTGCAGACCTTTAAAGCCCTAAACAGCCTCGACCCAGTATACCTGAAGGAGCGTCTCCACCCCCATCATTCAGCCGGGACACTGAGGTCCAGCTCCGAGGGCCTTCTGGCAGTTCCCTCACTGCGAGAAGCCAAGTTACAGGGAACCAGGCAGACGGCCTTCTTGGCAGTGGCACCTGCCCTGTGGAACGCCCTCCCATCAGATGTCAAGGAAATAGACAACTATCTGACTTTTAGAAGACATCTGAAGGGATGTCTTCCCTGTTTAGGGAAGTTTTTAATGTTTGATGTTTTATCGTGTTTGTAATATTCTGTTGGGAGCCGCCCAGAGTGGCTGGGGAAACCCAGCCAGATGGGCGGGGTATGAATGAATGAATGAATGAATGATGTTGCTGGACTCCCATCATCATCATCATCCCTTACCACTGACCATGGTAAGGGAGCTGAAGTCCAACGATGTCTGGCTGGCACAACATGGGCAGCCCCTGAATTCAGCAGGGCTTTTAGGCTGTTTATCTTTGAGCGCAACATCAAGTCCTCTAGCAGCTAGATTAAAATATCACACTGCTGACGTTTGGGACCATCATCCTTCCATCAAAAGGGCCAACATGCTGACGTTTCCCCAGAAGGTGCTGCCAGCCAGGATACTTTAACTGTATTCCCAGCAACCCCTACTCTGACTAGTACATTTAAAGAACAACACCAGTGTGCCATTGACTCAGTGCATCTACTCCCTGAGGCAATGGAAACAGCTCTGACATTTGTCTCTTCGGTTTCATTTGTTTATTAGGGTTTGCTTGGCGCTTTCGTCACCAATCCGGTGTGGCAGGGCGGGAGGGGGGAGAGGGGAGAACAGTGTGCTTAGCACATCCTCTACCACAGGGCAGTCCAATTCCTACCAAACTGCCACACTTGATGGATAAAAAATCCTAGTCAGCATTTTAGACCATCTGTGCCCTGTTCTCTAAGGGGGGGGGAGGAAAGAGAGAATCCCAGCAGACAAAAACTGCAATATCTCTGTGCAATGGAAGAGTGGGGGAGAGAAAAAGTTGCTGGCCCCCTTAATAAAATTTAATGTTTGCCTTCCTTTCCTTTCAAGAGGGGAATTTTTTTGCTTCAATTCACTAGGCAGTTTTAACCTGTTCAGACCACATCCGCCATTCCTGACTGATGTTTATAATACAATGGCCTATTTGCTTGTATGAAGCCTGCTATCTGTCTGCTTCATCTGGTCAAATTATAATCCCCTTCAAGCAGAGCTTTTATTCTGTCCACATACAGTTCCCCAATACAATGCAATAAATTATCCGTTTGCAGCCCTAAAGCATTGCAATTGCTTGTCCTATCAGTGTTCACCATCACAAAGTTTCTGCAGCAACCTCACTGCAAAAAAAACCCAGCTCATGATATTTGCGTTGCTGATCCTCAAACACGGCCAGAACCATACACATTCCACTTGTGAACAATCCCCACTCTTCGGAAATAAAAAATATTACAAATGTGGCGGCTGTTTAAAAACACTACCAGTTGAGCATATAATAATAATAATAATAATAATTTATTATTTATACCCCGCCCATCTGGCTGGGCCTCCCCAGCCACTCTGGGCGGCTTCCATAAAAACCAAAAATACAGTAAAATATCACACGTTAAAAACTTCCCTGAACAGGGCTGCCTTAAGATGTCTTCTGAATGTCAGGTAGTTGTTTATCTCTTTGACATCTGCTGGAAGGGCATTCCACAGGGCGGGCGCCACTACCGAGAAGGCCCTCTGCCTGGTTCCCTGTAGCTTTGCTTCTCGCAATGAGGGAACCGCCAGAAGGCCCTCGGCGCTAGACGTCAAAGTGCAAGTAGATAAATAGGTACCGCTCTGGAGGGAAGGTAAACGGCGTTTCCGTGCGCTGCTCTGGTTCGCCAGAAGCGGCTTAGTCATTACGACATCGGAAGCAAGCACAGGACTTCTCAGCCTAAGCTTAATTTAAATGTCAAGCTTCGGGGAGAGGGGGGAAATATGACTCATTAAAAGGTGAGTTACTGCACAGCCAAAAAGACAAGTTATTTCGCAGAAATAAAAGATGAGCTACACCCTGCAAACATTCCACACAGCACAAACTGAAAACAAATTATCTTCCCTAAGCTTTTACTACACCTGAAAACAACCGTCAGGTCGGAACCACGCACATGATGGCATTTCAAGCGAGCCACGATCATTATTAATGGGTGTGTTTGCTGGTGGGAAAACCATGTGTGAGTGTTCTTCAAATCCCCCCCTAACAACAACAAAAAAGATTTATTTCAAACTGACACCCCCCCGTATTAACATGATTAGGACACCATGCGAGTTGGAGTCCAACAAAAGTTGGAGGACCACTTTTGCTTGAAGGATAGGGAACCTGGTCTGGGCACAGACTGAGAAGCCACTGAAAAGCCACGTGGCTGAATGATGATGATGATTTTTTTACCAGTCCTTCACCCTAAAGTCCCAGGCTGGCTTACAGCACCGGAAACACACTATTACAAAAAGTTTTAAACAGCTTACAATCACATAGCGACGCGGGTGGCGCTGTGAGTTAAACCACAGAGCCTAGGACTTGCTGATCAGAAGGTCGTGGTTTGAATCCCTGTAACGGGGTGAGCTCCCGTTGCTCGGTCCCTGCCTGCTCCTGCCAACCTAGCAGTTCGAAAGCACGTCAAAGTGCAAGTAGATAAATAGGTACCGCTCTGGAGGGAAGGTAAACGGCGTTTCCGTGCGCTGCTCTGGTTCGCCAGAAGCGGCTTAGTCATGCTGGCCACATGACCCAGAAGCTGTACTCCCTCGGCCAATAAAGCGAGATGAGCGCTGCAACCCCAGAGTCGGCCACGACTGGACCTAATGGTCAGGGGTCCCTTTACCTTTACCTTTTACAATCACATAAATCAGGTGGGTCCTAAAAAATATACAACTCAGGAGTCAAATGCGTGGTTAAAGAGGTGTGTCTTCGGCATGTAATAAAGACAGAAGACCCATCTCATCACCACCACCACCACCATCATCATCATTTTATTTGTATGCTGCCTAGTTAAAACAGTACTCAAGGCAGCTTACAACATGACAAGATTTACATAATTACGAACATAACAAAAGTCGCAAACAATAAATAAAGCACATCAAAAGGTACACAACCAAATGGAAAACAATTTCCACATACAGTGGTACCTTGGGTTACAGACACTTCAGGTTACAGACTCCGCTAACCCAGAAATAGTACCTCAGATTAAGAACTTTGCTTCAGGATGAGAACAGAAACAGCGGCAACGGGAGGCCCCATTAGCTAAAGTGGTGCTTCAGGTTAAGAACACTTTCAGGTTAAGAACGGACCTCCAGAACGAATTAAGTTCGTAACCAGAGGTACACTGTAAATCCACATCTGTGTGAGAAGGGAGTTCCACAACTTATGGGCTGCCTCCAAGCACCTTGAGTTAGGCTCAGAAACAAACTAGCAACCAGTGCAGCTGTGGGAGGCAGTTGAGGCCCTTTGCCCCATCCACTGCCCCCAGCAGCAGAAGCTGGCTATTAAGGGAATACCCTGAATGGAAGAAGTACAGAATAGGATTCCCACCCAAAAAAAAACAGACCAAGATAAAATGGGCCAATCAGAGGCCCAAATGGAGGAGCAATACCTTGCCGCCTGGCTGGGCATTGGCTGTGGGCCATGCCCAGGCAGGAGGCAATGCATAAAGGCTTGCCACATGTGCCTCCTGCAGAACTGTTTGAGTTTGTTCTATCACACCTCTTAGTACTCACTGCCTGGGGGAGACGGCACCGTGACTGGTACCACAACAGGGAGCAGCACATCATTTTGGCAGCAGACACAAGTGCAAACTGTGAGGGGAATTTCAGGCCAGAGAGGGGGGCCCTAGGCAAAGCAGAAGATGACCCGAACTGTAGCTGTCAAGGTTTCCCACATTTAATTTTGGCTTACTCTGTTCTCCTCTCCAATATGCAAACATGGAAATTGTATATTGGCACTCTGACCCCAGACAACTTTACAGGTCTCCTACATAAAGCTGTTAAGCATCCTTGACATGTGGCTGGTAGGTAACCATAGAATCATCAGATTGTAGAGAAATGAACTTTCGGACACATAAAACGTCTTAGCTGAACACAATGTGCACAGATTAGAGATGGGTGTAAACCTCAGGACTGGGGTACCATACGAGGGAAGGAATTTTAATTACAGAAGGTGACATCTATCATTTATGGTGGACTTTGCCTTGAATTCACCGCTGGGCAGCTGAAAGCAATAACAAACCATTGTAAAGGGAGACTGGAATGTGACTGTCATTTGGAGTTTAAAAGGTCTTCGTTTTCAAACACGTTTCGTGGGGACCATTTTGAAAGAATTGTATAATGGAGAAAGTGTCCTCAACTGAGCCACCTCTATGGCCACTGGCAGCCAAGCCAAGCTCCAACCAAGCCTTATGAAGAATGGTTGAAGGAACTGGGTATGCCTGGAAAAGAGAAGACTGAGAGGAGATATGATGTTGTTGTTTAGTTGTTTAGTCATCCGACTCTTCGTGACCCCATGAACCAGAGCATGCCAGGCACTCCTGTCTTCCACTGCCTCCCGCAGTTTGGTCAAACTCAATGCTGGTAGCTTTAAGAACACTGTCCAACCACCTCGTCCTCTGTCACTCCCTTCTCCTTGTGCCCTCAATCTTTCCCAACATCAGAGTCTTTTCCAGGGAGTCTTCTCATGAGGTGGCCAAAGTATTGGAGCCTCAGCTTCACGATCTGTCCTTCCAGTGAGCACTCAGGGCTGATTTCCTTAAGAATGGATAGATTTGATCTCCTTCCAGTCCATGGGACTCTCAAGAGTCTCCTCCAGCAGCATAATTCAAAAGCATCAATTCTTTGGCGATCAGCCTTCTTGATGCTCCAGCTCTCACTTCCATACATAAAAACTGGGAAAACCATAGCTTTAACTATACGGACCTTTGTTGGCAAGGTGATGTCTCAGCTTTTTAAGATGCTGTCTAGGTTTGTCATTGCTTTTCTCCCAAGAAGCAGGCGTCTTTTAATTTTGTGACTGCTGTCTCCATCTGCAGTGATCATGGAGCCCAAGAAAGTAAAATCTCTCACCTTCAAATATCTCAAGGGTTGTCACATGGAAGATGGAACAAACTTGTTTTCTCCTGCTCTTCTGACAGTAAGAGCTGTTCGACAGTGAAATGGACTCCCTCAAGAGATTGTGGACTCTCCTCAGGGGATTTCAAGCATAGGTTGGATGGCCATCTATCATGGCTGGTTTAGTTGAAATTCCTGCATTGCAGGGGGGTTGGACCAGATGACCCTTGCGGACCCTTCCAACTCTACAATTCTATGACTTTCTCATTTCTCAGTAGGGAATCATCTAAAGCAGTGTTGAGGGGCACGTGGCTCCAGCTCCCATGAGCCTCAGCCAGTGCAGCCAATAGTCGGGGATCATGGAAGGTGCTGTCCAACAACATCTGGAGGGCAACAGTTTCCCCACCCCCAATCTAAACTTTGAAAAAATGGGGACACTGCAGGATTTGGCAGAGGATAATTTTGCATTACAGGATTTGTCAGGGGCTTAGCAAGGAAGCTGTGAATGGTTAGTGCTGTTGTTGACATCAAGAGACAAGGCTGCGTGTTGAAAGTAATGTGAGAACATATGTCCAACATCCCTTGGGTCAGAGATCCTACATACTTTATTCAAAGAAACGATGAGTGTGTCCCTTGTGGAAGGAATAGTGGATGCTGTGTTTTCTGTGGTTTTTTTTTGTTTTGCATCTTTTTCTCTGACTGTAGGGCAAATCCTGTGACTTAAGGCAGGCTAACAACTTTCCAGAAGGGAGCCCAATTTGAGCCAAGCCACTTCCACAAATTTACTCTTTGTCTCACGTCACTGTCTGGTGTTTTGCTCGTGCAGCCCTCATTCATTAAATGCTTCCACATCCAGTGCTATAGACAGTGAAATCGTATTAGCGGGTACTGTCTCCTACGCTTACTTGTGAAATCTGTTCTCTCAGCCACTTATGTCACCCAGAACCCAGTACTAAAAATCCATCACAGAAGTCCTACCAAAACAATTTTGTCTGTGGAAGTGTGGCTTCAGCCCTTACCCGTCTTAGAAACCAGCATCAACAAGCTGCTAATAATAAACATTTGGGATTTGAAATGTGGATGAATCTATATCTATATCTCTATGTATCTTACAATCTTTGGCAGGCTGATTTTTTAAAGGCGGTAAGCTTGATTTCCAATTTGCAGACCCAGGCTCAGCTATAAATGTGATAATCTAACAGAGACAGAAGAAGCTGGTGTCTGCTGTACTTTGATAAGCAGGGCAAGGTTTTGTATCACTGTTACGGTGTTTTCTGCATTGTGGTGTTCTCTGTTTTATTGTACATAAGCTGCGATAGCTCAGTCGATAGAACATGAGACTCTTAATCTCAGGGTCGTGGGTTCAAAAAGATGTTGGGGAAAAGATTCCTGCATTGCATGGCATTGGAATAGATGACGCCCATCCAACTCTACAATTCCATGATTTTACGACTTCATTATATGCAACCCATAATAAGTCATACTTAGAGCAGGCCCACTGAAATCCACAAGAAGCCTAATTGATTTCACTGGGTCTACTCTAAGCATCACCAAAACTGGATCCAACCCAAATATCTATATTCTTTTTTCTCCCCATCCTTGAAGTCTCCATTCTTTAAAAAAAAAAACCACACGTAAACAACTGCAGCCTTGTCTCAGTTCAAGTTATGCAGCACATAAAGAAAAGAGGGAGCATCTATTCCAATTTCCATGCACAAAGGAAACACAGGAGGTAATTTTCCCTTACGTATTTACAGCTTTTCAACACGCACTGCTGACAATAGGCTGAGATGTCAAAACCACAGATTGTTTTACACCCATACAAAAGCATGAGGACAAAGCCTCCTGTCTGTGCACTAATAGGGCAACTTGAGGTTTCTCTGCGTTGTCAGTTTCCGGACACTTAGTAGGTGACACACACACCTCAAAGCATCTTCAATTATAGGGTTGATTTGCAGAAAATATATATAACCATTTGGCAAAGGCCTACACATCAGCTATTAGCTCTGCTTCCACCCATGGGCCACGACCCAATGAGTTCATGAAAGCTTAAGCAGACTCTGAACTGATCAGTCTCTGGAAGGAACACAAACACGTTCACACATACTGGAGAACAGGATTGTGGCCTGGAGGATGAAGCCAAGGAGGAAACATGGCAGAGAACCAGGGTTAGAAAATGCAGCATGGGGGAAGCAGGTTACAATGAAGGGCTGTGCTTGGCTGAACCTCAACAGGAATGTTGGTAAATAAATGGTGTATGCAACAGGGATACAGTGGTACCTTGGGTTACATACGCTTCAGGTTACAGATGCTTCAGGTTACAGACTCCGCTAACCCAGAAATAGTTCCTCGGGTTAAGAACTTTGCTTCAGGATGAGAACAGAAATTGTGCTCCGGCGGTGTGGCAGCAGCAGGAGGCCCCATTAGCTAAAGTGGTGCTTCAGGTTAAGAACAGTTTCAGGTTATGAATGGACCTCCAGAACAAATTAAGTTCTTAACCTGATCCCCACAACGGGATGAGCTCCCGTTGCTCAGTCCCTGCTCCTGACCACCTAGCAGTTCAAAAGCACATCAAAGTGCAAGTAGATAAATAGGTACCGCTCCGGTGGGGAGGTAAATGGAGTTTCCGTGCACTGCTCTGGTTCGCCAGAAGCGGCTTAGTCATGCTGGCCACATGATCCAGAAGCTGTATGCCGGCTCCCTCGGCCAATAAAGCAAGATGAGCGCCGCAACCCCAGAGTCGGCGCCATGACTGGACCTAATGGTCAGAGGTCCTTTTACCTTTACTTACACAGGTTATGTCTCACTCCAACACTATCCAAGCTCACTGAATATATAGTGAGATTAGGCAAGAACACACTCTAAATCAGCCTTTGCCAACCTGGTGCATTCCACACCTTTAGGACTACAACTCCCATCTACTTGTGCCACCTTGCTCTATACCAGGCATAGGCAAACTCGGCCCTCCAGATGTTTTGGGACTACAACTCCCATGATTCCTAGCTAACAGGACCAGTGGTCAGGGATGATTGGAGTTGTTGTCCCAAAACATCTGGAGGGCCGAGTTTGCCTATGCCTGCTCTATACATTCCTCAGCTGAGCAAACCTTTTCATGAATGTTCAATGCTTTCTCCAATTTAGGTTCCCATCTCACATTTTAAACAATGTGTGTGTGTGTGTGTGTGTGTGTGTGTGTTAAGAAACAGTGTTTTGTTTCGCTCACAGTTTCCCTGTTTGCAGTCGCAGCCAAAACATAATTTGATCAAATTTTATCCAGGAAATTGCCATTTCCTGAAACAGCAATCACTTAACACCCATAAAGAAGATGCTTAGGTCACGATTTCCCTCTCTGTATCCTGAAGTATTTATAAACAGAGGCTATGAGCTGCTCTTTGACCTGCTTAACCCTGTGGTTTTATGAAATTTCTAACCACCCGTGATTTGTGATGACTGATGTTTGCCTTTAATCACATGAACCTTGATGATGCTGGTGGTTCATGCGTCAAACAGGTTACCATTTGTAATTAAAGAAAGTGACTGCTCCACATTTCAACATAGATTACAAAAACTCCATAATGGTAGTGTAGGACCTGGGAGATCCGGGTTCAAATCCCCCCTCAGTCTTAAAGCTGAGTGGGAGACTTTGTCATCTCTCAGCCTAACCTAAGAGACTAATGCTCTACTAACTGAGCTATTCCAGTCTGGGGCTATAACTAGGGTGGCACAAGCAGAACACCTACGTTGGGTAAGGTGGTCTTCAAAACACTCTCTCCCTTTCACCCAAGCCCAACTAAATCTAGACCGCGAGAGCAAGTCTGAAGGTTAAGAGCTGCTCACAATTGTTCAGCAGAAATGGGACAGTATCCTCGACTCCTTGCAGCTGCCAGGTGCTGTCAGAAGTGCCAAAACCTCCTCCCTCCTACTCTGCGTAACCATTTATTAGTGATAAGAGATGACCTTTCACAGGGCAGTGTGTACCTGGCGAAGGTAATTATCAGGCACTCAAGCCAGAGGGAAAGGCAAACACCTTGAGCAGGTGAGCAGGCAGTGAGGAATCACTGGAAACTAGAGGCCACTAGATGACTTCCTTCGGAGATAAATTACTCCCCTCTACTAAAATGTAGGAGGCTAGTTTTCCGGCAACACCTGACTTCTCAGGTCCAGAGGATTATGGACTGGAAAGCGTGAACAGCATACCTGGGACCAACTGGATTCGCTGTAGTGGAGTGCACAGTAAAAAATCTGTTTCTGTTTTACTGATGTGGCAATTATGCATATGTATTTGCACGTGTGAGCACACACACACACACAACCCTATGACATCTGAGGCACTCCAAGTTGTCCCCCTTGGATATTCAGTTTTGCTCTCCCCAGTCTCCCAGATCACCCCCGTTTTCCCACCTGTCCTCTCAGTTACCTTGCTTTTCGTTCTACCGCAGGTAAGAGCCTTGTAAAGCACATAGAGATGAAAGAGAAAGTGGGTCAAAATATCATTCTTCCAACTTCCTCCCTCAGCTCTATGTGCTCTCCAAGGGAGGAAAAGGAAAACCTTTCTCCCCATCTCAAGATGAAGGAACCAGAGGTGGGGGTCATAGAAGAAGAAGAAGAAGAAGAAGAAGAAGAAGAAGAAGAAGAAGAAGAAGAAGAAGAAGAAGAAGAAGAAGAAGAATAGTAGTAGTAGTAGTAGTAGTAGTTTGGATTTGATATTCCGCTTTATCACTACCCGAAGGAGTCTCAAAGCGGCTAACAATCTCCTCTCCCTTCCTCCCCCACAACAAACACTCTGTGAGGTGAGTGGGGCTGAGAGACTTCAGAGAAGTATGACTAGCCCAAGCTCACCCAGCAGCTGCATGTGGAGGAACAGGGAAGCGAACCCAGTTCACCAGATTACGAGACTACCGCTCTTAGGCTTCGTGGGCATCAGATAAAGGTCCTCAAGAGTGCTCTTGCGCCCATAGCTGCTACATTGACAGCTTCATCTCTATAGCCTCTTAAACTGCCCATTCCCTGTTTAAAGTAGGGATGGGGAACCTGCAGTCCTCCACATCCCATCATCCCTGGCTGTTGACGATGCTGGCTAGAGCTGATGTGAGTTGCTACCCAACATCTGCAGGACAACTGGATCACCACATCCATGCAGAGGAGAATGGATGTGAGCAGAGTTACATCACAAGGGATCTGTACCGCACATGGAAATGTTCAGATACAATGTGGTCCAAATACTTCCAAGAAATCAGGCAGCTAGCCAGATCCAATCAGCTGTACCCAAATAGCTGTCACCTGCCCTTCTGACTCACTGTTTTATGCCAGCTTGGACTATGACCCAGCTGATTTTCTCCCGAAGGAACGCTCATCATCAAAGTACCTTCCCTTTGCGCTATAAATGCTTTCACCACCAATCCAGTATTAACTCCATTTGGTTTTCCTGTCAAATTGGAAGCACACACAGAAAATTAAGCAACAGCAGCCAATAGGCAGGGCATATCCTGAAGGTTAACAACAGCAGGGTGTACCTAAATGAAACGAAATTGCCAAGCCTTTGATCCAACAACTAATTGCCAGGAAATCCCCAAACTGCAGATGAAAACTGATTTTGCCAGAGATCGCTCAGATGAAGAAGGAAACCACATCGTATACACACCCTGCTAACCCTCTGGGTGTCTGCTTGGGAGCTGGACTACTTGGCACAGGGGTGGGTAAGAGAGAGAGGGGGGAGAACAACAGATCAGGGCAAAGTGGAAGAAGCATAAACGTTCTGCAGCTCCTTGATCTCTTGTTCACCTTCAGAACAGCCCAGCAAGGAGGATCAGTAAAAGAGAGAGTGAGATTTATTCAAGGATTTGATTCCCGGTGTTTTTACCCCTTCCCTCGGTTGGCAGCTGGGAGGCACCGACCCTCAAAGGGCCAAATTTGATTGCCAGTTGTTGATCCCCCACAAAAAATTAAGAACAAATCTACAGCAGGGCTGGGCAACATGCAGTATTAGGAACTCAGATATATAAGCTAATCGCCAAATGGCACCACACCTTAAACCTAGGTTACGGTCACCACAACAGTATGTCTAGGCACCTTTTTTTTGCAATTGTGTTTATAATTATTACTATTCATATCATTTCTATATCGCTTTATATTTTAAATAAATAAATATCAAAGCAGTTTACAACACATTTAAAACCTCCAATAATACAAACCAGAACAAAACAAATTCAACCTTCAAGGAAAGTTATTTCAGCTCCTTCTCTAAGTGACATTTTGCTTTCCCAATATTTATTTGCCTACTTCATTTATATAGCTGCCCCACAGCAGAAGTATAGTCTAGGAAGCCAGTGTGGTTAGAATGTCAGACTAGGACCTGGGAGATCAGGGTTCAAATCCCCAGTCAGTCGTGAAGCTCACCTTGGGCCAGTCCCAGCTTCTTAACCTGTTTCGCTGGGTCACTGTAAGGATTAACTGAGGAGCTGGGGTGAACTATGCGCTCCTTGGAGGAAAAGGTGTGATAAATAAGCTCTTCTGCTTCCTCATTTTTAAGAAAGCTGGCGGGGCCAGCCAGATGGAGATGTCAGTCGCCAACCTGGCATGCAGAGATCGCCACGTGGTTGCAACTGGACCTACACCAGTTGCAAAATGCGCCTGGCTAATTTCTAACACTGGAAGCATGTGCCCTTCCAGATGCTGTTGAACTGCAACTCCCATCCCCTCCAGCTAGCATGGCCAATGGTCAGGGAGGATAGGAGTTGTACTCTATCCAGCAACATCTGGAAGGCCACAGGTTCCTTATCTCTGGTAGAGGCTTTCAAGATTACAGCTCAAACCTTCATGGAATATAACAGAGTAGCCCTAATTCCTAACTGAGCAATTAAAAGCAGAGTGTCCTGCGCAGAAGAAGAAGAAGAGGAGGAGGAGGAGGAGGAGGAGGAGGAGTTTGGATTTGATATCCCACTTTATCACTACCTGAAGGAGTCTCAAAGTGGCTAACAATCTCCTTTCCCTTCCTCCCCCACAACAAACACTCTGTGAGGTGAGTGGGGCTGAGAGACTTCAGAGAAGTGTGACTAGCCCAAGGTCACCCAGCAGCTGCATGTGGAGGAGCAGGGAAGCGAACCCGGTTCACCAGATTACGAGTCCACCGCTCTTAACCACTACACCACACTGGCTCTCTCAACGCTTCTGTAGTCATGTCCCCTCCAAAACATACCTTTAGTTCCACGACTAACAGGACAAAACAGAATCAGAAGAATCTTTATTTACATCAGCCACTAGCCATAGCCATAAAATAAAAATAAAATAATAAAATAAAATAAAATAAAATGTACTGATGATAGAGGTAAAAAACGTAACTATGCAAAATATATTCTGGAGGTTTACATCAATAATCAAATAATATATTTTATTCTAATTGCTCCTGCTAATTTTTTTTCTGCAGTTTTTGCTGTCACCTGATTATCTCGATCTGCTAAAAGAAAGGACAATGGTTGAGTGACCCGGTATCGATAGGAATAGAAGGGTAATAACATCACTCCTCAAAAACAAAACAAGTATTTGCAACATTTCGCTTTCACTGCTCCATGAAACAAAAAGAGGCTAGGACGTAGTCCGGGGCCATTCGGTGTATAAATTTGCAGCTAAGCCCGTCCCTTGTTAAGATGTGTTTCCCAGTACACAGGCGCAAGGTGGTCAAGTGGTTTAGCTGTGAGCAAAGTTGCAATAGAATTATGATCAAACTGCCAGCTAAGCAGATTCTGGAATGTTGACCGAATCTGGCCATATCTATGGGAAAGGCACTCCTACTTTTTTTTTAGGTTTTGCCACATTTCTGTGGATTTTAGAGGTTTGAAACTGACTTAAGATATGCTTGGCCTTTGAATCAAGTGAACTACTATTCTTTGCGCTCTTGGTGTTGCAACCAAGTTTCAAATGCCAACAGAAACCTGGTGTGGCATTTCAGGCTCTTGGATGACATAGTGGACCTTTGCTGCTCTGGCAAGTGAGTCAGCTGACCCAAGGGCCACACCTTCGGTTGTCATAGAATCAGCTGTTCCAATGCTACAACCTGTCATGTGAAGATCTGGAAGCCACACAGCTGACTGCTTTGGAACAAGGGAGAAGCACTTTGATCCTATGTTCTGAGCTGCAATTCTCAGAGCGCTTTTATAATTGAATTTTATAATGAATGATTTTAGAGTGTTGTTTGTGCTGTACTTTTGTACTGTTTTATTGTTGTTAGCCGCCCTGAGCCCGGCTTCGGCTGGGGAGGGCGGGATATAAATAAAATTTATTATTATTATTATTATTATTATTATTATTATTATTATTATTTATTATCAATCAATTCCTCTTCCTGAGAATTTTAGCTCTGTGATTCTCAGCGCCCAGAATGAACTGCAGCTCCCAGATGTCTTCAGAGGAAACCATAGCTGTGGAATCATAGTGCTTCAAATATATCGTGTGATTGTGACCTCTACAGTCCCCGTCCAACCTCAGGCACAACAAAATAAAATTCCTGACATTCAAACCCAACTTATCAGCTTCTCTCAGATACTAAATAACCTTTTTCGCACAAAAGGAGGTCGGGGTCTGGTGTCCTGGTACATTTTTCAGTTACCGCTTGAAGGGTGTGAACCAACATTTCCTTTACACGCTTAATAAAGTAAATATTTACTCTTCAAGTTGAGCAAGTCATACTTTGCTAGCAAACTGGGCAGCGGGACTCTGCGATAGGTCAGCAGTATCGCTCCAAGATCAAACATGGTTAAAACAAATTTACAGCAGCAGAGTTTTTCCTCAGTGATTCCGACCGTAGGGATTCGAGGCTGAGCTCTAAATAAGTCTGGAATGAGTTGCAAGAACTCACAACTTCTAATGCACTATTTTATTTTAAAATAACATACGAAGGGCAACACAAAGCACAAGACCAGTCATCAAAACAATGACATGAAGAGGCTGTTTGTTCCACTGAAGAAGCTAAGCAGGCCCAATCCTATAGGTCAGTGGCTCCCAATTAGCTAAGTTGTGCGGATCCCGGTTTTCCAAAACCAAGTGAACAAATGTCAATGTACTGAAAGAAGCAAAGATCATCAGTGTCAAAGCAATGATTCTTCAACATCAACTTCATTGGATTGGTCATGTTGTGTGGATGCCTGATTATTGTCTTCCAAAGCAACCACTCTAGTCCCGAACTTAAAAATGGAAAGCGTAATGCTGGTGGTCAACAAAAGATGTTTAAAGACTCTCTCAAGGCAAATCTAAAAAAATGTAGTATAAACACCGGCAACTGGGAAACACTGGCCTGCGAGCACTCCAATTGGAGAACAGCCTTTACCAAATGTGTCATGGACTTTCTGAGTATATTTCAAAGACGCTCAAACTCAGGACTAATGATCAACTCCCTCCCAGAAACCTATGACCCCACTGTGGAAAGACATGTGGATCCAGAACTGGCCTCCACGGTCACTTACAGACTCACTGTGAAGATCATGTTCATGGAAGACAATCTTACTGGGCTACAAATGATCGTCAAAGAAGACGACAACTTCTGAAAACTACCATATCTCCATGATAGTTTTTGCTATGTGAATGATGCCACCGTACCTCCCAACACGTCCCAGCACAATATCTTTCTAGTCGTACTTCCACACAAGTCATGTGACCCACATGAGAGCATGCCCCCCTAAAATGTAATGTCCCAGACAGTTGGCGGGTCTGTGCCACGGGCCTCCTGGGTGGGCTATGCAGACCCCCTAGGGCCTGCAGACCACCAATTGGGACTAGCACCAATAGGTAACCTGGATAAGAAGCCATTAATTAACCCTGGGCCTGAGCTTCCAAGGTTGATTCAAGGCTTACAAATGATGCTCTCCCCAACTGCTCTAGTCTAGCTGGAATGGGTGGCTGAACTCCGATAAAGCCCCTTGCTTGTCTGAATGAATGGTAGAGAGAAATGTGCAATGTGTAGCTGGAATCTCTGGTTTTCACATGGATGGAATGTAGCCTGTTGTGTGAAAATTATGTGGCACATCACTTTTGTCTCACCACTGGAGGGAGACAATGCAGGCCTTGGCTTGCAAAAGGTTCCCCACTCCTGCTTTAGACCTCAAGTACCGGCAAGTGTGATGTGCAGACTTCGCAGAGCAACGTGGCAGATTTATCCTCACGAGGAGCTCAGGAATCAGTGGTGGTTGGTGTCCTTTAGGACTGGTTGGGCAGATGGAAGGGAGACCAACAGTAGGGGGCGCCAGAGGCAATGACAGGCAGAGCCATCCCTTGATTGGTTGTAAGTAGGAATGCAAGCAGGTGGAGACGGGTTGAGGTCGTTGGGCCAGCATCTCATTTGCCCTAAAGCACCAGCCTCCACTGCCAGGAATTCAGGATGCTTGGGAACTTAGTGAACAGGATGCATTTCCAGCTCCTCTCCACTCCTGGTTACTTTTGGTGCCATTTATTTCCAGGACAACAAAAACGACAGCTGTCTAAAGAACACAACACAGAAATCCAGGACTCAGTGTAAGTGTGACTGAGAAACAATATGCTCTCCACAATTCACCAAGAGCTGGTTTTCTGGGAAATTTTGAATTTTATTATTTCCCTATGCAAATTAATCTAGGTTGCGCATATTCACATGCAAATTAAGATAATTTGCTTAGGATAGTTTACATCAGACCGTTTTCTGGTGCCCCAGAGAGTGATCCAATTTAGCATGTTTACTTTATTTGTATTTATTAAACAAAGCTGAAGTGCACCATACTAAATTCTGATGCCAATACACCACAAGCATTCAACTTGAAATATATGTATTTTCTTGCATACTTGCTAGGAATAAACACCTTAAGAAAATCAACTTTAAAACTACCCGGCTTGATAATATTGGATTTGAGTTGATGCTCTATTGAACTCTGGTCTTAACTTCGAGAGAGAGAGAAATGTGTTTTTAACCTTTTTTAAAATCACAGTGCAATGCATCTACAACCCATCATTACAGTATTAACCCCAAATTGCAGTTCTGTGGACCTATGGCTAAGGGAAGATTTCTGAAGTTTGATCCTGCAAGTGCATCGTTTTCTGTATCGCCAAGTCAGCAGCTGCACAAATACGGCACAATGTAGGTCAGACACAATTTCCAGCATTTCATTCATAAGTGAGAATTGGAGGGATATGCTGTCCTCTCACATTGATGACTTGACATGCCTCCAATGATACACTGTGGCATGCTGTCTCTCCATATTCTCATCTTCCAAAGAATTTGTGAAGTGCAATGAAGAACTTTGGACACGCGCAAGATCCACGCTTCCAGTTGCCACTAGTGCAGAATTCCTTAGTACGAAACCAACCTCTCTATTAGTCTTCCAATAGGTACTATAGTTACCCTTACATTCCCAATTCCTTCCTCCTCTCTTGCTGGCTTATTACCCTTTCCACTTCCCTCCAACACTATCTTGATTTAGATATAGAGTTTCTAAAAGTATAAAAGCAAGGACCTACTTTCTGCATACACAATACATACACTGCTGGAGCGACAAAGAAGCAATTATCACCGTCAATTGTACAAAAATCAAATACATGAACCATTTACAGTAAGGAGAAACTCCTTTTCACTCTTCTCCAGCCCTTACTAACTTTTAAATCCATGCCCAGAAAGAGACACACACACACAAAAAAATTTCCTTCCAGTAGCACCTTAAAGACCAACTAAGTTAGTTCTTGGTATGAGCTTTCGTGTGCATGCACACTTCTTCAGATACCTTCAGATACCTTTCCTTCCAGTAGCACCTTAAAGACCAACTAAGTTAGTTCTTGGTATGAGCTTTCGTGTGCATGCACACTTCTTCAGATACTTGTGATTCTTCAGATAAGTGTGCATGCACACGAAAGCTCATACCAAGAACTAACTTAGTTGGTCTTTAAGGTGCTACTGGAAGGGAAAAAAAAATTTGTTTTGACTATGGCAGACCAACACGGCTACCTTTCTGTAACAGAAAGAGACAGCGCCCCTCAGGATACTTTCAGCGCGATCATTAATGATATGCACATTGTTGGCCAGTTGCAAATATATTTCAGCCTAAAGTAAAGTAAAGTAAAGTAAAGTAGAGTGCCAACAAAGCATGAGCTGAATTTACTGGCAAGTACTGGGTTGGCATCACAGCAGAAGTGATGCTTCCTGGAGTGTGATACTATGACCAGGCCTTTAAGTGGGCGTATTCCTTACAAAGTTAAAAGAAGGACTACCTCAATTCACTGCTAAAGCACATGACAACACACTTTAATGCTGTTGATTTAACTCTTAACCTACAGCTGATGAAATAATTGCCTTTAAACACATAAACTGTAGGTCTAACAACTTACTAAGTTACAGGTAGTCAGATGTTGTGGACTCCAATTCCCATCAGCCCAGCCAACACGGCCAATGGTCAAGGATGGTTAGAGTTCTAGCCCAAAACATCTGGAAGGCAGCACACTGGCTACACTTGCACTAAGCTAAGTACAACCTCTGTATTGCTTTTGGGTTGTTTTACTTTTTTTTTTTAGTTGCTAAGTTTGTGTTGGTTTCAGCTGTTTTGATTTATTTCTCATTGATATTCATGTTTTTAAACGTTGCATTGCATTCTGCGTTTTTAATGGTTTGGGAACTCGGTTATATGGCTGGTACACATGTCATAAAACAAATGCATCTTCTTTATTTTTTAGAACTACCAAGATGCTAGAAAGGAAGAATGTTTTTTAAAAATCTCATGCTAGCCATAATTGCCATCGGGAAGGGCAGAAATTATGAAAGCTTATAATATAAGCAGAGAGAAACACAAAACTGCAGAAGCACGTTCCTCAGCATATATCACACGATAAACTTCACTGTGGAACTTTTTCCGTTGTCCTGAAAGCAGTTTCACTTAGAAAATTAATTAAAATATCCAATTACTTCAGCCGACATCCACTCTAATCTTTGTACATTTCTTTTTTAAAAAAGAGTTGTGTGAGGTAATTGCCGCAGTTGCTGCCAATTAGGTGTACAGGACTAGCTGATTCAAATCAAGCCTTGCTAGAGAGATGTTTCTACAATGGGCCCAGAAGGGATGTTTCAACACCACTTATAAGTTTTGAATGAAGATATGAAATGGCTTGTGGGTATTGGGGCAGAAAAGGAGGCCCAATTGCCTCTCCGCATCCTGATTCAAGTGTGGCCTAGATATGGCAATCATTCTTTTTTTTACATCATTACAAAGATGCTAGTCTCTTGAAGAATGCCATAATTCATAGTAAATGCTGTTACGCAGTGTGCAAAATTATGAAATTGAGCCGTACTCTTCTTTCACACTGTTGGCCTCGAAGCATTCCTAACAGTAGTTGAGCATCGGGGGGGGGGGCGAGAGGGGCCAGTAGAGAGAAATGACCAACCTGAATGTCTCATCGAATTCAGTCCCATGAAAGGCAACTGCTCTTACATGATGCTGACATGCTCAAATCCCACATGCGAATTCTCGCTCAGCCATGAAAGTTCACTGGGTCAACTTGAAACAGAAACTACCATCTTCAACCTAGCCTCACTCACAGAGGGCGGGTGCGTGTGAGGATAAAATCTAGGCCAGGGGAACAGCTATGTATGGCGCCTTGAGCTTCTTGAAGGAAATAATTGTGATAAGTGTCTGCTCAAGCAAGAATACACGGCAGGTCATGTATGTACATGCACATTTCAATACCCTCTTACTCAACATCCAAAATGTATAACTGGGTGTGTGAAAGCATTGTGGTTGAAGTGGTGTCAGGTGAGACCAAGGCTTCATCCCGATGTGAGTTCTGGGGTGACTGTTTCCCTTAGACAGATAATTCTGTCACTGAAAGTGATGCACAATGCAGACTGGGGTGAGCCTCCCAAGGGAAAACAGATATGGAAGACCCAACTCACATTTTTGTCGTTGTCAAGGTGAAGAGTCGGCGTCAAGCGAATTTAGAGAATTGTACAGATGGAATCTAGGAACCAAAGTTAAAGAATCCCTGGCACATGGTCATCTAACCTCTGGCTAAAAACTTCCTAGCAAGGAGAATCCACCACTTTCTTAGGTAGCCGGTTCCACTGTTGGACAACTCTTACCATCAAAAAGTCTTTCCTAGTGTTTAGTCATTGGTTTCTTGTCACTGGAATCCATTGGTTTGAGTTCTACCCTCTAGAGCAGCAGAAAACAAGCTTGCTTCATCTTTCATGTGACAGCCCTTCCGATATTGGGAGATGGCTATCATATCACCTCTTGGTCTTCTCTTCTCCAGGATAAACTGACCCACCTCCCTCAACCATTCCTCATAAATTCTGAATTCTTCCCCTGAGACCGCCAGGTATAGGGCAATATATAAACTCAGTAATAATAATAATAATCCTGTATGCCCTCCTCTGCATACGTTCCATCTTGTCAATATCCTTCTTAAACTGTGGTGCCCAAAACTGGACACAATATTCCAGGTTAGATATTAAGCCTTGTTGGGAAAAGAGGCCCCAAATGAACTCAGAGTGTACCACTTCAGAGAAAAATAGCAATGTACAAAGTAACAGTCAAAACCAAGGTAGGGGACACATGCCTACACGCTCCTTGAATGCAGCAAGGCTGTTGTAGAAGACATATTAATGCAAAACATGTAATTGACTGCGATTTTTATTTTTTATCTGAATATTGTCTCCTAAATGTGAGTCTTCAAATTCTCAAAGTCACTTGCCTAAATTTGAGCCTTGGCAGTTTTGCCCAAGGAAGGAACACAAGTTGCTTACTGTTCCAGCACTTAACCTGTATTCCTTAGGTAAATGTGTATCTCTTCAAATTTCAAAGCACAACATACAACAGGGGCCTAGTTCACACATCACGGAAAGCTACTCAATCGCTCCCACTTTATTCCACCCTCCCTGCAGCCAGGAGAAACAAACCACAACACTTGGCTCAGCTTTACACACGAACTAGTGCTCAAAGTTTGCTTTCCTCCACACAAACCACAAGCAGGAGCCAAGGTTTATTTTCTGGCAGGAAAAACAAACACTCAAACCACCTAGTGCTTGAATAGGAAGCCCTTCACCATGATAACAGACCACAAACCTTTGGTAGGGCAATTTTAGGAGATCAACACTGTAGTCGGGCTGCAGTCATTGTGGGTGTTGGTTCATTCCCGTTATTCTTGTTGAGCACTGCATTCAACTTATGAGTAAATGATTCTCTACAACACTGGTGGAGCGCAACCTGATCCAAGGTGGGTCACAGCAGGAGCACGACCACCATGCAAATGTACAGTGAAATTGGTCCTCCAATGCATGCTCAGGTTAAAACTGGGTCCTCAGTCTGAAAGGTTGATGATACATGATGCACAAGGCAGGTAGTCAATGTGACAATGCTGATATACTCAACAGATTGGTGCTTCCAGTATCAGCTCCTTCAGAAGAGAAGCTTGGGGAAGTAGTCAGGTTGATGGAACATCTAGAGCAGAGCTGTTTCAGCCCTGCACAACTGCTCTAGATCAGGGTTTCCCAAGCTCCAGCTGTTTGGGGACTACAATTCCCATCATCCTTGACCACTGGTCCTGTCTGGTAGCTAGGGATGATGGGAATTTGTGGAGAACCAAACTTGGGAAACCCTGATTTAGAGGAATTGTGGAGGGCTGAATCGGCTCTGCTCTAGATGTTCCAACAACCCTGCTCTACAATTTTGCCTAAGATACTTTTCTTCTGCTGAGCAATTTTATTTTTGCATGTTCCTTTCATTGCTATTTGCCTGGACAACAATGAAATGTGTGTGTCAGGAGAATGTGGATGAATTTTCATGAGGGGAAGAAGAAGAAGAAGAAGAAGAAGAAGAAGAAGAAGAAGAAGAAGAAGAAGAAGGAGGAGGAGGAGGAGGAGGAGGAGGAGGAGGAGGAGGAGGAGGAGGAGAAGAAGAAGAAGAAGAAGAAGAAGAAGAAGAAGAAGAAGAAGAAGAAGAAGAAGAAGTAGAAGCAGTAGTACTGATGTGGAGGGCTGAAAAACCAGAAACTGAAATGGAAAGATTCATCCATACCCAGTGGTCACCATCAACTGCCATCACTGTTTCCCACTCTGGAACACACAGAGAGCTTGGGAGGCAGGGAAGGTCTTCTCTTACTTGTGCCAAGTATATAAAAAAGTGGAGGGAATCCCTTGCTGCTCAAAAGGGGCTTCCCCTGTATCTTACCTGCTTTGAAACTGCAGTGGAAATGAGATCTTTGGATCTGGGATCTGTTTGGCACTGTGTTTCCTGCTCAGAATGCTGGCAAACTGGTGAGTGGATCTGTACATTCCTAAGGCCAGGCCACTCTCTGCTGTGGCTGCTGGATGATAGAACTCCCTACACTGGGATACCAAACTGGACCCCTCTTTTAATGTAGAGTTGGAAGGGACCCAGGGGTCATCTAGTCCAACCCAAATATGTTTCGCAATGACCAGGAATTTGTTTTCACGTGAGTGAGACCTCTCTGTTCTGATGCACCTTTGTTCTGAGCTGGTTTCTTTCCTTCCTCTACCAGTTTGTTACTGGGCCGCTGCTGCCTCTTAGCTATGGATTTGCTTGTATTTTGTTTTTATTGTGTATGCGGTACTGCTTTAGATATATTTTGTGAGCCAACTTTGGAGGCGGGGCTGTGAAAGGCTGAAAAACAGGATATAAAATGTTTCAGTGTATATGTAGTGTGTTGAAGAGGGTACTCCCAGGCTGCTTGAGAATACTAGAGACCCAATCCTTTCTTAGGAATTTTTTTCTTCAAAGCCTTGATCACCCCCAAAACCCTTTCGCCATAAGAATGTGGGATGTAATCCACTGAGAGCAGTCAAACACAGCATTCCTTGTTTTCCTAGAATGGACATGCAAGGGGATGTTTGGTCCAGCCAGTCAAAACTTCCTTGTTCCTCCTGGGCTGGCGCATCCCTCCTTTTGCATGTGACTAGAGGCGGGGGTGACCTTACCTGTCCAGGTAACAAGAGGATAAGGCATGCTGCCTCTCTCTCTTCTTTTCCATTTTCCTTTCGTCGTGTGAACTGCAGTGACTGCCAGTCTGCAGTCACTGGGATTAACCCCCCCATATGGGGTAGATCCACATATACAGATTTGTAACTAAGTCTGCCTTCAGGGATCACACTGTGCTATGCCTGGTATAAGTAAACTTATTTTCTTTTCTTAGGAATAAGACTGTGGTGTCTTTATTCTTTTAGGAGGGATTCAAGGAGTCTTACCAGGAAAATATTAGAACACATTGCAATCTGCACAAGCCAGATTGAATTGTGTGTAGTCAGAGGCTTACACAAGCCTGCAACCAGCTATCCGCAGTGCATGTGAAGGGGAATGTAAACTATGCTAAGTTAAAGAATTTGCTAGCGCAAGTTAGAAAGGATATTAAAAAACAAATATTCTCTCCTGCCTCCCTGAACGTTCTCACAGAGTCCCATAAAACACAGAACAGCACAATGCTCTGAAAGCAATTTCTTTGAAGACTTAATTGCCACCAGCTCATTCTGCAACAATGCACAAAAATGCTTAGCTTAAGGCTAAAAAAAGTACACGTGGATATATTGGTGGACACTGAGCAACGTAGTTCTAAAAGCAGAAAATTTAAAATCTCCTAAATACACTTTCAATGTTCTGATGCGCTGACACAGAAGCAGACGCCACTGAAGTCAAGGCGGTTGACTTCTAAGTAAAACATGCTCAGGAGCAAGTGTGCCCGTCTCTCTTACTAAAGGAAAAGGACACGTTACCTTTCACTGTACTGAACGCTTACTATCAGTTCAGTTCATTACTCACATTCCTCTCTGTTATGTAGCAAGCAAGCAACACGACGCATCAATGACTGTTCGTGAAATTTACAAGGCACGCAATGGAAAAACCTAAACAGTTCGACCGCACAGCCTGCCAGTAGCAAGAGGAGGCAAACCTACAGCTTGAGAGCGAGCCAATAATTAAAGCAACTCAGATTACCCATTCCGCGTTCCGTTTATTATGACGATTATTTGAGCAGGGCAGGGAGGTAAATAACTTCCAGAGCAGCAGGCACACCGCATGTGAATGGAAACCGATGTTGATTGGATCAGCCTTTCTACCTAGGAGAATGAGTACATGCACACATCTACAGAGCAGCTCATTCATCGCCATGGCAACTGCGCCAAACAAAAGAGGGAAACCAATTCAAGGAGCAGCCTCCTTCAGATGAAAAGAACACGAGGTGGAAAAAAAATGCCTTCTTCCTGTATCTCTGGGAGGTTTGGCTGGCTTGTTTGGGTTCTTGATGTAATTAGATCCCAAAGGCCGTAATTGTAACTCCCTGGCATTACCCATGTGCCAAGTACGTTTTTATTAAATTAGAGGATTTACTTTGAATGCGGGAAATCTAATATAACCAAGCAGTTAAAAAACAGAGTCATTCGCTGGGGTGAAGGCAAGGTCTGGAGGCACAAGACGCAGCCACCTTGCTGAAGCTGAAGAAGAAGAAGAAGAGGAGGAGGAGTTTGGATTTGATATCCCGCTTTATCACTACCCGAAGGAGTCTCAAAGCGGCTAACAATCTCCTTTCCCTTCTTCCCCCACAAACACTCTGTGAGGTGAGTGGGGCTGAGAGACTTCAAAGAAGTGTGACTGGCCCAAGATAACCCAGCAGCTGCATGTGGAGGAGCGGGGAAGCGAACCCGGTTCACCAGATTACGAGTCTACCGCTCTTAACCACTACACCACACTGGCTCTCAGGTCTGGGACACAGAAAGCATTCTGCTACAGAGCCAGACCATGGGCTAGTTCACCTAGCTGAGAATTCGCTGCACAGAAGGGTTTCAGACAAGGCTTTCTACCTGGGGATGCCAAGGACCAGAGTCGTACCTAGGCTCCCTTGCACCCTTGGCATGGAGCTGTATTTGTGTCTCCAAAGCTGGGAGAGATCAGAGACCAGAAACTCAAAAAGTTTGCTTTTTGATGGCTTTCGCGCTCTACCAGTGACTTCTTCCACAGCAATTGAGGTTGGGTCTGCTCTGCCCCTCCTTCCTCCTCCACCACTGGTCTGTCTACCTTCCTGCCTCCATCCCTCCCTCCACTTGCTGCTTTCCCTCCTGTCTCCTTCCTCCCTTCCTTTCTTTTCCTCCTGCAACTCTCGCTTGCTTTCTCTGTTCTTCTTCCCTCTGAGCTCTGCTGGGCACTTCGGTTCACACTTCTCATAGCACTACTGGCTGACTGGGGAGGGGGTCCTGCAGGGCTCTTGTGGCAGCCCATGCCAGTGACTGGATTCCTCTGCTGAGATACCCAGAGGGGCCTGTGCACCACGCTAGCCACCCAGAGCAGCGGAGGAGCATCCCTGGGAGTGTGTGGCTGGGCAGATGCACTCCTAGCCATTGCGAGCCAGAGTGGACAGGTTTTGGAATATTCTAAATGCTGATTGATGGAGATGAAAGGGCAGAAATTAATAATAGATTTTTTAAATATAAGAAAAATACAAACACAAATACAATCATGATATGGTGCTTAACCTGCAGAGAGGAAAAAACCTGTGGTCCACATCTGCACCAAGCCAAAAAAGTAAATCACTCTCTAAAGGTAAAGGGACCCCTGACCATTAGGTCCAGTTGTGGCCGACTCTGGGGTTGCGAGGCTCATCTCGCTTTATTGGCCGAGGGAGCCGGCGTACAGCTTCCGGGTCATGTGGTTAGTATGGCGAACCAGAGCAGCACACGGAAACACTGTTTACCTATTTATCTACTTGTACTCTGATGTGCTTTCGAACTGCTAGGTTGGCAGGAGCAGGGACTGAGCAATGGGAGCTCACCCCATCGCGGGGATTCGAACTGCTGACCTTCTGATCGGCAAGTCCTAGGCTCTGTGGTTTAACCCACAGCGCCACCCGCGTCCCTAAAAATCACTAAAATCACTCTCTAGGGCATACAAAAGACAGTCAACTGTGTTTCCCTTTAAAATCATGTATTGTGCAGAGTAGACTAATCGCAAACCATTCCAGCCCTCTGCTTATCTGAAAGGGCAAAGGGATTTGCATTGCTGAGCTATGAATTTCTTTAGAAAAACATCTCACCTACCGTCTAGTATTGCACGACCAAGGGCACAACGGGGTCACATCACCCAGCTGTTTCATTAGCAGCAATTCATCTTCATTACAAGCACAGGCTTATGGCCACACACAGAGGGACACACACACACAGTGCAACATGCCAGAAATGTTTCCTAGCATGGCATGAGCAGAGTTTGTTTCTGTTTAGCAAATGAGCATGCCAGGGAGCGCTACACTGGAATGCCCAGGGGAGAAGATGAATAAGAACTGCTGATGATGATGAGATTAATGGGAACTGCTATAACCACCATAATAAACAACAGCAGCAACATGGAATCCGGTTGCCATAGACCAAAGTGTGCAGGGCTCCCCCACATGTATCTTAACAGTGAGCACTGTGCTGACCCTGGCTTTTGATCCTAAAGGGACACTGATGCGCCATGCAACTTGCCATGTTCCCAGGAGACTTTCCAGCTCCCGGGAGAGGAGGCATGGCTGGCTTGTACTGCCTATCCCCCTTGCTTCCAGTCTTCCTCCAAAAGGAGAGCTACGCAAAATGTGTCCCTCTGCCCACAGAAAAGAGCCAGAAGCTTAGGGAAAGGAAGCACACAAGTCAAGCTGTGCTTCCCCTCCTCTATTTTCTGAAATTTCTGAAAGGGCTATCTTTTCTTTTTTATATATTTATTTGGTTTTTCAAACCACCTATCCAACATACGTCATAAAAACAAGATTCCAACGAATCTTCTGTCCTCCCCTCGTCCCGTTTGTGGGTCCTATTGTCAATCATTTCCTCCGACATCTTTTATAATAATCCAAATCTTTTGCATCTCCATTATATCCAAAATTCACCACTGAACTACAAGTGTTATTCCAATCCTACTAACAATTTTAACTGTTTACAATAGTTTTTAAGATAATTTATAAATTTTCCCCATTCCTCTTTCGGTCTTCCTGATTTCAGATTTTTCTGGTCATTTTTGCCATTTCATGCTATCTTTTCCGTTATGGAGTACAGTTTGTCTCATACTAGGTATATGCAAGGGGTGACCTGAGCATATCCCCATTTGCTCCCAGAGCTTTAATCCTGAATTGTGCATTTTGGCTGTTTTTTCAAAGGAACATAGGAAGATGGCTGATACTGAGAGCCTTAGGTCCACCTAGCTCAGTTCTGCCTCTGCTGACATGGAAGTTGCTTTCCAGGGGTTTAGTATAAGGGACTGAACCTGGGACTTGACTTTTCACCTCCCAGGTGCAGACAACACCAGCAAAGGTCTTTCCCCTTGCTCCTCAACTGCTTTATCGCACCTGCAAGCCAAAACTAAGTCAATTGGGAGCAGGCACCTGACGTGCTTTGTCAGTCACATGGGGAAAGATTCTGTACCTGTGCTTGCAAGGGATTGAACACAAAGCAGGAGACACCAAGAACAATCAACACCCCTTGCAGGTAAAGGTACCCCTGAACTTTAGGTCCAGTTGCGGATGACTCTGGGGTTGTGGCGCTCATCTCGCTTTACTGGCAGAGGGAGCCGGCGTACAGCTTCCGGGTCGTGGCCAGCATGACTAAGCCACTTCTGACGAACCAGAGCAGTGCACAGAAATGCCGTTTACCTTCCTGCTGGAGTGGTACCTATTTATCTACTTGCACTTTGACGTGCTTTCAAACTGCTAGGTTGGCAGGAGACCCCTTGCAGACCCACCCCCCCAAATAAAAAAAAAAGTCTAATTATATATTTTTTTATGCTTCTTGGTGACCAGGAAAGAAAGCTTGAAAAAGCTGGAACTTGCCCTCTCAGCATAGACAGCTTTAGGTATTTATTTTATTTGACAAAATTTGTATACCACTAAACTGTAAATAAAACCTCTAAGCAGTTTACAAAGAACATTAAATATTTATTTAAAAGTTTACATTTTTATCAGCGTTAAAATCAAGTTTATAAAAAACACACAAAATGAATAAAATCAAGTGTTCCAAACTGAAATTACCGATGAAGATACACATCAACGTAACATGTCTGGGTAGACTTGCCTAAACAGAAAGCATTTTAGCAGGCCCCGAAAAGAAGGCAGAGAAGGCAACTGCCTAATGTCATGAGGCAATGAGTTCCAGAGTGTAGGAACTGCCAAGCTAAAAGACTGCTTCCTTACAAGTGCAGAATGAGCATTATTTGGCACTTGTAAAACTGTTGGTTTCCCAGTCTGAAGTGACTGAATGGACATATAATAAAATAAATAATAATAATAATAATAATAATAATAATAATAATAATAATATTTATACCCCGCCCATCTGGTTGAGTTTCCCCAGCCACTCTGGGCAGCTCCCAATCAAGTGTTAAAAACAGTACAGCGTTAAACATATATGGTAAACTTGGCATGGGCTGGAGAAAAAACAACCAATAATGGGTTATTAACTTTGGAAGAATAATTGGCAAGGCTGGCCTAGAAATTTGAAGGTGGAGATTTTTCCGATGCACAAGATACCATCGCTCTATTTACTTCATGTTTGTTTTTGCGAGCAGGAGGGGTATAAACGAAAGCACATTAGACACAGAAAGAGTCGGGATTTACCAGGATTAGCAAGCAACCCAGACGACTCTCCTATATTCAATTAATCTCTCGTTCTTTTGAAACAATCTAAAAAGCAGTTCTGGTCTTTAGGATTAAGTGGTTGTTGTTTTGTTTCTTTCAAAAAGGGGAGGGCTGCTAGGTTTCCATAAACCACGAGCTTTTGCGCAGCACCATTACGACTCCAGAGGCCAATTAGCCAAATCCCAAACCACGCTGGACTGGATTGAGAGTTTGTTTGTTTGCACACTGATGGCATGCGCGTGTGAAAACAAACACCTCTCTCCCATAGCTAGAAACAGCTGACATTTATGTTCTAGCGGCTCAGTAAAAGGTGAGCGTCCCTGGAGAATTTCACAGCATGCCTGGTGGGGAGAAAGAATCTGGAAAATTGACTGTTGCTACACCAGCTCACTTTTCACCTGCTCAGATATGTATGTTACCGCTGGGTTCACCTCTGTCGCTATAGACCTCTCTGGAAACTTGCCATAAAGGAGGTGTGAGGTGAGACACTGAGTGTGGATTTTTAAGGATTTCATCCCCAGCTGGCTGGGCCATATTTGATAAAGCAGTGCATTTGATAGCTCGACTGCGCTAAAACTAGGCCTCTGCCCACATCACTTTCTTATAATGGGTGCTGTTCCAGCTGTGTTTTCCACACAGATCCGTCCTCATTAAAAAAAATACCTATGTTTCTGTCTTTATTTATTTAAAATATTTATGCATCACTGTGGCGTTCGTACGGAGCCCCCGGTCGTCTCACGGACTATTGACCTGTACACCATTAATCCGCTGCAACCAACCAGATCCTCCCTGGTAAAATCACTTCAGTCTCAGTCAGCCTTTCAATTCATAAAGAGTGTATTTTATTTCAGACTTAAAACAAAACTATTACAGCATTCCAAACAGTGTTCCTCTTTACTTTCTTAGTCTTATGTTCCTCTCTCTATCTCTGCTACCACCCCACACTCAAAGACCAACTGCCCTAACTGTCTCTCTATTACCAACTGCCTTTCCCAACCAGCCAACCCACTCAAAAACCAACCAACTACCCACCCACAACTCCCAACGAACTCCCCCCAGAACTCCTTTATAGACCCACTGACTCCACCCCCTGGGTCCTGTCTGTGCAACCTATTTAACTATTTCCCCTCCAGCACTCTCTCATACATGGTAACGTCACAATCACCAATTCATAGAAGATATCGAGGAGAAACACAGCAATGTACAGTGCCATCGCAACTTAGGCAAGCGTTACGTTCCCGGGGCTTGCAGGTGACAGCAAAATCGTGCAAACTGAGAACGACCACACTGTCTGAGATCTCGCAGGATCCCAGACGCCCCGTGAAATCTTGTGCGACCCTCCCAGAGCTTGGTAAGCAAAGCAGAGGGGTTAGAAACTCTTTCCATGAAGCCTCCCAGAGACCAGAAAACCAAGTTCTCCTGCCCAGTCTTTCTATTTATTTATTTATTAACTGGCCATAAAGCTGTGGTCGCAAAAGTAAAACTAAATTGGGATCCTACTCTTGGTGGCACAAAAATGGAAACAGGAAGAGATCCCGACGAAAGAAGAATGGAGAATGAAATTGATGGAATACGCAGAACTAGACAAGCTAACGGGGAGAATTCGGAACCGGCGAGACCAGAGATTTACCGAAGACTGGAATAAATTTACAGAGTATATTAAAAATATATGCGAAGACCAATTAACGTTTGTAGGTTTTCAAGAAGCTCTGTGAAAATAAGAGAAAGAAATATTGTTTTATAATAATTGTCTAGATTAATTTGGTTAAAAAAAACACAATATAGACTGAAGAAATGTGAACAAATGTGATAACATGAAAAATTTCCAGATAGACTGAAGGAAGTCTGAAAGTGGAAAGATTAGAATTGGAGATACATTTCGAATGGAATGTTTTTTGTTTGTTTGTTTGTTTGTTTTTTCCTCTTTATTGTTATATTTGAAAACTTTATAAATAAAAAAATTTTAAAAAAAATAATTGGGATCCTACTGCATAGATTCATAGAATTGTAGAGTTGAAAGGGACCATGAAGATCCTCTAATCCAACCCCCTGCAGGATACTTTCGCCTAACATGGGGCTTGAACCCTTAACCCTGAGATTAAGAGTGTCATGCTGTACCGACTGAGCTATCCCTGTTTACGTGCAATGAAAGACAGAGCACCACAATACAAAGAACACCTTCATAATGATCCAAAACATTTCCCTCAAAGTACATCAGTCACCAGCTTCTATCTCCGTTACCTTCACAGTTAGTTGGAATCTGTATATGGGCCTTTTCCCCACTGAGTTCTGTTCAAAGTAGACTCATTGAACTTTGGGTTCCTACTCTGAGCTACCATTGGATACAAGCCATGTAATTTCCTTTCAAAGACACAACAAGAGCTCTACTGGACCAGACCAAAGAACAGCGTTTAAACCACAATATCCCTTTCTAAGCATGATGCACAGTCACAGTTAAGCTAATCCTTAACCATGGCTTTCAGTATTCAGAGGTAATGCTGAACTATACCTGCCCGATACTGGATCTGTGAAACAGAAATATGCTGAACCACTGTTATGTCTGCCAAGAACCACTGTCATATTATCAAATTTACAGCTGAGGCCGGTCTTGCAGATTCAAAATTGTGCTTATGCCTTTAAAATCTCTGCTTGCTGAATATACACAGATAGATTTGCATCCACATGTGTTCGCATTCCAAATCCTAAAGGTTTTATTATTAGCAGCTTCTTACATGGAAATCAAAGCTAATCTGCTTTCCAAAATGGTAACGGCGGAAGCAGAACCCACGCTTCCGTAGACAAAATTGTTTTAGCGATGGATTTTTAGTACTGGGTTCTGGGCCACATAAAGTAGCTCAGAAAACAGATTTTACCAGTAAGCGTAGGAGACAGTACCCGCTAATACGATTTCACTGTTTATAGCTCTAGATGCGGAAGCATTTAATGAATGATGGCTGCACAAGCAAAACAGCAGATAGTAATGTGGGACAAGGAGTAAATTTGTGGAGGTGGCTTGGCTTGAATTGGGCTCCCTTCTGGGAAGTTGTTAGCCTGCCTTAAGTCACAGGATTTGCTCTATAGTCAGAGAAAAGGATGTTGGCCACGTGGGAAGGAGCTTTAAATATATATTTGAGGATCATATGTTCACATTAGGGGTGTTTGCACATTCAGATGAATGCACAGAGAGGTTCCTGTTTTGTTCTTACCTGCAATGGAAAGAAATGAGGTTCCCTGCTTAACTGGAGCTCTCTACCAGTTTCATGAGTGATTAGCTTTAACTGAGACAGCCTGAATTCGCTTGAAGGAGAGGAGAGCCAATGGCTACAATTCTAAGAGAAGCAAAACTGTTCACAGAAATGAAGCTCCCTAGTTTCATCTATATGAAGCCACTGGGAGAGATCATCAGGGGGTTTGGGCTGGGTGTTCATCAGTATGCGGATGATACCCAGCTCTACCTCTCTTTCAAATCAGAACTAGTGAAGGCAGTGAAGGTCCTGTGTGAGTGCCTGGAGGTGGTTGGAGGACGGATGGCGGCTAACAGATTGAGGTTAAATCCTGACAAGACAGAAGTACTGTTTTTGGGGGACAGGAGGCGGGCAGGTGTGGAGGACTCCCTGGTCCTGAATGGGGTAACTGTGCCCCTGAAGGACCAGGTGTGCAGCCTGGGAGACATTTTGGACTCCCAGGTCAATTCTGTGTCAAGGGCACCTGTCTACCAGCTCCATCTGGTACGCAGGCTGAGACCCTACCTGCCCATGAACTGTCTTGCCAGAGCAGTGCATGCTCTTTTTATCTCCCACTTAGACTCCTGCAATGCGCTCTACGTGGGGCTACCTTTGAAGGTGACCCGGAAACTACAACTAATCCAGGATGCAGCAGCCAGGTCCTGAAAGACCTACATTGGCTCCTACTACGTTTCCGAGCACAATTCAAAGTGTTGGTGCCGACCTTTAAAGCCCTAAACAGCCTCGGCCCAGTATACCTGAAGGAGCGTCTCCACCCCTATCATTCAGCCCAGACACTGAGGTCCAGCTCCGAGGGCCTTCTGGCGGTTCCCTCACTGCGAGAAGCCATGTTACAGGAAACCAGACAGAGGGCCTTCTCGGTAGTGGCACCCGCCCTGTAGAACGCCCTCCCATGAGATGCCAAAGAGATAAACAACTATCAGACTTTTAGAAGACATCTGAAGGCAGCCCTGTTTAGGGAAGCTTTTAATATTTGATGAATCATTGTATTTTAATATTTTGCTGGAAGCCGCCTAGAGTGGCTGGGGAAACCCAGCCCGATGGGCGGGGTATAAATAATAAATTATCATTGTAGTTTTAAAATTCAGAGGATGAAAAAGAAAAGAAAACCCCCAGATGTCTGTTGGTCCCTATATACTGGGAAAGGTGGTTGGGGGCAGGGGATCTAGTATAGAGAAGTAGTTAGACTGCTGGACCGAGACCTGGAAATGCCTGGGATTGAACCCGCAACCTTCTTCACACTCTGCCATTGAACTACAATCCTTCCCCCTACATGGTTACACGCAACAAGTCAAAGGTTCCCATCTACAGAGGGTGTAGCTAAATCGTGTAAGAAAAAAGCAGTCCACCCAGACTTGGAGGAAATGACAAAAGAACGATTCCAGAAATGAAGGCGGGAAGAACAAATAACTCAAGATAACTGTTCGCAATCCAATTAAAATTAACAAAGAGAGAAGGGATTACACGCTGCAAAGCAAAATTTGCTGAACATCTTCATCTAGGCTTTCCTGCCTGCAATTTGTCTAAGTTGGGCACTGCATTCTCTCCATTCTTCCTCATTTACTGAAAGTTTTTTTTTATCATGCCTCTTTTCATTTCCAACACAGCAGGGAGTCATTAAGGTGGTAATCCTACACATTCCTTGAGGGGAAACTTTCGTTGGAGTAGATGGTGATACGACTGCACTGTCAGCACAGAAGAACCGTTTTATTCTTTTGCTTCCTAAAGAGAGTGCTTTATTCCAAATTCCTCCATGTTATCATCTTCCCCCGCCTTTACCCCCTAGCTTGCATTCATTTGAGACACTGGCCAGGTCAGCAACTCAAAACAGACCCCAGTAGCCTGCAATCCATTGAGATACCTACTATCAGTCGGTCCATATTGCAAGCCAGTTTGGGACATTGCCCCGTCAATGACCCATGCTCAACATAACCTTGCCATATGTCTTCCAGCTATTGATTCTCCAGAACTGGGACCCTGTCCAGTTCTCCCCCACCCCCAGCCCAAGGTGAAATCATTGCAACTTTGCTTCCAGTAACCACACACACACACACACTCGCCTTCGACCACTTCTTCCTATTTGCCAGGAGAAAAAGCAGCTACTGCCCGTTCCATAACTCAAAAGTGGAGCTGGTGAAAGGAAAAGCTCTCTGACACTGCAAAGCAGAACAGTCCTCTTTCTGTTTCTCCGGAATAACCCATGGCGGGAGTTCAGGAAGCACCTCTTTGCATGCCAGCCGGAAGGCGCATTTGAAATAAAAGTACAAACCAGTTAAAAGCGGGAAACCGTTCTCCCCCAGACATCTGAGAAGGTGCACTTTGAGAAATGCCGGGTTAACATTATCACCATCCGAGATTTAGTCGTTTGCATGTGCCAATTAAGTTGCACAGCCTGTGTTGCTACGGCATGCTGATAAACCGTGCGCTAAATCATTGATTGCTTTGCGGGCACAGACAGTAACTGTTTTACAAGCTACAGACCGATGCACAGCATTGGCAGAACACACAGCACGTGAGCAGCAGGTTAATAAGCAAAGATCAATATTAGCACTGTCAACTATTTAACCATTTATTGTTTTGAAAACTGATTAGCTGAGTGAAAACAAGACCATCAGTACAGCATTTTCCAAAATTGGTAGTATTTTGAGCACCTTGCTTGTAAGACCCTACTTACCCATAGAGCTAGGGCACTGCCCTGGATCTCAGGCTAGGAACAAACCCTCTGATTAAAAAAAGCAGCAATTCTGGAGATTTAAAGTATGTTTCATTTACATGTGGTGTGGACATGTAACATTTCACATGTAAGCACAAGTGAAATAAGAATGCTTTAAATAAAATAAATAAATCCACTCGGGCTGTGTCACCAGGTGCCTGAAATCCAGAGTGCACAAACAGGATTTTGTGAGTAGATCTGATGTTAAAACTGCTTAGATCAGGGATGTTGCTAGACTATAACTCCCAGCGGCATGGCCAATGGTTGCAGATGATAGGAGTTATAGTCCAACAACATCTGGAGGGCTACAGGTTGCCCGTCTCCTGGGTGCCAAGTGAGAGGCTATCTTAGACTGGGAAGTCCTGGGTGCAAATTCAGCCCAGTCATGACTTACTCTGGGTGTTCTTGCACAATGTAAGAAAAGGTAAAGGTAAAGGACCCCTGAACAGTTAAGTCCAGTCAAAGGAGACAATAGGGTTCATAGAATCATAGAATCATAGAATCATAGAGTTGGAAGAGACCACAAGGGCCATCGAGTCCAACCCCCTGCCAAGCAGGAAACACCATCAGAGCACTCCTGACATATGGTTGTCAAGCCTCTGCTTAAAGACCTCCAAAGAAGGAGACTCCACCACACTCCTTGGCAGCAAATTCCACTGTCGAACAGCTCTTACTGTCAGGAAGTTCTTCCTAATGTTTAGGTGGAATCTTCTTTCTTGTAGCTTGGATCCATTGCTCCGTGTCCGCTTCTCTGGAGCAGCAGAAAACAACCTTTCTCCCTCCTCTATGTGACATCCTTTTATATATTTGAACATGGCTATCATATCACCCCTTAACCTCCTCTTCTCCAGGCTAAACATGCCCAGCTCCCTTAGCCGTTCCTCATAAGGCATCGTTTCCAGGCCTTTGACCATTTTGGTTGCCCTCCTCTGGACACGTTCCAGTTTGTCAATGTCCTTCTTGAACTGTGGTGCCCAGAACTGGACACAGTACTCCAGGTGAGGTCTGACCAGAGCAGAATACAGTGGCACTATTACTTCCCTTGATCTAGATGCTATACTCCTATTGATGCAGCCCAGAATTGCATTGGCTTTTTTAGCTGCCGCGTCACACTGTTGGCTCATGTCAAGTTTGTGGTCAACCAAGACTCCTAGATCCTTTTCACATGTAGTGCTCTCAAGCCAGGTGTCACCCATCTTGTATTTGTGCCTCTCATTTTTTTTGCCCAAGTGCAATACTTTACATTTCTCCCTGTTAAAATTCATCTTGTTTGTTTTGGCCCAGTTCTCTAATCTGTCAAGGTCATTTTGAAGTGTGATCCTGTCCTCTGGGGTGTTAGCCACCCCTCCCAGTTTGGTGTCATCTGCAAATTTGATCAGGATGCCCTTGAGTCCATCATCCAAGTCGTTGATAAAGATGTTGAATAAGACCGGGCCCAAGACAGAACCCTGTGGCACCCCACTAGTCACTCTTCTCCAGGATGAAGAGGAACCATTGATGAGCACCCTTTGGGTTCGGTCAGTCAGCCAGTTACAAATCCACTGAGTGGTAGCATAGTCAAGACCGCATTTTACCAGCTTCTTTACAAGAATATCATGGGGCACCTTGTCAAATGCCTTGCTGAAATCAAGGTAGGCTACATCCACTGCATTCCCTTCATCTACCAGGCTTGTAATTCTGTCAAAAAACGAGATCAGGTTAGTCTGACATGACTTATTTTTCAGAAATCCATGCTGACTATTGGTGATCACAGCATTCCTTTCTAGGTGCTCACAGACTGTTTGCTTAATGATCTGCTCCAGAATCTTCCCTGGTATTGATGTCAGACTGACTGGGCGGTAATTATTTGGGTCCTCTCTTTTCCCCTTTTTGAAAATAGGGACAACATTTGCCCTCCTCCAGTCTGCCGGGACTTCGCCTGTTCTCCAGGAGTTCTCAAAGATGACTGCCAGTGGTTCTGAGATCACATCTGCCAGTTCTTTTAATACTCTTGGATGCAGTTCATCTGGCCCTGGAGACTTGAATACATCTAGACTAGCCAAGTATTCTTGTACTATCTCCTTAGTTATTCTGGGCTGTGTTTCCTCTGCTGAATCATTTGCTCCAAATTCTTCAGGTCGGGCATTGTTTTCTTTATCGGAGAAGACTGAGGCAAAGAAGGCATTGAGGAGTTCAGCCCTTTCTGTGTCCCCTGTTTGCATTTCACCATCTTCTCCTCTGAGTGACCCCACTGTTTCTTTGTTCTTCCTTTTGCTACGAACATACCCATAAAAGCCTTTTTTGTTGCTTTTAACCTCTCTAGCAAGCCTGAGTTCATTCTGTGCTTTAGCTTTTCTGACTTTGTGTCTACACGTGCTGGCTATTTGTTTGAATTCCTCTTTGGTGGTTTCCCCCCTTTTCCATTTTTTGTACACATCCTTTTTTAATCTTAACTCAGTTAAAAGTTCTTTAGATAGCCACCCTGGCTTCTTTAGGCACCTTCCATGTTTCCGTCTCATTGGTATTGCCTGAAGTTGTGCTTTTACTATCTCCCTCTTAACAAACTCCCAGCCATCATGAACTCCCTTTCCTTTTAGTATTACTGTCCATGGGATCTCACCAAGCACTTCCCTAAGTTTTATGAAGTCGGCTTTCTTAAAGTCGAGAAATTGAGTCCTAGTATGCTTGGTTGCTCCTTTCCGCTGTATAGTAAACTTCAGAAGAGCATGATCACTCGCGCCTAATGATCCTTCCACTTCTACCCCACTAACCAGGTCATCAACATTGGTTAGGACCAGATCTAAAATGGCTGTTCCTCTTGTTGCTTCTCCCACTTTCTGGACAATGAAGTTGTCTGCAAGGCCAGTGAGGAATCTGTTTGACCTTATGCTCTTGGCTGAGTTTGACATCCAACAAATATCCGGGTAATTGAAGTCCCCCATTACTACTATCTCCCTTCCTTTTGCATGCTTGGCCATCTGTTCCAGGAAGGCATCATCTATGTCCTCCGTTTGGCTTGGGGATCTATAGTAAACTCCCACAATGAGGTCACTGTTATTCTTCTCTCCCTTAATTTTGACCCAAATGCTCTCACTTTGGCTTTGAGGTTCTAAATCTTGGATCTCTTCACAGGTATACACATCCCTGACATATAACGCCACTCCTCCTCCTTTCTTGTCTGGTCTGTTTCTCTGAAATAGATTGTATCCCTCCATTATTACATTCCAATCGTGGGACTTATCCCACCAGGTTTCAGTGATTCCTATTATGTCATATTTAGTTTGCTGTACCAAGAGCTCAAGCTCATCTTGTTTATTTCCCATACTTTGCGCATTAGTAGACATTGAAGTCCATTAATCATTCCCCCGTGTCTCTTATTTAAGGATTTTTTCCTCCCACCACTAGGTCTGCGTGCTGTTTGCTCCATTCGGTCTATGACATTTGGATGATCATCTTCATCAATTGATAGACTCCTACCTTCAGGAGCACTGTCTCCCTCCCCCACATTAGTCAGTTTAAAGCCCTCCTGATGAGGTTTCTGAGATTTTTTGCAAAAACATTCCTCCCAACCGTTGTGAGGTGCAGCCCATCGCTTGCCAGAAGTCCATCTTCAAGAAACTGCATTCCGTGATCTAAGAATCCAAACCGTTCCTGTTTACACCATTTGCGAAGCCAGTTGTTCACTTCCACTATTTTTCCCTCTCTCCCTGGGCCACGTTGTTCAACTGGGAGGACAGATGAGATGACAATTTGTGCATTTAATTGCTTCAATTTCCTGCCCAGAGCCTCGTAATCTCTTTTGATCTTCTGGAGGCTATTGCTTGCAGTGTCATTGGTTCCCACATGAACCAAGAGGAAGGGGTATTTGTCAGTGGGTTTTATGATTCCTTGCAGTCGTTCAGTTACATCTTGGATCTTAGCCCCGGGGAGACAGCACACTTCCCGAGACATCTTGTCAGGCCCACAGATCACTGCTTCTGTTCCCCTCAGTAGGGAATCCCCTATCACCACTACACGCCTCCTCTTAGGTCTGGTCGGGGTTCTTCCGTGAGCTGTCCGTTCCAAGGTCGCCTGCACATTCCCTGAGGACTGCCTTTGCTGCTCGTCTTCATATACCTGATCGACTGTAATGAGGGAGAGATCCTCAAATGGAGTCTGCTCTTCGTCTTCCATACTAGGGGAAAGGACCTCAAAGCGATTGCGTATTTCTAAACAATCAGAGCGAACCCTGGGCCTCCTACTTCTTTGAGTCACATTTCTCCATATATCTGGTTCCTGTGTTGGTGAACTAGCCTCCTCAGGGGAGTCCCCTGTCTCCTCCTTGGTGGAGACGGTGTGCTCTGTTGCTTCCAAGAAGAGCTCCAGCTCTCTAATTCTTTGGAGCGTAGCTACACGTTCCTCCAGTTGCTGGACTTTGTCTTTTAAGAGGGCAATCAACATGCAATTGCTGCAGGTAAAGCTGCCTGCAACCTTTGGCAAGATGGCAAACATTGCGCAGGAACCACAGGCGACTGCAGCTGTTCCCTCACCCTCCATCTTGAGAAGGTGTCGTTGGGGGTGACTACAGCGGTCCTCCATCATAAAAAGTGTGAAGACAGGACAAATAAATCCCCCCAAATAAACCTATATCTCCCCCAACAAACGTTTGAGACTAGCTCCCCTAAATCTAAAAGATGGATCAAACTGCGCGCGCCGCTAGGCGTGCGCCGCTGCCCTACAAGCTCTGACAAGCTCCTCCCACAGCTAATCACCTACCTCAACAGAAGCCCTGCCCCCTCTGACCTTTGCACAGAGAAAGCAGCTAATCAGCCACAAGAGACTCACACAAGAAAACCCTTTTTGTTCCTTCTTCAGCTGCTGCCCTACAAGCTCTGACAAGCTCCTCCCACAGCTAATCACCTACCTCAACAGAAGCCCTGCCCCCTCTGACCTTTGCACAGAGAAAGCAGCTAATCAGCCACAAGAGACTCACACAAGAAAACCCTTTTTGTTCCTTCTTCAGCTGCTGCCCTACAAGCTCTGACAAGCTCCTCCCACAGCTAATCACCTACCTCAACAGAAGCCCTGCCCCCTCTGACCTTTGCACAGAGAAAGCAGCTAATCAGCCACAAGAGACTCACACAAGAAAACCCTTTTTGTTCCTTCTTCAGCTGCTGCCCTACAAGCTCTGACAAGCTCCTCCCACAGCTAATCACCTACCTCAACAGAAGCCCTGCCCCCTCTGACCTTTGCACAGAGAAAGCAGCTAATCAGCCACAAGAGACTCACACAAGAAAACCCTTTTTGTTCCTTCTTCAGCTGCTGCCCTACAAGCTCTGACAAGCTCCTCCCACAGCTAATCACCTACCTCAACAGAAGCCCTGCCCCCTCTGACCTTTGCACAGAGAAAGCAGCTAATCAGCCACAAGAGACTCACACAAGAAAACCCTTTTTGTTCCTTCTTCAGCTGCTGCCCTACAAGCTCTGACAAGCTCCTCCCACAGCTAATCACCTACCTCAACAGAAGCCCTGCCCCCTCTGACCTTTGCACAGAGAAAGCAGCTAATCAGCCACAAGAGACTCACACAAGAAAACCCTTTTTGTTCCTTCTTCAGCTGCTGCCCTACAAGCTCTGACAAGCTCCTCCCACAGCTAATCACCTACCTCAACAGAAGCCCTGCCCCCTCTGACCTTTGCACAGAGAAAGCAGCTAATCAGCCACAAGAGACTCACACAAGAAAACCCTTTTTGTTCCTTCTTCAGCTGCTGCCCTACAAGCTCTGACAAGCTCCTCCCACAGCTAATCACCTACCTCAACAGAAGCCCTGCCCCCTCTGACCTTTGCACAGAGAAAGCAGCTAATCAGCCACAAGAAACTCACACAAGAAAACCCTTTTTGTTCCTTCTTCAGCTGCTGCCCTACAAGCTCTGACAAGCTCCTCCCACAGCTAATCACCTACCTCAACAGAAGCCCTGCCCCCTCTGACCTTTGCACAGAGAAAGCAGCTAATCAGCCACAAGAGACTCACACAAGAAAACCCTTTTTGTTCCTTCTTCAGCTGCTGCCCTACAAGCTCTGACAAGCTCCTCCCACAGCTAATCACCTACCTCAACAGAAGCCCTGCCCCCTCTGACCTTTGCACAGAGAAAGCAGCTAATCAGCCACAAGAGACTCACACAAGAAAACCCTTTTTGTTCCTTCTTCAGCTGCTGCCCTACAAGCTCTGACAAGCTCCTCCCACAGCTAATCACCTACCTCAACAGAAGCCCTGCCCCCTCTGACCTTTGCACAGAGAAAGCAGCTAATCAGCCACAAGAGGCTCACACAAGAAAACCCTTTTTGTTCCTTCTTCAGCTGCTGCCCTACAAGCTCTGACAAGCTCCTCCCACAGCTAATCACCTACCTCAACAGAAGCCCTGCCCCCTCTGACCTTTGCACAGAGAAAGCAGCTAATCAGCCACAAGAGACTCACACAAGAAAACCCTTTTTGTTCCTTCTTCAGCTGCTGCCCTACAAGCTCTGACAAGCTCCTCCCACAGCTAATCACCTACCTCAACAGAAGCCCTGCCCCCTCTGACCTTTGCACAGAGAAAGCAGCTAATCAGCCACAAGAGACTCACACAAGAAAACCCTTTTTGTTCCTTCTTCAGCTGCTGCCCTACAAGCTCTGACAAGCTCCTCCCACAGCTAATCACCTACCTCAACAGAAGCCCTGCCCCCTCTGACCTTTGCACAGAGAAAGCAGCTAATCAGCCACAAGAGACTCACACAAGAAAACCCTTTTTGTTCCTTCTTCAGCTGCTGCCCTACAAGCTCTGACAAGCTCCTCCCACAGCTAATCACCTACCTCAACAGAAGCCCTGCCCCCTCTGACCTTTGCACAGAGAAAGCAGCTAATCAGCCACAAGAGACTCACACAAGAAAACCCTTTTTGTTCCTTCTTCAGCTGCTGCCCTACAAGCTCTGACAAGCTCCTCCCACAGCTAATCACCTACCTCAACAGAAGCCCTGCCCCCTCTGACCTTTGCACAGAGAAAGCAGCTAATCAGCCACAAGAGACTCACACAAGAAAACCCTTTTTGTTCCTTCTTCAGCTGCTGCCCTACAAGCTCTGACAAGCTCCTCCCACAGCTAATCACCTACCTCAACAGAAGCCCTGCCCCCTCTGACCTTTGCACAGAGAAAGCAGCTAATCAGCCACAAGAGACTCACACAAGAAAACCCTTTTTGTTCCTTCTTCAGCTGCTGCCCTACAAGCTCTGACAAGCTCCTCCCACAGCTAATCACCTGCCCCCTCTGACCTTTGCACAGAGAAAGCAGCTAATCAGCCACAAGAGACTCACACAAGAAAACCCTTTTTGTTCCTTCTTCAGCTGCTGCCCTACAAGCTCTGACAAGCTCCTCCCACAGCTAATCACCTACCTCAACAGAAGCCCTGCCCCCTCTGACCTTTGCACAGAGAAAGCAGCTAATCAGCCACAAGAGACTCACACAAGAAAACCCTTTTTGTTCCTTCTTCAGCCGCTGCCCTACAAGCTCTGACAAGCTCCTCCCACAGCTAATCACCTACCTCAACAGAAGCCCTGCCCCCTCTGACCTTTGCACAGAGAAAGCAGCTAATCAGCCACAAGAAACTCACACAAGAAAACCCTTTTTGTTCCTTCTTCAGCCGCTGCCCTACAAGCTCTGACAAGCTCCTCCCACAGCTAATCACCTACCTCAACAGAAGCCCTGCCCCCTCTGACCTTTGCACAGAGAAAGCAGCTAATCAGCCACAAGAGACTCACACAAGAAAACCCTTTTTGTTCCTTCTTCAGCTGCTGCCCTACAAGCTCTGACAAGCTCCTCCCACAGCTAATCACCTACCTCAACAGAAGCCCTGCCCCCTCTGACCTTTGCACAGAGAAAGCAGCTAATCAGCCACAAGAGACTCACACAAGAAAACCCTTTTTGTTCCTTCTTCAGCTGCTGCCCTACAAGCTCTGACAAGCTCCTCCCACAGCTAATCACCTACCTCAACAGAAGCCCTGCCCCCTCTGACCTTTGCACAGAGAAAGCAGCTAATCAGCCACAAGAAACTCACACAAGAAAACCCTTTTTGTTCCTTCTTCAGCTGCTGCCCTACAAGCTCTGACAAGCTCCTCCCACAGCTAATCACCTACCTCAACAGAAGCCCTGCCCCCTCTGACCTTTGCACAGAGAAAGCAGCTAATCAGCCACAAGAGACTCACACAAGAAAACCCTTTTTGTTCCTTCTTCAGCTGCTGCCCTACAAGCTCTGACAAGCTCCTCCCACAGCTAATCACCTACCTCAACAGAAGCCCTGCCCCCTCTGACCTTTGCACAGAGAAAGCAGCTAATCAGCCACAAGAGACTCACACAAGAAAACCCTTTTTGTTCCTTCTTCAGCTGCTGCCCTACAAGCTCTGACAAGCTCCTCCCACAGCTAATCACCTACCTCAACAGAAGCCCTGCCCCCTCTGACCTTTGCACAGAGAAAGCAGCTAATCAGCCACAAGAGACTCACACAAGAAAACCCTTTTTGTTCCTTCTTCAGCTGCTGCCCTACAAGCTCTGACAAGCTCCTCCCACAGCTAATCACCTACCTCAACAGAAGCCCTGCCCCCTCTGACCTTTGCACAGAGAAAGCAGCTAATCAGCCACAAGAGACTCACACAAGAAAACCCTTTTTGTTCCTTCTTCAGCTGCTGCCCTACAAGCTCATCTCAGTTTCAGGCTGAGGGAGCCGGCGTTTGTCTACAGACAGCTTTCCAGGTTATGTGGCCGGCGTGACTAAACTGCTTCTAGCGCAACGAGACAACGAAACGAGTGCCAGAGCCCACGGAAACGCCATTTACCTTCCCGCCACAGCGGTACCTATTTATCTACTTGCACTGGCATGCTTTCAAACTGCTAGGTAGGCAGGAGCTGGGACAGAGCAACGGGAGCTCACCCCATCGCGGGGAATCAAACCACCAACCTTCTGATTGGCAAGCCCAAGAGGCTCAGTGGTTTAGACCACAGCACCACCCCCATCCCAGCTCAATCCACCCCTTTGCCTCCTCACATGAACGCATTGGGGAATGGTATATGGAGGCCAAAACCAAGCCTGGTCTTCTTCCAGTTCTCTCACAGCTACAAACTGGAGAGTCTATAAGGATCAGTCCAACAGCACAAACTACCAATAGTACTCATTTTTAGAGAGAGAAATCCGTCTGGCTCCCTGCTTGCGGCATTTTACTTTACTGTTGCTGCCACCCCGGAAAAAATTCCTGCAGGTGTCCAGGGTCATGGTTAAAGTTTGAAATAATGGATGATTAATCACACCCTGTAACTGATGTGTGGTTTACAGCCCATAAGCTGGGGGGAAGGGATGATTTTTTGCTCTCCACTTCTCAAGATGGAAGCAGCTCAGGGCTGCTTTTCCCCCCACTATTGGGTGCCAAAGCATCAAAGCCTGAGGAATCCTGGGAGCTGTGGTTTGTTAAGGACCCTGAGAACTGTTAGGAGACCCCTGTTCCCCTCACAGAGCTCCAATTCCCAGTTGTTTTATAACCAATTAGTAGGGAACCCAATAACTAAAACCTCCAACAGTTGTGTAGCCATTTTTATTTATTTGTATTTGTATTATTTTGTTTCTTAGCTGTTTGTTGCACTGAGCTCCTTTGAGAGGAAGGGCAGAACAGAACTTTAATAAGCAATAATAACAATTAATTGGGATCAAGTGTTAAGAGAGTTAAAGCATCATCTCCAGCTCCCATAATGCAAAAAGGCACTGACCAACTCCCGTGGGTAGGAAGCTCATGGGACCAGAGCATATAGCAAGCTTTGTTGTTGTTATTTAGTCATTTAGTCGTGTCCGACTCTTCGTGACCCCATGGACCAGAGCACGCCAGGCACTCCTGTCTTCCACTGCCTCCCGCAGTTGGGTCAGACTCATGTTTGTAGCTTCGAGAACACTGTCCAACCATCTCGTCCTCTGTCGTCCCCTTCTCCTTGTGCCCTCCATCTTTCCCAACATCAGGGTCTTTTCCAGGGAGTCTTCTCTTCTCATGAGGTGGCCAAAGTATTGGAGCCTCATCTTCAGGATCTGTCCTTCCAGTGATCACTCAGGGCTGATTTCCTTCAGAATGGAGAGGTTTGATCTTCTTGCAGTCCATGGGACTCTCAAGAGTCTCCTCCAGCACCAAAATTCAAAAGCATCAATTCTTTGGCGATCAGCCTTCTTTATGGTCCAGCTCTCACCAGCATACATATATATAGCAAGCTACTTTATACCAAGTCAGACAGCCTGTCCATCTAGCTTAGCATTGCCAACACTGACTGGCAGAGGCTAGCTAGTGATTCAGAAGCATACTTTACTTGAGATTCCTGCATTGCAGGGGGTTGGACTAGATGACCCTTGGGGTCCCTTCTGATTCTATGATTCTGTTGCCAATCCTATCTAGAGATGCCTGGGGTTTAACCTGGGACCTTCTGCATGCAACGCCGATGCTCTGCCACAGTGCTGTGGTCTCGTTCTCTAGAACTGTTCCGTTGTGCTTAGTTTTATTTACAGTGTATTTTATATCCTACATCTGTGGCGCAAAACAGCTCTCCCGACAGCCGTAACAAATCCATTTTAAAAACAATTTAACAGCGTGCTCTAATGCATTAAGAGCAACACCACAGGAAAACAGAAGTCGGATAAAAACAAGAAACAAACCTGGAAAAGTTGGTTTATTCAAAGAATTCTATCCATTTTTAAGAAGGACTGGGGTGGGGGTGCGTGTTTGCCTGTTGCCAAAAAACAAACATACATGTCAGTGGGTGCCAAGTGAGCATTCCACAGTCCCTCCCCCCCCCAACTGCTACCTGCTGAACTTCAGAAGGTGGAGACAACATGCAGGTACATGCATGAAATGATGGCCCTTCAGCGATGCAGGTTCTTGCCATAAAAAGCTATAAAGCTGGGAAAGAGGGGGAAATCTATGGCCCTGTGATGCTTTGGGACTTACACCCCTGACCACCGACTATGCTGGCTGAAGCTGATGAGAGTTTAATTCTAGCAACACCTGGATAAGGCAAGCAAGGCTGGGGACAGCATCCCAAAGGGGATTCCCTGCTCCAAAGTTCAAAGAGCAGCTGAATTTCCCAGTAAGGCTTTCAGCAAGTCCTTCCCTTAGCCTTCATCCCCAGATAAGGATCTGGTCCTAATACCAGTCTACCCTATAAGGCCGGTAAATGATGGTTGACAGGGGTGGCTGAAAAGGTTCTTCCTCCCCAAAAAAGGGATTTGTAAGTAGAGTTATGTACAGTGGTACCTCGTGCCAACCTAGCAGTTCAAAAGCACATCAAGGTGCAAGTAGATAAATAGGTACCGCTCCGGCGGGAAGGTAAACGGCGTTTCCGTGCGCTGCTCTGGTTCGCCAGAAGCGGCTTAGTCATGCTGGCCACATGACCCGGAAGCTGTACGCCGGCTCCCTCGGCCAATAAAGCGAGACGAGAACCACAACCCCAGAGTCGGCCACGACTGGACCTAATGGTCAGGGGTCCCTTTACCTTTACCTCAGGTTACATACGCTTCAGGTTTAGCCCCATAGGCTAAAGTGGTACATCATTTAATTTAATTAATAAATAATCACCTCCCTGCCTGTGCTTAAACCAAGATCCTTGGTTCTGTCTCCAAAGGGAGACTATCATCTTTCTCTCTTCCTCCTCCTCCTGTTGTTCCTGCTGCGGCAAAGTCATTTTGCATAATGTCGATGGAGCAGGGCGAGAGGAATCACAGAACAACGGAACTATTCACTGTGGGTTTATCTTTCCATTCTGTTTGACAAATGCGTAGCCTTTCCTGCTTCCTTGTAGGCCGGAGAAAACCTCGCCCTTGCTCAGGGTGCTGTTTTGCAGGACACCTTGAACCCATCTCCCTTGAACATTTAAAGCTGCAGCACTCCATTTTAAACAAGTTTATTTGACACCTTTGCAGGACAAAGTTCGCACCACACATTGAAGCACTGTTAGACTACTTTAACAGTCATGCCATCAAATCCTGGGAACGCTGGTTTGTTCAAGCTGCTGAAAGCTGACAGGAGACCCCTGTTCCCCTCAAAGAGCTACAGTTCCCAGTGCTCCCTTGGAAGAAGTCAGGGACAACTCAGCTGTCAGACTACAAGACTCTTAGGGTTGTGGGTTCAAGCCCCACTTTGGGCAAAAGATTCCTGCATTTCAGGGAAGTGGACTAGATGGTTCTTCATGCTTCCTTCCAACTCTATGATTCTAGAAGAGGGATTGACTGTTAAACCACCCTGGGAATTGTAGCTCTGTGAGAGAAACAGGGGTCTCCTATCAAATCATGGCACCCATGTCAAACTACAGTTCCTAGGATTCTTTGGGGGCAGCCACAACAAGGAGTAAAATAGCGCTTTAATATTTGGTGTGAATGTAGCTAATTAATAAACAGTGGATCCAGAATGCCAGGCCATGGCGAGTCCAGTTGTGGGTCCAATTCAAGGCCACACAATGAGATGGGGTGGGGGAGGGGGGCAAACTAAAAAAGGAAGCAATTTCAGGAACAAGCGACGCAGATGCAAAAAGCATACTTCGCTAGACTGCTTCTCAATGGTCCCTGCTTCTCATCTGAGTAGATGATGCCTTTCAGAACACAAGAATATTGCCTTTATACAGCACAGATAATTTGAATGTGGGCACGCGTAATCAAATTATTTAGCCTGAAAATCTGGATGCAATGAAAAGGATTCACAGGAGTTAATGTGGAGATTGAAAACATACACACACACACACACAACCATAAAAGAATAAGCCGCAATAAACTAATTCATGTTTTAATGTGTGACAAAGGACTCTGCTGTTTTTGCTGCCACTAGCTAGAGTGATTACTGCATCAGAAAAAGCCGTCCTCCAACTGGGTGCCCTCCAGGAGTATTGGACTACAACTCCCATCAGCCCCAACAGTCTGGCCAGGGGTCGTGGATTATGGGGGCTGCAGCCCAACAGCAGCCAGAAGGAACCAATGTGACATAATGGTCAGCAAACTTTTTCAGCAGGGGGCCAGTCCACTGTCCCTTCAGACCTTGTGGGAGGCCGCATTATATATATATTTTTGGGGGGGGGGGGTATGAACGAATTGCTATGCCCCACAAATAACCCAGAGATCCATTTTAAATAAAAGGACACATTCTACTCAGGTAAAAACACGCTAGTTACCAGACCGTCTGCGGGCCAGATTTAGAAGGTGATTGGGTTGGATCTGGCCTTAGTTTGCCTACCCATGGGTTTCGCAGTGATTCTCAACCTGTGGGTTCCCAGATGTTGTTGGACTACAACTCCCATCATCCTTGAGCTCTGGCCTTGCTAGCTAGGGGTGATGGGAGTTGTAGTTCAACAACATCTGGGGACCCACAGGAGGGGAACCAAGTGCACCTCCTTCAGATCTTTGGAAGATAGAGGTGGTATATGAACATAATGAATAAACAAACAAACATCCTCTACCTTCATAGCAGGGGATGGCAGAAGGATGGTTATTGCACCCGAGGATGTGGACAGGCTGCTTGGACGCGTGAAACCAACCACCTGTCTCCTTGATCCTTGCCCATCCTGGCTAATAAAAGCAAGCCAGGAAGGGCTGGGCGATGGGCTCTGCGGGGTGGTGAATGCTTCCCTCTGTGAGGGAACATTCCCAGATCCGCTGAAAGAGGCGGTCATTAAACCGCTTCTTAAAAAACCATCTTTAGACCCGGCCAGTATGGCCAACTATCGCCCAGTCTCAAATCTTCCATTCTTGGGCAAGGTGATTGAGCGTGTGGTTGCTGAACAACTCCAGGCACGCCTGGAGGATGCGGACCATTTGGATCCCTTCCAGTCGGGATTCAGGCCTCATCAGGGGACTGAAACTGCCTTGGTCGCACTGGTTGATGATCTCCGGCGAGCTAGGGACAAAGGTAAGAGTTGTTTCCTAGTTCTGCTGGATCTCTCAGCGGCCTTTGATACAATCGACCACAACATCCTTCTGGACCGTCTAGAGGGGCTGGGAGCTGGGGGCACTGTTATACAGTGGTTTCGCTCCTTCCTCCTGGGCTGTGTTCAGAAAGTGGTGGTGGGGGATGAGTGTTCAGACACCTGGGCCCTCACTTGTGGGGTGCCTCAGGGTTCCGTCCTCTCCCCCATGCTTTTTAACATCTATATGAAGCCGCTGGGAGAGATCATCAGGGGGTTTGGACTGGGTGTCCATCAATATGCAGATGATACCCAGCTCTATCTCTCTTTCAAATCAGAACCAGTGAAGGCGGTGAAGGTCCTGTGTGAGTGCTTGGAGGCAGTTGGAGGATGGATGGCGGCTAATGGATTGAGGTTGAATCCTGACAAGACAGAAGTACTGTTTTGGGGGGACAGGGGCGGGCTGGTGTGGAGGACTCCCTGGTCCTGAATAGGGTAACTGTGCCCCTGAAGGACCAGATGCGCAGCCTGGGAGTCATTTTGGACTCACAGCTGTCCATGGAGGCGCAGGTCAATTCTGTATCCAGGGCAGCTGTCTACCAACTCCACCTGTCTCGCCAGAGTGGTGCATGCTCTAGTTATCTCCTGCTTGGACTACTGCAATGCGCTCTAAGTTGGGCTACCTTTGAAGGTGACTCGGAAACTACAACTAATCCAGAATGCGGCAGCTAGACTGGTGACTGGGGGCGGCCGCCAAGACCACATAACACAGATCTTGAAAGACCTACATTGGCTCCCAGTACGTTTCCGAGCACAATATAAAGTGCTGGTGTTGACCTTTAAAGCCCTAAACAGCCTCGGCCCAGTATACCTGAAGAAGCGCCTCCACCCCCATCGTTCTGCCCGGACGCTGAGGTCCAGCGCCGAGGGCCTTCTGGCGGTTCCCTCATTGTGAGAAGCAAAGCTACAGGGAACCAGGCAGAGGGCCTTCTCGGTAGTGGCGCCCGCCCTGTGGAACGCCCTCCCACCAGATGTCAAAGCAATAAACAACTACCTGACATTCAGAAGACATCTTAAGACAGCCCTGTTCAGGGAAGTTTTAAACGTGTGATATTTTAGTGTATTTTTGGTTTCTATGGAAGCCGCCCTGAGTGGCTGGGGAAACCCAGCCAGATGGGCGGGGTACAAATAATAAATTAAATTATTATTATTATTATTATTATTATTATTATTCTGCCTGCAGCTGGTACCAGAACAGAAATTAAACTAGTGGGCGGGGCGGGGCGTGATTAGAGGTGTCAAACCCAAATCCAGTTTTGAGAATCCTCTCCTTTGTACATCAGTGTGCATGCACAGTCCTTCCCCTAGCCTAGTGCATGATCGCCAACAGGGGAGTGGGGAGTGGGAAGAGAGGATGCAGCTCCCTAAATCTCAAGCTTTCTGCAAAGAATCATAGAATCAGAAGGCAACCCCGAGTATCTAACCCAACCCCCTGCAATGTAGGAAATCTCAACGCATGGTCTCGCATTCAAATCAAAACCTGCTTAGCTTTGCAAATGTCTTAGCAGTTTTGCTTCAGCCTCTTCCCCACCTAAAACCTTTAAGCCCCGCCCCCCAAAAATTATAGCTGGAAATTCAACGCTTGTAAAAAAAAAGAATTAAAAATTAAGGTGCAGAGGGCACAGATTCAGATTTGTAAATGTTAAAGTTGTACACCTAAAATAAAATTAAACAAAAAAAATCTGCTGTAGAAGTTGTATACTCACGTTTCTAATATATACACAAAGTATCAAATGTGGTGACAGTAATAATAATGCAACAAAACAACAACACCACAAACTGGGTTGTAAGTTAAAACCAAATTTACTAGAATAACAACTAGAATAGAGATAGACTTGTAACCATTCAAGCAACAAACATACTGAGGTGCCACGTGCAAAACAAAGCCTGCAGATACTGTAAACATGGAGTGGATAAATGTACAACTGTATCTTAACAGGTTACATGTGCTAAAACGTTATGCAGACTGGATAAATGAACCGTTCAACAAGTAGCGTAAGTTTCTACACAATGAACCTTGATCCAGATGTGAAATGCATGAAGCCATCAAAATACCAAGTCAGATCATTGGTCGGATTATCTAGCTGAAGGTTGTCTATTTTGACAGGCAACAGCTCTACAATGGTGGAGGGAAGTCCATTATAGCCGGGGAGTGAATGTGTAGCTTTCTGCACGCAAACCATGTGCTCTAAGCACTGAGGAACGCTTCCTCTCCTGCAACTCTTGGGCTTCTCAGATCCCTGAGCTTACCTGCATGGCTCTTCAAAGCACACCTGTACACATGGAAGATGACGCAGTTGAGTGAGCCATTATTTCACACACGGCGTTGTTTGCTATTTGAGGTCAACATCCAAGGCCTCTCATTTTAAGAAAGAGAAACCAAGAGTGGAAACTTGTGTCTTTTCCCAATGCGTGATCAACTTGGGAGGCCTCGATGCAGCTTAAGGATAAATTAAAAAGGATTAGATTTCACTCCTCAGTTAAATAATCACGCTCTGCCTAAGATGCCCTAATGCATTCGCAGAGTGCCCTGACAGCCGCAAAATGACGTGTGACGTTTTGAAAAAGGCAAATATTGACTTGGTGGCACGCTGCTGGTTGCTCCTTGTTCCAGAGAGTCGACTGGTTCACCCCTGCTTAAAGAAAAAGAAAGGAAGAAAGACCCTTTGCACTGCCTACAGCCACCAACGCAAAACGAGCTTGCAGAGAAGGAACGGCAAACTTAAAAGACAAAGGCGAGTCATGGATGCTGGAAAAGAAATTTGCACTAGCGAGGCATCCATTCTTATGGCAGGAGTCTGTGCATTTGTACAGGGAGGGAGGTTTTATATCCTGCAAGAACTCCAGAGGGTGGAGTATCTTTAATATATAAATATATGGTTTTTTCCACTAGCCAGGCTCTGTGCCTGGAAAAAGGTCAACTTTAAGGAGACGGGAGCTGTGGGGTTTGCAGGGGTTGAGGGCTGGAGAGCCCTGGGCAGGGCTAAGCAACCTTCTTTCTCGCCAGTTCTTCCCTGAAAACGTCTTTCTGCCTTCTCCCCCCACCGTCAAAATACAGGTGTGTTGTTAACAGGTAGGTTACATGCTTGAGTAAAGTGTATTTGCCAGTTTAAATATAGGCTTCCACCCTAGGTTTGCATAAGGAAATGAGGAGGCTCCTGCAAGGGGCTGCATCAATGTCCATCAACAGCTTCCCAAGAGGATTAGAGAAATGAATGGAGGACAAGCTTATTATTGGTCGATTTCTTTTATATCCCCCCCCCCAAGGAGCTCAAGGTGCCATTCATGCTTCGTGCCCCTCCTCATTCAATCTCCACCACCACCCTGTGAGGTAGGCGAGCCAGAGAAGCAGTGACAGGCCCAAGGTCATCCCAGTGAGCTTCATGACCGAGTGGGGATTCGAACCCTGGCTTCCCAAGTCCTAGTCCGACATTCTAACCACTACACCACACCGGCTGCTTAGCCATGATGGCTATTGCTCTGCCTCCACAGTCGAAGGCAGCAACGCTTCTGAACACTAGGCACTGGGCACCACAGGAGAGAGACAGTGCTCTTGTGGTTGTGCGTCCTGCTTTGATTCACAGGCGTCTGGTTGACCACTGTGAGAGCAGGATTCTGGACTAGATAAGCCTTGGGTCTGATCCAGAGGTCTCTCTCAGGAGTACCCAACAGGGTGGTTTACAGTACATGCATGGGATGCGGGTGGCGCTGTAGTCTAAAACGCTGAGCCTCTTGGGCTTGCCGATCGGAAGGTTGGCAGTTCGAATCCCCACGACGGGGTGAGCTCCCGTTGCTCCTGCCAACCTAGCAGTTTGAAAGCACACCAGTGCAAGTAGATAAATAGGTACTGTGGCGGCAGGAAGGTAAACAATGTTTCCATGCGCTCTGGTTTCCATCACAGTGTTCCATTGCGCCAGAAGCAGTTTAGTCATGCTGGCCACATGACCCGGAAAGCTGTCTGTGGACAAACGCCAGCTCCCTCAGCCTGAAAGCGAGATGAGCACCACAACCCCATAGTTGCCTTTGACTGGACTTAACCGTCCAGGGGTCCTTTACCTTTACGGTACATTGCAAGGGGTTGGTCTAGATGACCCTTGGATCCCTTCCAACTCTAAGATTCTATGATTACGCATGTTCCAGCAAGCTGGAGGCATACTTGCACTCAATCAGCATGCCACACACAGAGACGGTACATTTCTAATTATAACAACGTTAATTATCGCACCTTTGGTCAAAGACGAGAACATTTAGAGAGGGGGTGGGGTGGAGGGGGAGGGAGATGTTTCTTCCCTGCTGCGATTTGAGTGCGCTAATGCACTTTCTCCCTTTCGCTTTCCACTTCTCTGTCTCACGTGGGGAAACCTTAATGAGAGGGAGGGAGGGAGGGAGGGAGAAGGGAAGCTTTGGGGAGGCTCGATAAGCCGAGGAAATTATGCAGCGTTTAAGCAGTGACTCAGAACGGCCAGATTAAAGGCCCCATTATAAATGCCGCCACATCCCTAATCTTCAACAAATTTGGATTAACCAGCTGCTTGACCTTAACTCTTTGGGTGAAGACACTTCTGACAATGGAGAGCAGAAGACTACATCTGTACCAAAGGCTGCAAGGCAGATCTATCTGCCGGATGTGTCAAGACGTCTCCTGAATCTCAGGTGGTTCACATAGGCCTCTTTGAAGTGTTGTCATGTCCACTTATGCACTTGCCGTTCTAAATGGGTTGCCTTTTTTAAGGGAAATAAATGGATTTATTCTTTAATAATTGGCCTAACTATTATACAGTGGCAACGACACAGCTTCATTCTTGCCACGCTCCAGGTTTTTGTTATGCCCTCGCCACAAGTGGCACCAGTGGAAACTGGGTTGGCAAACTGGCCACCAGTTTCCATCCTCCACAACTCCCCAGGGTCAATTAAGAGTGGGGGGGGGTGAGAAAATGGCAGCTGCCATTACAAAAATGGTGAGGAGTACTTGGGAGAAAATTCTGTAAACTGATATTTTCAAGCGGTAAAGGAGGAAGTGGGAAAAAGAAAAAAGGAAAGTCTCTGGAATTGTCTCAGAAAAGTACTTCCTGATAAATGTTGACTCGGCTGCAAGTGAATCTGCTTTTATTTGCCATCAGTTCTCTGGCCCACCTGGCTCATTGCCAACTGCCAAGAATGACTTTGCACCTCTTTTAAAGTGATATTTTAGGGTGGCAGCACACAGACTTTGGAAGTCCCTGCCTGTTGATATCAGGTGCACTGCACTCTTTTAGGTGCATTTGTGTTTAGACAAGCCTATCCAGATATGTAGTCCTTTGACAGGTATTTTAATCTGGCTTTTAGCTTATTGTGTTTTGTTTTTTATGAAGTATATACCACTTGATTGTAAAATAAACTAAAAAAACAACAACAACCCTCAAAGTGGTTTACAAAAAGAATAAAACAAATTACCTGTAAAAATAGTTAAAAGCAACTATTTAAAACGTTCAAAAATAATTGAAAACAACAATAAGCTAAAAACTAGTGTTAGGTGACTTTAAAGGAAGGTGTTAGCCCAATGCAGAGATGCCAATCAGCAGAAATTAAGGCATGTTGGTTAAAGGGAACACAGTAACTTAACTATCATCTATTCAAGATTCTTAAATTTCACTCTCTCTCTCCAGTTGGGAGTTCAAGGCAGCTACAATCAACAGATAAAGCATTATACAAAGTTAACGCATTGCTAAAACCATGAAGCCATAACAGCAACAATTTAGCGGCAAATAATATTGGTTACACTGTGCCTAAAAATAGTTCTGCCTCTTTATACAAACGCCTAGCCAGTAAAAAAAAAATCTTCTGCAGCCTCCTGCTATATACAGCATCCCCTAACTCATCCCACTGGCCAGATACATGTTGTCTCAAGCTAACAGCTGAGACTTCAAATACGTAATAAATCTCACAGCAGTTTAGCTAATCAGTAATGGCAGAGCAATAAAAAACACAGTACACGTAGAAGAATAATCATCTAATAGTAGAGCAGTAAAAGTACAGGAAAACAAACTGATAATAGGAAACAAAACAAAACAAAACAGAGGGTTGGACGTTACCTTCTTTGGAAGCAATATGCACAAATAGGGAATCTGTGTATTAATGTTATGTCATCACCATCACTGGTAAACCACCATATCAAGGTGATCTACACATAATGACCTTATTGTTAGACGGCAATTCACATCATCCCCAAAAGCTGAGAGGGCCAAAGGTTCCCCATCCCTGACTTGGGAACTGTAGCTTGTTAAGGGCGCTGGGAATTGCAGTGGAAAACTAGAGATCCCAATATTCTTTGGGGAAAGCACATGCGTGGAACTGCACTGTTCATCTCCCATCTCTGCATCTCTCAAACAAGCAGAGAGTGATGTGCAACTGGAACATCTTGCACCAAAAGAGGATGCTGTTTTGTTTTGGGTTTGTTTGTTTTTTAAGCTGTCTTCCCTTCATCAGTGAACTGACGGTTATATGGACCAAAGGTGTGGAACTCCCCTTCAACTATTTTCCACTGCACATCTGCAAGATACATCTTGCCAAAATGAGCAAGGAGGAGTTTGAAAAGGTGGTTTATACAGGGGGCTCCAAATGCGTCTTCTTTTAATAAAGATTCGCTCCTGTCTTTTCAACAGGGGCACATCATATAGAAATTCAATACTCCTTGCTGCTGTGTGCCTATTCCAAAGGAGAGGGGGGAAATTGAGTTTTTAGATATGCAGAAGTTCTGCCAGAAACAACAAAAAGTGGCCACACAAACAAGAATGCCCGTGTGAGTGTTGTATATTTGTCATTGTTTTCATTCATACACACAGAGAGAGATTCTAGCAGCTAGGCCATAGACAACAAGCGTCTTCTGCAAAATTAACTCAGCACAGCTGGGGGAAACTGATGAACAAAACATATGTTCAATCACTGGAATAGATATTGTTACCCTCTTTCCATAGTGTAGTCCCTGGGAAAAAACGGGATCTAATCCAATTGGATGCTGTTGTCTGCCGCAAAGTTAAACTATTAACAATGTTAAGTTAAAGCAGGAGTGGCAGATTTCAATCTTGTGTGGTCTCCCTTTCTCCTCTGCCCCCCTACAAAGCATGAATAAATTATTATTATTATTTAGTTATACCCCACCCATCTGGCTGGGTTTCCCCAGCCACTCTGGGCGGCTTCCAACAAAATACAGCAAGAACATATAGCAAGGATTCCTTAATAGCTAAGGTGCAACCAACTGATTCACCAACCTGATGTTTTGGATTACAACTCCCATCCCACCAAGTTGGCGAAGGCTGAATGAATTAATAGCAATCCTCAGTTTGCATTCTTGCTTACGCCAAATCCAGCATTGCAAGCCCATACGAATGATGCCATCTACAGAGTTAGACAATACAGTGTTTTACATCAGCTGAATGAGTTTTCCAGGATTTCAGACAGGAGTCTCTCCCCGTTCTCCTTGGGGATGCTGGGGATCCTATCTGGGAGCTTTTGCATGCAAAAATGCCTGCTCTGCCACCCAGGAAGTTAAGGAAGTTGGTCCATCAGAAATTGGCCAGCAGCAAATCGGCAGAACCGAGTCTATATTCTACCCGCTCCCAAGTTAGAAATCTCAACAGCAACAAATGGAAGACTACAAACACAAAGAATTAGTTAAAGAGATGGATATATACAACTGTGAAACTATATGTTCCCAAACACATGCTATACTGTTGTTTAGTCGTTTAGTCGTGTCCAACACTTCATGACCCCATGGACCAGAGCACGCCAGGCACTCCTGTCTTCCACTGCCTCCTGCAGCTTGGTCAAACTCATTCTGGGAGCTTCGAGAACACTGTCCAACCATCTCGTCCTCTGTCGTCCCCTTCTCCTTGTGCCCTCCATCTTTCCCAACATCAGGGTCTTTTCCAGGGAGTCTTCTCTTCTCATGAGGTGGCCAGAGTATTGGAGCCTCAGTTTCACGATCTGTCCTTCCAGTGAGCACTCAGGGCTGATTTCCTTCAGAATGGATAGGTTTGATCTTCTTGCAGTCCATGGGACTCTCAAGAGTCTCCTCCAGCACCATAATTCAAAAGCATCAATTCTTCGGCGATCAATTCTTGTAACTATACTACAAGAAGCAAATATTAAAAATGCAAGGTCTTCTTGGAAACCTCTTTGCCAATTAAGAGCACCTCTGAACTTCCGGATCAAAAGCCATACCTTTTATTTTTAAAACGTAAGATTCTTAAACAGAGACATTAAGAGCTCTGGAAGTCATTCTTAAGCCACAATCTCCCTGCCATAATCCATCAGTGACCAAGCTGGACCTAGCAATAAGCAACTTTGGGGGCAATTACACACACAGTAGGGCCTGCAATAAAATGTAGTTTATTCCTTGTTGTCGTTACTGTTCCCAGCAAACCTCAACAAACTGCACTGCCCAGAATTCTTTGAGAGGGAATGTGCTTCAAATATGATTTAAAGGTACAGAATGTGTGCTGCCTTAGTTTTTTGTTTTGTTTTTAATTGCTCATTTCTCAGTGTGGGCACCAACTTCTACTTTCTCAAACGTGCCACAACACCTACAAATTCATTGCAAAAGCAGCCTCCCTCCTTACATACGCACAGCATGTTCTGATATTTTTCTTAAAGCCATTACTCAGTGATTGCTAAATACACACACATGACTCAAATGACAATTAATTTGAGTGCAAGAGCTCACGGGGCATACATTTTCTTATGTAAATGATTGCTCTGGGCAGAATAATATCTTTTCAATCCTAAAAAAAGAGATCTCAGCAACTTAATTCTCAAAATGTGAAATGTCACTTCCATCCCACTGAAAAAAAGGGGGGGGAATACAGTAAATTATCTCTCTTCTTCTAATCATGACATATAGTTCATTAAGGAGACTGAATCATAATTAGTAGATGTGCAGGTGCAGCCTTTTCCAAGAAAGAACGTATGCAATGTATTTAGTCCCAAAGAGGAAACAAAGTCCTCTCACTGCATATGATACACGCCAGGTATGTAATGAGTCATCCTAGATAGTAACAGCTAGATCATTCTCCAAGGAAGGATCCACAGGCAGCCAAAACAGCACCATCCACCTACCATTCAAGCAGTGTTAGAAATTCAGATATATAACCTAATCACCAAATGGCACCTTAAACCCAATTTACAGTCGCCATAATAATAATAATAGTAATAATTATAATTTATTATTTATACCCCGCCCATCTGGCTGGGTTTCCCCAGCCACTCTGGGCGGCTTCCAACAAAGTATTAAAATACAGTGGTCTGTTAAACATTAAAAGCTTCCCTAAACAGGGCTGCCTTCAGATGTCTTCTAAAAGTCTGGTAGTCGTAATTCTCTTTGACATCTGGTGGGAGAGCATTCCACAGGGCCGGCGCCACTACCGAGAAGGCCCTCTGCCTGGTTCCCTGTAACTTGGCTTCTCGTAGCGAGGGAGCTGCCAGAAGGCCCTCGGTGCTGGACCTCAGTGTCCGGGTAGAACAATGGGGTTGGAGACGCTCCTTCAGGTATACTGGACCGAGGATGTTTAGGGCTTTAAAGGTCAGCACCAACACTTTGAATTGTGCTCGGAAACGTACTAGGAGCCAATGTAGGTCTTTCAGGGCCGGTGCTATGTGGTCTCGGAGGCCGCTCCCTGTCACCAGTCTGGCTGCCGCATTCTGGATTAGTTGTAGTTTCTGGGTCACCTTCAAAGGTAGCCCCACGTAGAGCACATTGCAGCAATCCAAGCGAGAGATAACAAGAGCATGCACCACTCTGACGAGACAGTCCGCGGGCAGGTAGGGTCTCAGCCTGCGTACCAGATGGAGCTGGTAAACAGCTGCCCTGGACACAGAATTGACCTGTACCTCCATGGACAGCTGTGAGCCAAAATGACTCCCAGGCTGCACACCTGGTCCTTCAGGGGCACAATTACCCCATGTAGGACCAGGGAGTCCTCCACACCTGCCACAACAGAATGTCTAGGCACCATTTCTCCCTGCCCCCCAACTGTTGTTGTTGCTGCTGCTATTGCTGTTGTTCATTTCATTTCTATACCACTTTAAATTTTTAATAAAAAATCTCAAAGTAGTTTTGAAACATCAAAAAAAAACAATCCAGAAGAAAACAATTTCAAGCTTCAATGAAGATATTTCAGATCCTTCTCTAAGTGATATTTTGCTTTCTCCATATTCATTTACCTACCTAATTTATACAGCTGCCCCATAGCAGAAGGACTCTAGCAAACCAATGTTGTGTAGCGATTAGAGTGTTGGACTAGAGGACCTAAGAGATCAGGGTTCAAATCCCCACCCAGCCATGAAGCTCACTGGGTGACCTTGGGTCAGTCACAGAAACTGGAGCAGGTCCAACTGCGACCACGTGGAGATCTCTGGATGCCAGGCTGCCATCCCATCAGTTCCAACCAGCATGACCAATGGTAAGCAGAGTTCGAAATTAGCCAGGTGCCAGGCTCCTTTTGCACCTATTGGCCACTTGTGATCAAGTGAAGATGCCCAGGATGCATGCCTGGGGATCATTGGATCTTGACAGTTTTCACACACTAATACCACGTCCTGTAGAAGTCTATCAGTTACGGTATATTTTATCCACACAATCAGAGTGAATTTTGGGGTGGGGGTGGGGGGGGTGAAATGCTTTTGCTGTGCAGCCTAAGCAAGAGCAGTGAACGACGTTATAGTTAATTGTTGCAGCTTGTCCTCATCACACTGCCCTGCTCACAGTTGTGAAGAATATTCCCAAGTTGTGAATGGTCCATGTTACCATTAAGAAAAAGGGATAGGAATAGGCCAGGGGTGAGCAAACTTTTTCAGCAGGGGGCCGGCCCACTGTCCCTCAGACCCTGTGGGGGGCTGGACTATATGCCCCACAAATAACCCATAGATGCATTTTAAATAAAAGGACACATTCTACTCATATAAAAACACACTGATCCCCCGGGCCTTAGTTTGCCTACCCATGGAATGGGCCAATACAGTTGTACCTTGGATCCCAAACACCTTGGTACTTGGACGTTTGGCTACCAAACACCGCAAATCCGGAAGTGAGTTTTCCGATTTGCGAAAGATTTTTGGAACCCAAACATCTGATGGGGCTTCTGTGGCTTTCGATTGGCTGCAGGACCTTCCTGCGGCCAATCAGAAGCGGTGCTTTGGTTTCTGAATGTTTTGGAAGTCGAACGGACTTCCGGAACGGATTCCGTTCGACTTCCAAGGTACGACTGTATATAAATATTTGGACTGTCCCTGGATCAAATGACGTTTCTTCTTTAAGTTCTCAAAGTTCTTAAACGAGCTCAAGGTTGTCATCTGAACTAGCCAGATGTTTAACTGAGAATCACGGTCAGTCAAAATAAGACTTTGGAGCAGTCTTGCCCAAAAAATGGCAACTGGACACTTTATTTTGCCAACTGTAACCTTGGTTTGAAGAGCCATTTGGCGCCTAGCTTATACATCTGCGTTTCTAACACTGGATGATGCGAGTTGTAGTCCAACATCTCAAGGGCGTTACTAACAGAAGGCACCTCTGATCAAAAGTGAAGCACAGAAGACCAATGTTAGAGCAAAACAGCCATCTCATCAAAGCAGCAGGAGGTTCTCCTAATGATTATGGATCCCTCACTTTGGCAGGCTTATCCTTACAGAGCTGGCTTCTGTCTGGCAACAGAAATCAAGAATTTAAATCAAGAACCTAGAAGGTCATCTGTCAACAAAATGCTCTGATGTGCTGCCGCAGCCACGAGGAGCACGCTACTCTCTCATGCCTCGCTCACTTCAGGGCAGATTTGGCAGGTAGTCAATAAGTTGATGATAAAACCATCATCGCTTTAGCTCTAGCCTTTTCATTATAGTGAATGCTATACTCCAGAGCAGGGGTCAGCAAACTTTTTCAGTAGGGGGCCGGTCCACTGTCACTCAGGCCTTGTGGGAGGCTGGGCTATATTTTGAAAAAAAATATGAACAAATTCCTATGTCCCACAAATAACCCAGAGATGCATTTTAAATACAGTGGTACCTCGGGTTACAGACCCTTCAGGTTACAGACTCCGTTAACCCAGAAATAGTACCTCGGGTTAAGAACTTTACTTCAGGATGAGAACAGAAATTGCACGGGGGTGGCACGACGGCAGCGGGAGGCCCCATTAGCTAAAGTGGTACCTCAGGTTAAGAAGAGTTTCAGGTTAAGAACAGACCTCCAGAATGAATTAAGTTCTTAACCCGAGGTAACACTGTAAAAGCACACATTCTACTCATGTAAAAACATGCTTATTCCCAAACCATCCGCGGGCCGGATTTAGAAGGCGATTGGGCCGGATCCAGCCCCCAGGCCTTAGTTTGCCTACCCATGCTCCAGAGAGCACCAGGAAACTCTTGTTAGGGGGCTTTACTCAGCCCACCCCCCAAGAGAACAACAATCTGGACCCGCCCCTGCCTCTCAGCCTACCCTACCTCACAGGGTTGTGGTGGGGGTTAAATGGAGGGAGGCGAACAATGCACCTTGGAGACAAAAGTAGGGTTTAAATGCAATACATGATGATGATGATGGAAGAAGTGAAATAGCATTCAGTTCCCTTCAAGGCAAAGGAAGCAGTAGCCTGTGGGGAGGAGAAAAAATACCTCGAAATCCAAAGGACCAACCCGAAATGTCACAAAATAGTGGCAAGAACAGGGAACGGCCATCACACCTGTCCCAGAATTCCCTACTTCCATTCCCCAGTGACTCCCTGCTAACCATGGTTTGCACATTCTGGCTAAGGTGATGACCATGGATAGTCTTAACCATAGCCAAGATGGCGTCGAGGAGGGAGGGGGCATTTTGTGTAAGAGGGGAGTCACTTGGGGGAGGGAACACACTATCACACAGTCTCAAAACCTTTTAACCCCGGTTAAGAGGTTGAGGCAAGACATCTGTACCCATCCGAAGCGAATCCTAACCAATTCCCTTTGGGCAGAAACGAAACAGTTTACTGTGTTTATTTCCGGTAGAGTGCGTAGCAGCTGCCCTCTGGTGCTAGGCATATTTCTAAAAATCCTAAAAACGGGTACTTGAATTCTCCCTTTTGCACTACAATCTTCCCCACCCACCCTACAGAGTGTTTCTGATGGCTTGGGTTATATAATTAGCCAATTTGAATGTCCTGTAAAATTAACATCCCTTTGCATTTCCAGTTGCACTGGTAACAGTTCAGAAATGGCTTATGTCAAAAAGGCTTCGCTCACAAATGAATAGCTCCTCTTTGAAACCATTTTTAATGCTTTTCACTGTCTGATGGGGAAAGGGCGAGTTGTTCTACCTGCATAGCTTGGTCAAATCAAAACCCTCCCCTTCTCCCTAACATCTTTCCTTCTCCTTCTCCTGAGAGCAGAGTGTCTGTATTCCCTTTCAAGCAAGCTGTTTAGATGCGATAAGGCGCCTGAATTTTAATAGAAAACACACTTTCTAAGTCAAAGGGGTGGGGTTTTTTTAACGGAACAGGTCTCTAAAAACACATAAAACTAACTGCAATCCATACTATGTATTTCCCCCATACAGAAAGCACACACCCATTTCCAAAAGGGAGAAAGAAAAGAGATGTCTCTTAGAAAATATCATGAACAAAAGTGCCGTTTATAGCCAGTGACCATAAAACAAATTTGCATGCTGTTTGGTACAAATCACATGTCACTTGGTGCTCTACTGATAGGGGAACATGAATGCATAAAAGATCCCTTTTGCATTACATTCTGGTAACTGGAGAGGCTGTTTGTGTACTTTATAGGTAAGAAAACTCTGCTTCGTCTGCCGCTATCCATCCACATGTTGCTCAGAAATGTACAGTTGATTCCCGCCCTTCACCACATTACAGAAAACCATCACCTCCCAATGGCCAGCGCATAAATGTTTCCAATGAAGCAGGAGCACAACTTGCTCCCAAGGCGCATTGATCTATTTTGCACATCCTCCAAAAGTCCCGCAGCAAGAAGCATAACGAGCAGGCACCCCCAGGTCTATAGGAATGCAGAATTCAGCTCCGTGCAAATTGTCAGGTTCTCATTACAAAGAAGAAGCAATATTTGACAGTTCTTACAGCTGCCAAAATACGTTTAGAAATGAGAGTGCAATGCAGAATGAAATCCCAGGACCCAGTGGGGTGGCTGCATACAGGCACATAGGAATGTATATTGCTTGCATGCAGAGGCCCCTGTGGAAGAGAATTTGCCACATTGTTTGAAAGGTATGTTGTTTTCTCTGCAAGATCCATTGACGAGGAAACCATTCTGAATGTGTGGGTGAGCAGGCCACACAGGCTTGTGGCAGTGATCTACACCTAGCAAAACGGGAAGTGAGCAGGAGAAGAATGGACCTACTCCACACAGTCTTCAAGATCCAGATGCAAAAAAAAGCAGACCATATATACCCAGCCGCCAGATCTGTTTCTGCACGCAGAGGTCTCTCCACCCAGCCATCAACAGATGTATCCCAGCGACCACATCACACCAAGTAAGACAAAAGAATCACCTTGCACCTTCAACCAAATCTGGAATTTTCAATGGGGGAAGTGGGATTGTACTCCTGCAATAACTGGCTCTTCCATACGCACTCTGGATTCACACATAATACTAAACCACAGGCTAGTGTGACGGGTACCCAGCCCAGCAACTTAACCTATGCCTCCTCTCCTCTGGGCAGCTGCTGCCGCTGCCGCTGCCTCTAGTCTCTGATCTCTCTCCCCCAACCGCCCTCCTCACACCGTCCCACATGGGCCTGGGACTTGTCTGTTCATTCCCAACTGCAAGGGCTGGTGGACTGGCTGGGCTTCCTTACCCACCTGCTTGCTTGCTCCAAGGTTGCCTTGGCTCCTGGCAACCAGCACCCGCTGACCAGTCCCAGAGGCATCATTCGCCTGTGGAGCTTGTGGCCAGGGCGGCTGCAACAAACAGCTCTGCAAGGCTTGGGGAGGCAGAGATGCGAGAGGGCTTTGGAGGAGGGAGGGAAGGAAAGAGGGACAGAGGCCAGTGTTGCCCACGGTACCCCTGGCCATCATTCAAGGCACCCCAGGGTGCCATGGCACACTGCTTGAAAACCACTGTCATAGATGAACCAGGCCTGTGTGCAGACAAGCTGTGTCTATGTAGACACTCTCCTGTGCCTTGTAAAGAGAGCATCAGCAGAGAGAGCTGAGCAACAGGCAGAGGTTGAGAACAGGTACAATTCTGCACACAAACACTGCCCCCTGCATCCTCCGATCCGATTAGCTAAACAGGGATAGAGTTGTTACGGACATTGCAAGAGCAGGAACGCTCATTGTTCTGGACTTCCTCTCCTCAAAGTGAAAGCCAATCGCACCCATGCCAGAAACGCTACACTTTTCAAGCAGACCAGGTGTAAGTCTCGATAAGGCAGGCACTGTTATCTCACAGCATCCAACGCTGCGCTAGAGAATGGGTGCATTTTGTTTGGACTTGTGACATTTCCCGATCTTAGCTTTTCCTGAAGCCACAGTAGATGCAACTTAAGAAGAAGCAGCTCATTTTTCTAGCGCTGACGTAGATGTCCGGTGGCTGGAGAGATACCGGCTAGTATCGTACTTTTCTATCTGTTTGGCTTCTGTGCAGTTGGTACCAAGAAGGTTGAAGTGGGTGTCAGTTTTAGAAGCGAATTTGGGCAGGAGAAGGGATGCAATTTGTCATCAGCAACAATCCAACGGATATTTATTTACTTTTGTTTATTTTGTTCTATTTCATTGATATCCCACCCTTTTCTTCCAGGAGCTCAAGGTGGAATACCTGGTTCACCCATATATCATGAGACACTCGTGGAAGGAACATTGAAACCTCTTTACCTACCTTGTAGTGTACACATACCTTCCAACATTTCCCCAATGAAAATAGGGATACCCTATTCTATCATCTATCTATCTATCTATCTATCTATCTATCTATCTATCTATCATCTATTTATTTATTTATTTATTTATTTCTCACCCATCTGACTGGGTTGCCCCAGCTACACTGGGTGGCTTCCAACATATATCAAAACATAATAAGACATTGAACATTAAAAAAAAATCCCCCTACACAGTGGTACCTTGGTTCTCGTACTTAATCCGTTCCGGGAGTCCGTTCGACTCCCAAAACTGTTCAAAAACCAAGGCGCAGCTTCCGATTGACTGCAGGAGCTTCCTGCAATCAAGCAGAAGCCGTGTTGGATGTTCGGCTTCCGAAAAATGTTCACAAACCGGAACACTTCCGGGTTTGCGGCGTTCGGGAGCAGATTTGTTCAACAACTAAGCCATTTGAGAGCCAAGGTACCAATGTACAGTGGTACCTCTGGTTGCGAACGGGATCCGTTCCGGAGGCCCATTCGCAAGCTGAAAGGAACGCAACCCGCACCTGCAGGTCATGATTCGCCGCTTCTGCGCATGACATCATTTTGCGTGCCTGCGCATGCACGAGCGGTGAAACCTGGAAGTAACCTTTTCTGGTACTTCCGGGTCGCCACGAGATGCAACCTGAAAAGGCTCAACCTGAAGCAAATGTAACATGAGGTATGACTGTATAGGGCTGCTTTCAAATGTCTTCCAAAGATTGTACAGTTACTTATTTCCTTGGCTCCGGGGTCGCATAACTCCATACCGTCCAACATTTATCTGATGAAAATAGGGATGTCCTACCATACACTTCACTATTTCTCTGATGAAAACAAGGGCATTCTAAGGAAAAGTGGGACATTCCCGGGTCAAATCAGAAACTGGGGCTGCTTCTGTAAATCTGGGGCTGTCCCTGGAAAATAGGGACATTTTGAGGGTCTGGTGTACAGCCCAGAAAACGCTTTATTGCTCCGTTTTGCTGAATGCTAAGCAGGCTCTCAGGAAATGAAGGGGGTTTGGGGGACGGGGGAATCCAGTAGCAAATTGTTTTCATGCCCAGGTTTGAGCTCTGTAAAGAAATTGGCCCAGACAGACGTTCTATTCAGGATGTCCATATTAAGGGAATCAAAACCCAGGAGATGAGAGCTAACACCATTCATTCCCTTGCCGATCAGAAGGATTCAGATGGAGTCGAGCATGTGACCCTTCCCTGTAATGGGCTGCAGTTCAAAAAGTGTCAGGATGATTTCCCTCCTGGCTGGCAGCCACAGGCAGGTTGAGAAGAGAGATTCTGCTACAGTTGGAGAAAGAGCTTTAGAAACCAGCAATACAAAAAGTCTCCATTCAGCTTGGAGAAACCAGAAAGTCGTTCCACCTCTTAAAAGGAGATCAAGTAACTTCTCTGAGGTCTTTTGCCAGCAGCAGCAAGCAAGGAAAACGTGGGAATTTTGATTCTCAAGCCCGATACCAAGGCAAAGGCTGACCCTGAGTTCACTGTACAATTGCTAACTCAACCAAGGCATCATTTAATACGGAATTGAGCATCTATTTTAAGTAATCGGAAATAAAAAGCTACGAAGTATCTAGCCGTGGCATGCGCTCGTATTCCTGTTTGAAAATCTCTATGCAATGTACAAAAAGAAAGAAACGCAAACACAACAAAATGATGCCACAAAAACAGAGATACAACACTAAACCTGGTAAAACAAAACTTTAAAGATGTATAAACACATGCCAAAAACAGGAAGTCAGTACTACTGGCAATGTCCCGTTCTCGTGGGTCAAGGGAAAAGAGATCCCTTTGCAAGACAGCTGAATCAACTGACAGATTCTGCTTTGGGGTTTAGGTGTGGACAAGACATCAGGACAAGTTATGCAGCCAAAGCAAAAGCGGTCTGTGCTCAAATCCAGGACGGTGCAGACTGCCTCTGCTCCACCCGCAATGGATTGATTTGCACCTTTCTGAGTTTGCACGAACGTAGTTTGGCAAGAACAAGCATGCTCAGCCCCCCAGTGACAGTCTGGAGGAAGCACCCTAACATTTCTACCAGAAAGAAATGGAAACTGCCTTTTACAGAACCACCTAGAGCAGGAGTCAGCAAACTTTTTCAGCAGGGGGCCAGTCCACTGTCCCTCAGACCTTGTGGGGGGGCTGGACTATATTTTGAAAAAAATAATGAACGAATTCCTATGCCCCACATATAACCCAGAGATGCATTTTAAATAAAAGCACACATTCTACTCAGGTAAAATCACGCTGATTCCTGGACCATCCACAGGCCGGATTTAGAAGGCAATTGGGCTGGATCCGGCCCCCGGGCCTTAGTTTCCCTACCCATGACCTAGAGTTAAGCCTTGGAGGCAAGCTACAGTGATGCTCAGGCTGAACTGCCAAAGTAGCAGCAACCATAGTTGTTAAGTAGAGCAGGAACATTTCACCTTAAGTGCTAGAGACAGAAGCTGAGATGGGAGGTCACAGGTGGAAGCTTCGGTAAGATGCATTCATCTGGCCCCTCTCAAAAAAGATGGATAAAATCATCCAGCCAATTCAACAACGGCAACAAAAGCCAACAATTGTGTGAACTGTCCATAGCAAAACCAGTCCCTTTATTTTGCATTTCTTCTGCCCCGACTAAAAAGTGCTTGCTGGTGCACGAAGAGTGATATCCAACATTAGAGTAAGCGCAGTGGTTTCCAATAGGTCTACTCCAAGCATGTATTTGTTGGCTATCACTGCAAACCATTTTGCAAACTCTTAGGCACAAACTGAGGAATTGAAGGGAAGCCCTTGCCTACCTAGGTAATTATTGTCACCTTGTGGTCCCAGTATTTAACTTTTTGCTTGTGTTAGTTCCACAGGAAAGAACAGAAATACTTAGAAAGTGAACTTTCCATTTATTTTTAAATCAGAAAATTCACGCATACTATAGCAGGCTCAAGAATGTGACAGAAATCTTGTCACATGTTTGCATGACTCACCTTTTGGCCTGAGTGCTAAACACTGAACGGCAGCCTGCAAGGAACAACAATTTGGCTAATAATAATAATAATAATAATAATAATAATATTTATTATTATTATTGCCTTGACTCCCTCCATCATCTTTTTTTGGGGAGGGCACTACCTTTTTGAGTTAGACTCCCTGCTACAAATCCATCAGTTCCACCCATGGCAAAACACCAGGCTCCTGCTTCTAACATTGCCACATGTTAACATCTGATGTTCTGTGATAAAGTTCAAGGCTGAAGTTGGTGGAGCTGCCTGTCATTAATATCTACAGAGCAGATAGAAACCACAATCGTAAAAAGACACCCTACACAGTATATTTAACAATAATTACCCATGGGTATTGTTACTTACAGCTCAAGAGGCCGTGACTAAGTGTTGCTAAGCAAGCCCATAACCAACAGGTACCACATCATAAACTGGAACACAAGAACCCCCTAGAGAAGTCCTAACTAACCATCACTTATCCAGCCTGCTATGGAGAAGTTTCCCTGGCGCTTTTCCTTGACAGAATAAGCAACTGCTCTCAGTTTTGTACTCACAAACACTAATGCAGATTAATAAACAGACAGAGAGATGGAGAGGTCACCATGGGCTGAAAATGGGTCACGCACCTTAGTCAAAATGGATGGTGGCTAATTGTGGTTAAGAGTGACCATACATTTAAAGTGCACCCCCTCAAAAAATCTGTGAACTGTAGTTAACCCCCCAACAGAGCTATGATTCCCAGCACCCTTAACAAAACACAGTTCTCATGATTCTTAGGAAGTGAGTGCTTGAAATGAATGGTGTGTACACAGCACAATAAGACATTCCCTGCAATTAGGAGCAGGGCAGAAAAGGTAGAAATATAGCTAGTTACTATTACTTTTCTATATAAATGTAAATAAATATTCTCGAAGGAATTCCAGGCAGTATCTCCCCCCCACACACACACGCACACCAACCCTGCAAGGTAAGATAGGCCAAGAGATAGCAGCTGGCTCAAGGTCACACTGGCCAAGTGGGGATTTAAAGCCTAACCTCCCTGTCTGTTGCTCTAACCACTACACCACACTGCTTCAGCTGAGAAAGAACGCACGGAGGTATACATCTTTGGGGGAGTTTTTATTGCCCCTTCCCTGATTCTGAGAAGAATCTGGAGCACTAGCTGCTGTTAAAAGGCAATGCAATCGCCAGAGTTTAAAGGCTGCAGTCCTATGTCTTACTCACAAGGAGGTCCTGTTGCATTCAACGGGGCTTGCTCTCAGGTAAGTGGGGTCAGGACTGCACAGCCTATTCGTGGAAAGATATAAAAGCTTGGGGGCGGGGGAGGAAGCTGGGATTTCCTCCAAGGAGCACATTTATCTACTCCAGGAAGCAATAAAAAGCCAGCAACTACAATCCTTCCCTAGTTTTGTTTATATATAAAAAACAAAACCAGCTGACAAGATAGATCACAGGTGTGGTAAGTGAGCGAGCGCTCAGGTTACAGGGGAAGGGAAGCGGAGCAGCGCACGTCTCGGCTGGACAGGGCGGCGGCGGGCGGGAGCGCCTGTTACTGAACCCGCGCCCCCTTCCATCTTTCACAAACACGCGCGGCCATTTCACACGTTACGCTTTTCCCGAGCAGCGGACGCGGAGAAAGAGAGGGAGCAAAGGCGCGGGTCTCGGGAGCTCCAGGGCGGAAAATAGACGGGGGGGGGGCGTGGGTGTGGCACCAGCTTTCCCCCCTCTCCCCACCCCTTTGGAAAAAAGGGGAAACCCACCAAGAGACACCCCCCCTCCAAAATCTTCCAGGAGAGCAGACGGCGCCCCCCCCCCCGACGCTGTTCTTCGCACGCCCTCGACGCCCAGAGGGAGCATGAAAGCAGGGAAATGTGGATCTGGGCCCCAGCGGGGTTGGGGGCGACCCCCCCTCCTGCCTCTCTCCCCCCCCCGGATTGTGGGGGGAGGGACCCTTCCCCCGCTTCCCCCGACGCCTTTTGTGCGCCTCTTACCGCGCTGCTGGTTCCTTCCCCTCCGTTCAGCCGTCTCTCCTCTCCCTTCCTTCCCAGGGAGGACAAGAGCCGCCTGGTCCGCGCAGGGCGTCCGAGCCGACGGGCGGGGAGAGCGGCGAGGCTGCCGAGAGAGGAGCCGCCGACTGAAGCGCCCTCCGCACGGCCCGCTGCCGCTTCCAAAGTGCCCGCCTCTGCCTCGGCGGCTCGGTGCGCTCGGGGCTTCCCGCGGGCCGCAGCGCCCTCTCCTGGACGGCCCGGGCTTCGCTCGCTAGTGGACGAAACCCCGGGGAGGGGGAGGACGCGGCGCGGCCGTTCACACGTGCAGGATGCGCGTCGCGTGGTCTCGCCGCCGCGGCTGAGAAATGTGGATCCATGTGTGTGGAACTAAGTAAGAGGATTAGGGCGGCCGCCAGGGAGAGAAAGTTACCCTTACTGATCATTAGCAAAGTGCTGGATTTAAAATTGTGAAGATCCGGGGGGGGGGGAGCATGGGCGTAGTCAAAGGGGGGGTCAGCTGTCACCACTAAATCAAGTAAATAAATAAAAATATTTAACTAACTGACTAATCGCGTTGCAGATAGCTCGGTTCTGCCCCTGCCCCATCTTAAATCCTGCCCCCCACCCAACATGAAGGCAACCCTGTTTAAGGAAGTTATTAATGTTTTGTGTTTTATCGTGTTTTTAATATTCTGTTGGGAGCCGCCCAGAGTGGCTGGGGAAACCCAGCCAGATGGGCGGGGTATAAATAATAATCTACTACTACTACTATTCTTTTATATATAGAAAAAATTATTAGTTTTTTAACGTATCATTTTCAACAGTAATTAAACATACTTTTACATCTTATTCATTTTTTTTGACTTCCATCAGTCCTGTCTGAAAATTTCCCAATCTAATCTCTTAGTATGCATTTCTTATTTTCCCTATTACATTTCAAACTCATAACCAATATCTCTATCTTTTTCTACTTTGTAACACTTCGTATATTTCTCCTTACAAAACTTCTTGTGGTCCTACTGGCGTAATTTGTTGGTTACAGTTGCTCTTCAAATAATTCATATACTTCTTCCAATCTTCTGTAAATCTCTGGTCCCGCAGGTTTCGAATCCTTCCTGTCATTTTGTCCAATTCTGCATAGTCCATTAATTTCGCCTGCCATTCTTCTTTCTTCGGAATTCCTTCTTGCTTCCATTTCTGGGCTAACAATACTCTTGCCACTACTACTGCTATTGTTGTTGCTGCTGTTGTTGTCGTTGGCGCCATATTATGAAAGGTGACCCAACTGTCTCCCCCCCCCCCGATTAATTCTAGCTGAAACTGAATGTGTGACATATGGAAAAGAGGGCTGCTAAGGGCTTCTCAAGACCAACTGTCCGATACCACAAGAGGGGAGACTGCTCTGATGGTCGGATCCTGCTTGCAGGTTTTCTGCAGGCATCTGGTTGGCTGTTGTGAGAACAGGATGCTGGACTAGATGGGCCCTTGTGTGAATCCTGTGACAGGTGAATCAAATGAAAGGTGCTGGGTTTAATAATAATAATAATAATAATAATAATAATAATAATAAATTATTTGTACCAGGCCCATCTGGCTGGGTTTCCTCAGCCACTCTGGGCGGCTTCCAACAAAGATTAAAAATGCATTAAAATGTCACACATTAAAAACTTCCCTGAACAAGGCTGTCTTCAGATGTCTTCTAAATGTCAGGTAGTTGTTTATCTCTTTGACATCTGGTGGGAGGGTTCCACAGGGCGGGAGCCACTACCGAGAAGGCCTTCGGCCAGGTTCCCTGTAGCTTTGCTTCTCGCAGTGAGGGAACCGCCAGAATACCCTCGGCGCTGGACCTCAGCGTCTGGGCAGAACGATGGGGATGAAGACGCTCCTTCAGGTATATAAGGCCTAGGCTGTTTAGGGCTTTAAAGGTCAACACCAACACTTTGAATTGTGCTCAGAAACGTAGTGGGAGCCAATGTAGGTCTTTCAAGACTGGTGTTATGTGGTCTCGGCGGCCGCCCCCAGTCTAGCTGCCGCATTCTGGATTAGTTGTAGTTTCCAGGTCACCTTCATAGGTAGCCCCACATAGAGCGCATTGCAGCGGGAGATAACTAGAGCATGCACCATGAGGCTACCTCAGCATTCTGCTTGGGGGGCTGTATCCATGGTCCCCCTCCCCCATCTAGCCTGGTAGTCCTCACACGAGGGATGTTGATGGGTCCTCAACTGCCCCCTTTGCAGTCATGTATGGCAATGGCCCTGATCCAGGCCTCTTCACTGCACCAGCCTGGGAGGTAGCGCAGGGAAAGGACATTTCTTGCCCCTTTCTGCCTTGCGTGGTCCAGTGGGTCTACTCTGAGTGTGACTGACTTTTGATCTCACCTTAAGATTGCTGCTGCAATCCAGTGAATGCTTGCATGGGAATGAATCCCACAGAACATTTACTTCTAAGTATACAGACACAGGATTTCCATGCTAGAACACTGGGCTTGACTGGGCTTTGGCCTGATCCAGCCTGGCTGATATTATGCTCTTGGGATGGGGAAAAAAAAGAAGAACTTGCATTGAAAGCAATTCATTCAGAGCATGTGATTTGCTGAGGGAGTGGAAGAGGGACTTTTGACAAATAGTCATAAAAGCCAAAGTCCTTAGGGGCTGCTTTATATACTTAAAGCTAACATATTTTATTGGGCTCCAAAGTGATGGTTGGAATGTACGGCTTCCTGAAAATCAGGTGTGGGGGAACGTGATGCTCTCCAGGAATCACAGCTAGACCATACATGGCAGATGACCACCCAACCTCTGCTTTAAAACCTCCAGAGAAAGCGAGTCCACCACCTCTCATCCTTAGCCATTGGTCATGCTTTCTAGAACCAATGGGAGTTGTAGTTCAGCAGGATCTGGAGGGCGCCATGTTCCCCACCCCTGCTATAAATCATTGGATCTACCAGGTCATTGTTACTTGAGATGTTGCCACCGGTTCTTTTGCTGTTGCTTCATAAACTGCTGCATATAGCTAAACCAGACCTGCACATTCAAAGTGGCGATGCCTAGCCCTTCCAGATGTTGTTACTGGACTACAATTCCCATCATTCCTCACTATTGGTCGTATTAGCTAGCAGAGCTGATGGGAGATTGTTATGTACTGAGTTGAATAGGATCCAAACTGCAGCAGTCTGATTGGTCCTAGAACAATAGGATCCAAAAGGCAGCAGTCTGATTGGTCCTAGAACAATAGGATTCAGAATGCAGCAGTCTGATTGGTCCTAGAACAATGCAGCAGTATGATTGGTTGACAGGAACTACCCAATCATGCTCCAGATAGAAGTGAATCCACAACCTGATTGGCTTACAGTAGAATTCCGGAATTAGCCAATCATGTGCAGCCCATTGTGTAAATAATGTATATAAAGCAGATACTTTGAGGGGACTTCCATTCATTCCTCCTCACCACTATGAGCTGAATAAAGAGCATGAAATCACTTCGCGACTCTGAGTATATTTCACTGGCGACGAAGGTGGGATCCCGCTGAGCTGACTGCCACACACAGCACCGCAGCACCGCCACCTGCCGCACCGCTGCCTCGCACCGTGTATCCAGGCTTCAGCTCCGGGACACAAGGAACTCAGAATGGCAACCGACAACAGCTTCTCGCCATTCAACCCAGCATCTGGAGACTGGGAAGCGTACGCCTCCCGTTTCACCTTCCTCCTAGAAGCCAAAGGGGTCACCGACGAAGAAGACGCCAAGAAGAGGGCGATATTCTTCAGCGTCTGCGGAGAGGAGACGTTTGAAATCGCCCGGGCTCTCCTTGCGCCTGAAGACGTCGCTACTGTTCCATACAAAACAATAATGGAACAGCTGAAGGGGCACTTTTCGCCGCAGCCCTCAGTGGTGGCTCGTCGAAATGCCTTCTACGCAAAGCGGCAAGCCCCTGGGGAAACCATAACTGGGTTTGTGACCTCTCTCCGCCAAGCCGCCCGGTTCTGCAACTTCTCAGAGCTGGAGAACATGCTTCGTGACCGCCTCGTCGGTGGCCTGAAGGATGAGAAGCTGCAACGACGCCTCTATGCTAAGAAGGACCTAACGTTCCAGGTCGCTCTGGAGGAGGCCCTGGCAACGGAAGCTGCCGAGAGGTCGACGCAAGAGGCACGGCCGAGCCAGCTGTCCCAACCGAGGGTCCACCACGAAGACCTCACCGACGACTCAGGATCCGACAGGGAGGAGGTGCACCGAGTACAGCAGCGCACTCAAGCAGCCCACATACCACAGCTGCCTCAACGAGAAGGAGGGAACTGCGCAAGCTGTGGAGAAAGTCACGAGAGGAGGACCTGCCGTTTCCGCAACGCAGAGTGCAGGCAGTGCAGAAAATTGGGACACATCACCCGGGTGTGTCGGGCTCGGCCCACCCGACGCCAGGCATCAGATGACCAATCCAAGAGCCCCAGGTCCCGGGGCCCAACGCACCAAGGCAACTCGACAGAGCTCACGGACTTCCAGGTATACCAGTTGCCCCACCCCAATGTAGAGAAAATTTATGTTGACGTACAGATAGAGGGGGCCCCATGCCGCATGGAGCTTGACACGGGTTCAACTCTATCCATAATCTCGGCAAGGACCTTAAGGAAACTGTGTCCTACTGGGGGTCCCAAACTCAGGCCGGCCCCATTCACCCTCCAGGACTTCCAAAAACGTAAGGTCCCCACAATGGGGGTGGGGACCTTCAGGGTGCAATACCGAGGGCGGACGCGGCAACTGGACTTGCTTGTGGTCAAGGGCCCCTACATTAGCTTACTGGGATTGGCATGGTTTGGACCACTGGGGCTAGCCGTCACCGGGGTGAACCACACTAGCTTACAAGTGGACGTGGACGCCATATGCAAGGAATTTCCGGGGGTTTTCGATGGGAAATTGGGACAGTATACGGGCCCCCCCATTGCTCTACAGCTTGACCCCGCAGTACGACCGGTCAGGCTCAAGGCCCGCCGGGTCCCGTTCGCCCTGAAACCCCGTATAGACGAGGAATTGGACCGGCTCATGGAGCAAGGAGTGCTGGAGCCGGTGCCTAATGCCCCCTGGGAAACCCCAATCGTCACGCCCGTCAAGCCTAATGGTTCAGTCCGCATCTGCGCAGACTACAAATGTACCATAAACAAGGCCCTCACGGCCCATGCATACCCAGTGCCAGTGGTCAGCCATGTTCTTGCCACCCTGGCTGGGTCGAAAATTTTTGGCAAGCTGGACTTGGCCCAAGCATATCAACAGCTGCCAGTAGATGAGGCCACAGCAGAGGCACAGACGATTGTGACGCACAGAGGAGCATTCAGGGTAAAGCGGCTGCAATTCGGTGTCAGCGTGGCACCAGGCATATTCCAGAATCTAATGGACTCTCTACTTAAAGGGATTCCTGGCGTCACCCCCTTCTTCGATGATGTGTTGATTGCCGGGCCCACACCAGAGGAGTTTGAGGACCGCCTCCGCACCGTTCTGCACCGTTTCCAGACGGCGGGTCTCAAGGTGAAGCGGGAAAAATGTCTACTAGGAGTGCCTCAGGTGGACTTTCTGGGATTTATGGTGGACGCAGAAGGGGTCCACCCGACTGGGGACAAGGTACGGGCCATTTGTGATGCCCCAGCGCCCAAGAACAAGACTGAACTTCAGGCCTTCTTGGGACTATTGAACTTTTACCATTCCTTCCTTCCCCACAAGGCAGCAGTAGCAGAGCCCCTACACAGACTCCTGGACAAGTGGGCCCCTTGGGTGTGGGGCCAGCTCCAGGAGGTCGCATTCCAGGCAGTCAAGGACTTGCTTGTCTCAAACTCGGTCTTGGCACACTTCGACGAGAGGCTGCCGGTGGTGCTAGCATGTGATGCCTCGCCCTATGGAATTGGCGCTGTCCTGGGACACCAACTCCCGGATGGAAGAGAGGTACCGGTGGCATACTTTTCCCAGACACTCAACGCAACCGAGCGGAACTACTCGCAAATCGACAAGGAGGGTCTGGCAATCGTGAAGGGAGTAAAAAATTCCATGATTTCTTGTACGGGCGGCCCTTCACCGTGGTGACTGACCACAAGCCGTTGCTTGGCTTATTTGCCCCTGAAAAGCAGACCCCCCAAGTGCTGTCTCCTCGCGTCCTCAGGTGGTCAATTTTCCTTGCCAGCTACCAGTATGCACTGATTCACCGTCCGGGGAAGGCGATGGGCCATGCGGATGCCCTCAGCAGGCTACCACTACCGGAAACAGGCCCCGACCCAGCACCTGCACAAGAGGTTATGAGCCTGGAGCTGCTTCCCGACCGCCCCATTCAGGCACAAGAAGTTGCACACCATTCCAAGAAAGATAGGGTCATCTCCCGGGTCCTGGACTGGGTGTGGAGGGGATGGCCCAGCAGCAGCCCCGGGCCAGAATTCGCCGGCTACACAACCCGCAAACATGAACTGTCGGCCCACAAGGGGTGCCTGTTATGGGGAAGCAGGGTTGTTGTTCCCCAGCCCCTCCGCAAAAGGGTCCTCACAGCCCTACACGAGACACACCCAGGGGTAGTAAGAATGAAGGCCCTTGCCAGGAGTTATGTGTGGTGGCCGGGGATCGACGGAGAGATAGAGGCCTGGGTCAAACACTGCCAGGCCTGCCAAGAATCCCGCCCAGATCCCCCAAGGGCCCCAGTCCAGTCCTGGGAGTCCGCCCGAGCACCATGGTCACGCCTGCATGTGGACTTCGCTGGCCCCTTTCAGGGGAAAACATTCTTCATAGTGGTGGACTCCTACACCAAATGACTGGAAGTCGCACTGGTACCGTCCACTTCTACGTCCGCAGCCATCCGGGTACTACGCAGGCTGTTTGCAACCCACGGGCTCCCTGACACTCTCGTCTCAGACAACGGGACTGCATTTACGTCAGGAGAATTCCAAACCTTCACAGCGCAGAACGCCATCCGCCACATCCGTTCGGCGCCATTCCATCCTGCCACCAATGGCCAAGCAGAACGCATGGTGCGGACCACCAAGGACACCCTTCGCCGCATGACGCAAGGGGATTGGGAGTACCGCCTTGCCACATTCCTTCTAGCACAGCACAGCACCCCCAGCTCAACAACTGGCCGGAGCCCCGCTGAACTACTAATGGGTCGGCGCCTTGCAATCAGATTGGACCGCATTCACCCCGATAGAGCTCAGGATGAGGTAGTGGTGGGGGAAGGCAGGAACCCCCGGACCTTCGAGGCCCAGGACCCAGTGTACGCAAAGAATTTTGGGGCAGGCCCAGCATGGGTACCCGCCACAGTCACCAGGGTCACTGGCCCCGTGTCGTACGAGGTGCTAACAGATGGGGGGCAATGCTGGCGCCGCCACTGCGACCAGATACGGCGACGATTCCCGGGAGAAAACCAGGAGGAGGAAAGGTCAGAGGAGTCCCAAGGGAACAGAGGGGCAGTGAGGCCCATAGAGCACGAGGGGCCAGCAGGAGAGGCAGAATCAGTAAATACAGAGAGGACCTGCGAGGCCGAAAGGACACCGGAACCAGAACCACGACTGAGCGAGCCGGTTGCGCCAGACCAAACAGCCCCATCACAGCCAGCATCCTTGGAACACGAGCCAGAACCTGAACCCCGGACCAGGGAACACCCCAGGCCGCAATGCACACGTAGGCCGCCAGCGTACCTCGAGGACTATGAATGCGACCTCCCGGGCAGGACTGGAACTTAGAGGGGAGGGGTGTTATGTACTGAGTTGAATAGGATCCAAACTGCAGCAGTCTGATTGGTCCTAGAACAATAGGATCCAAAAGGCAGCAGTCTGATTGGTCCTAGAACAATAGGATTCAGAATGCAGCAGTCTGATTGGTCCTAGAACAATGCAGCAGTATGATTGGTTGGCAGGAACTACCCAATCATGCTCCAGATAGAAGTGAATCCACAACCTGATTGGCTTACAGTAGAATTCCGGAATTAGCCAATCATGTGCAGCCCATTGTGTAAATAATGTATATAAAGCAGATACTTTGAGGGGACTTCCATTCATTCCTCCTCACCACTATGAGCTGAATAAAGAGCATGAAATCACTTCGCGACTCTGAGTATATTTCAGAGATGGACTCAAAGCTTTGCAGCACAACCCTCTGCATGTCTCCTTAGATGCAAGTCCTGTTGGATTCAGTGGCACTTGCTTCCAAGTAGGCGTGCATAGGAATGCAGCCTAAATTCCTCTGAGCTCAATGGGATTGACCTCTAAATAAGCATGCACAGGATCATGCCGTAAAGCAGACAGGAGGAAACTCATTCAGCTTGAGGGCCACTTTCTGAGCATCACCCAGGGACCACATGCTGGTGGTGGGAGGGGCCAGAGGTAAAAGTGGGCGGAGCAATGACTATAAAATTTTCCTTTACAGAGCAGGCTAGTTTCTGCAGGCACTCAGACATCCCTCTGTCCTCCACCCAGGCAAACAAGAGACGTTATCAGAGTTCGAGGCCACCTTCCAGCCAGGCAAAAACATATATTTATTCATTCGTTTATTTCACAACATTCATTGACTGCTTGATTGTAACAAAAACTCAAAGTGGTTTACAAAAACAATAATATTATCAGCGGGGGGGGGGGGACCACCGGGAAGTATTTAAAACATACAAAAATAATTAAAATTAACAGTAAGAAGCAGAAAAAAGGTTAAAAGATGAAACAGTTTCTTCCTGTCTGAATTGGCCAGTGTGGTGTAGTGGTTAAGAGCGGTGGACTCATAATCTGGTGAATCCGGTTCGTGTCCCTGCTCCTCCACATGCAGCTGCTGGGTGACCTTGGGCTAGTCACACTTCTCTGAAGTCTCTCAGCCTCACTCACCTCACAGAGTGTTTGTTGTGGGGGAGGAAGGGAAAGGAGATTGTTAGCCGCTTTGAGACTCCTTCGGGTAGTAATAAAGCGGGATATCAAATCCAAACTCTTCTAATTAAACAAACATGATTCCAGCAGTTGCCAAGAAGAGTACAGTAAAGGTGCCTGGCTGTGGTCAATCAGCAGGGAGTTCCAAAGTGTGTGCAGAGCCAGTAAGAGGCGTCTGGCCAAGGGAGTGTGTGATCTGTGGTACGGTTTGAGGGTCACTCCAAGAGGCCTAGAAGGCTGCCGTGGGCATGAGATTCCTCGCCCCTACTCTAAAGCATCCAGATTATTTTCTCTCCCAATATTTATATTTGCCTCTAAGTTTCCTGCCGCTGCTGTGTTGTTGTTGTTGTTTAATGAATCTAGATATACATAGCGGTAGAGATATCATATTGGTGTGACAGTTGTGATGATTAAAACCAAGCCAGGAACAATAGATTGCTTTCTCCTGTCTGCAAGACGGGGAGGGAGGTGAACTGCAAGAGCATAACATGCATTAAATGTGACAGTCGCCCAATCGAAAAAGGGCTCTGGCTGGGCTCTTGTACACGACAAGAGCAGTTTTCAATTAACCCCTCTAGTTATAACTATAGAGCTGGTACGGCTCTTTGTAGAGGAATTCAAAACACTTCCAAATAAATGGGGTGCTTCCCCCCTCTTTCAACTAATTTGATTCTCTTGAAGACAGAAGGTGAGCCGGTGGTGAAGGTAGATAAGTTTCGCAGCTTCTTTCTTCACCGTGTGGATACGCTGCTCATATATGGCTTAGCCTTGGAAGTATTCTCCTCTTCATAGGAACTATAGCTAAGCAGGAAGCTGTACTCCAGGTGAGTATTCTGACCAAGGCAGAATAATAATAATAATAATAATAATAATAATAATAATAATAATAATTTTTATTTATTTATATCCCACCCTTCCCGGTTCAAAAACCAGGCTCAGGGCGGCTAACAACAAATTTAAAGCACTTTAAAACACTTAATTATAAAAACAGCATAAAATACAGTATAAAAACATGAATGACAATAAAATAAAAAAATCAATTAGATAATCCCCAGGGCTAGCTGGCTGAGTTGGTCCTACTTGGGCCAGCGAGGAGGCCAGGGGAGAATTAGCTGTGGGGTCTCCGAGCGGGTGACCTTCATAAAAGGGGAGGGGGAGGGAAGGGGGAAAAAAAGATCAGGCTGAATTCAAATTAAAGGCCAGGCAGAATACAGCAGGACTATTGCTTTCCTTGATCTGGACACTGATGTAACCTGGAATAGCATTAGCTTTTTTTGCTGCAGCATCAGACTATAGGCTCATGCTAAGCTTGCGGTCCACTAAGACCCCCAGATCTTTTTTCATATGTCGTACTATGTTCCGCGTTAAAATGGGCAAGGGCTGTTTTCATCAGTGGGCCCTGGTACCCACCCTGAGGATACCGCATGTTGACATCGGCCACAGTGCAGATTGCACAATGGAGACCCTTTCAGATAACTGCAACATAGCAAGGCACACAACTGGAGTGAGGTTCTGCTCCATAGCTTCCTTAGCTAGGTGGTTTATCCTGCCAAAGCTACTTTTACGACATTTGCCATCAGGCTGAGAATTTCCATCCCTGAAGGGGAACATTTCAAAATATATTAGGGATTCTGCAAAAGGTATGATTGATTCACTGCACAGCAGTGGCAATAACATTAGTCAGGAAATAAAACCTTCACATTTACTCATCTTGATGTTCCAGGAGAGCGATTTGCTGCCTCTTATATTCTCATTCGTACATGCCTGGGAGTTTAACTATATTGTATTGACCTTATTCCAGCTCTATTCATCAGCCGCTTTCCTTCAGCGTGTAATGCAGGTCTGTGTCTCTTTCCATAATTTAGTATATTTGTCTCTTTCCAATGCCCTGTTGTACATTAAATTAACACTGAATTAATTGGCGCGATGTTGATTAATTCACAAATCGCAGATTAAAATGTGGATTTAAAGACCGGCTCTTAATTAGAGCCATCTTTTTGTGGAAAGGTTTTTGAACGCACTGTGAATTGTTGTAGGTGATGTATGGACACCTCTTTTTTTAATTAAGGCGATGTTCTAGAGAGCCAGTGTGCGGCGAGGTGGGATGCAAAATGCTGGGTATGGATTTGAGAAAGCTAGATGGGCTTGAGATGGAGTAGGACGAGTCAGCAGCTGGCAGCCTTGATGCAAAATCCGGCCCCCTGTGGGGCAATACCCAGACTCCCAGGTGGCAAGCCAGGATAAAGGAGAGCTATGGATGGAGCACTGGCTTTGGCAACATGGCAGGCTATTTTGGAGGAATAGTGTGTTAGCCATCCTCACCCTGTTCCTTTCTAGGATTGCCAACTTTTGATCCTGCTCCTGTAGCTATGCCTTTAACACCAGCTTACAATTATAGAATTGTAGACTTGGAAGGGTCAGTGTAGGAAACTCAGCTAAAACATCCATGACAGATGGCCATCCAACCTCTGCTTTAACACCTCCAGGGAAGGAGAGTCCACAACCTCCCAAGAGAGCCATCAAACAGCTTTTACTGCCAGAAACGTCCTGTTGAAACTTTCCCCAAAACATCTAGCTATATATACATTATTTACACCATGGGCCCCGCATGATTGGCTAATTCCGGGCTGCTCTTGCAGGCCAATCAGGTTGCGGATTCACTTCCTCCAGAAGCCCGATTGGCTGCTCCTGCAGGCCAATCAGGTTGCTGATTCATTTCCACCTGGAGCTGGATTGGGTGGCTCCTGCGCACCAATCAGACTGCTGCATTCTGGATCCTATTGATCTAGGATTCAGCTCAGTACATAACAATCAATATAACATTTTTATATGTAACTTTGTATTTTTGTAACTTTTTTGTTTACGTTGTCTGTTGTTGCTTTGGTTTTTTTGTATACCGCTTAGATATATATTTAATATATAAGGAGTTATCAAAATTAAATAATCAAATCAGGTGTTGAATGTGTCACCTATTGAATCCAGAGGTATAACTCCACCCCCCCCCCAAAAAAAAATGTCTTGGGATTGGAAGCAACATTTAAGTGAGAAGAAGACTTCAGTCATGCAGGCCTACCAAATCAAGCCCAGCGACGACAACTTTGCAGCCCAGGCAGCTTACAGCGTCCTGGTACCCAGCAGGGTCTAATACTGCTAACTTAGGAAGAGGAATATGCTTGCAGGGAGGGTAGACAATTGTTATCCCCCACTTTCCAGTGGAACTTCACATCGTTTTCCTTATTTCAAAAATCCCAGTGGGAGGGGGAGCAGTGGGGGGCGGGGCAGTAAAGGACATGGAAAGCCAGGTTTTTTTTAACACACCAGAGAAATTGATGGAGCGCAACACAAGTCATGTGAAATCATAAAATGTTCTGTGCTGCCAAGGTCAGATTGCTCAGCAACCCTTAAACTCTTGAGGACATTCTGCAAGATTAAAAAGGAAAAGCAATGTTTGCATTAGAGAAGACTGGGTGTTTTCTTTTTCCTTTCTGTTCTCCCCCTTTTTTTCCAGTTGGATGACGATTTGTTTGGGATTTTTTGAAAAGCATCCCCTCATTTCTTACTAATCTGATTTAATTTCAGAGGAAGGGGGAGAGATTGTAGGGAGGAGAGTGATCTAATCAGGCACAGACCCCTGTTCTGGGAGACCGTCCATGTTAAACTTACTGCAAGCCTCATGGAGACAGGCAGAATTGATCAGAGGAGGAAGAATGGGAAGAGATTGGGGAGCCAGAAAACTATGGCACAAGGGAGGACCCCAGTGGGCTGAGAGGCAGTGGGCAAGAACCAAAGGAGGACTCCAACCCTATAGAAGGTCCCAGGTGGTTGGGAGCTGGGACTCAGATTCAAGGGAATTATTATTGTTGTTGTTGTTGTTTTACTTATACCCACTCTGGGCGGCTTCCAACAGAATACATTAAATACGTCAGAATACATTAAAGCATCAGCCATTAAAAAACTTCCCTAAACAGGGCTGCCTTCAGATGTCTTCTAAATGTCAGATAGTTGGACTTCCGGGTTAGCGCCATCGGCTAATGGCGGATTCCCTCCGAGCTCCGTAGGAGTTGGGTCTTGCCACGGCGGCGACGCGGGGACCCTCAGAAATCACAGGCAGTGAAGCCTGTGAACCTGGTGACTCGGTGGGCACCATTAGCGCCCCCCGACCCGTGAAGGAGCCTTTTTAAAGCCTACGGAACGGGGGACGGGGTGAGTGGCGCGGTGCTGAGAGTCGATTGCTTCTGCTGCGGAGTGAAGCCGTGCTGCCATGGCCGGAGAGCGCTGACTTTTTCTTGTGATTTGGACCTCAAAACAACAACCCGTGAGTAGTACGGAATTTGGATTTGTAATGAAAATCTTTTTTGAATTAGGCACGATCGGGGAAGGCGTAAACAGGAAGCCCGTCTCCCCGTCCTGTAAACAACCTAAAACAAGGACCTGCTAACTAAGGTCGTGAGAATTCTTTCTCTTTTACTGGGCAAAAGACATTAATTTCACGATTTGGCACTATAAGTAATTGTACTGGAGGATAAGAGCTAATTTTGAGCTGAGGTACCACCCCCCCTCAGACCCGGCAGTGATCCACGAGAAAGCCTGTTGGAAAGGTACTGAAGAATTTGACAGTTGTCAAACTAGCTGTCAAGACGGAAAAAGGGAACTTTGTTTCTACTGCTTCTGCTGGCTATATTTGTGACAATTTGATTATACTTTGTTGAAAATAAGGAAGAACTGCTAAATGTCAGATAGTTGTTTATTCCTTTGATATCTGATGGGAGGGCATTCCAAAGGGCGGGAGCCACTACTGAGAAGGCTCTCTGCCTGGTTCCCTGTAACGTCGCTTTTCGCAGTCAGGGAACCACCAGAAGGCCCTCAGTGCTGGACCTCAGTGTCTGAGCCGAATGATAGGGGTGGAAGCGCTCCTTCAGGTATACTGGGCCGAGGCCGTTTAGGGCTTTAAAGGTCAGCACCAACAGTTTGAATTGTGCTCGGAAATGTACTGGGAGCCTGTGTAGGGAAGTGGAACGGCCCTCCTCAATGTCACTGGATAACCTGAGTGCTGCTTTCTAGTCATTGGAAGTGCTGCTGGCATCAGCCTCTACTAGGGAAGAGCCTATGGGGTTCTTCCTCAGGGGAGTCTCATAGGGATAGATCTGAGGGTGCGCTACCAACATGCTTGGAGGCCAGCAGTTGTGATACTGGCATATATACATACCTCCACACATTCCTTCAACTGAGGTTGTTGTCTCAATAGGATTCAAATCTGAACAGGCACAAGATCGGGGTGATTTAGGCCTATGGAGTTCACTGAGCTCACCGCTGCCACCATTCTTTATAAGGTAAAGGTAAAGGGATCCCTGACTGTTAGGTCCAGTCATGGAAGACTCTGGGGTTGTGGCGCTCATCTTGCTTTACTGGCCGAAGGAGCCGGCCTACAGCTTCCAGGTCATGTGGCCAGCATGACTAAACCGCTTCTGGCGAACCAGAGCAGTGCACGGAAATGCCGTTTACCTTCCCGCCGGAGTGGTACCTATTTATCTACTTGCATTTTGACATGCTTTTGAACTGCTAGGTGGGCAGGAGCAGGGACCAAGCAACGGGAGCTCACCCCATTGTGGGGATTCGAACTGCCGACCTTCTGATCAGCAAGCCCAAGAGGCTCAGTGGTTTAGACGACAGCGCCACCTGTGTCCTAATTACCAGGAGGAAGCTATTTGCTGCTTGCCAATGAGCTTTAATGCTCCCAAAGCCCACTGCCTGGAAACAGAAAAGAAACAAAACAAAGCATCAAGGACATAATTATGCATAATTAATATTTTTAAAAACAAAATTAAAAACAAATAAATGTCAGATTATATACAGCATTCTCCAAGTTGATAAATCATTTATGATAAAGCAAGGCGAAGTTTTCAAAAAGCTCATCTCCTTCAAGATATGGGAATACAGCGGGAAAAAATAAACAACTTTCCCTTGTGTAAAAATATAGAAGAAAATTGCTCAGGAGAAAATACGGCAAGGTCGAATGTGATACCCTACAAAATAGCATAAAGTTTCAAGGGCAAATGGTTTAAGGTATTAAGAAGTGTTAAATAATAATAAAAATACTGACTGTTTGTTTCCATATAAATAGCACTGTGAACAGTCATCAATTAAATTAACTGATTTTTATATTAAAATACAGCCCCTGTCTCTCTGTGCCTATAAACTCAGGGTTGCAGGTTGCTTTGAGTTGCCTTGAGCAAGATAAAACGACTAAGAAATTTATTTAATTATAAATTAAACACCTTTAGGCACCAGGCAAAAAGCTTCCTCTTTAAACAGGCCTTTGGCTAATTGACATCCAAGGCCCTTTTAAAATGTGTCATGGGGGGTTATTGGGTTGCTTTTGTTTTAATTTTGATTATGCATTTTGTACATAATCAAATCAATATACAGGCCTCAGCCCAGTATACCTGAAGGAGCATCTCCACCCCCATCATTCTGCCCGGACACTGAGATCCAGCACTGAGGGCCTTCTGGCGGTTCCCTCATTGCGAGAAGTGAGGTTACAGGGAACCAGACAGAGGGCCTTCTCGGTAGTGGCACCTGCCCTGTGGAACACCCTCCCTTCAGATGTTAAGGAAATAAGCAGCTATCTTCTTTTTAAAAGACATCTGAAGGCAGCCCTGTTTAGGGAAGTTTTTTAATATTTAATGCTGTGTTGTTTTTAACTCTTGATTGGAAGCCACCCAGAGTGGCTGGGGAAACTCAGCCAAATGGGCAGGGTATAAATATTATATTATTATTATTATTATTATTATTATTATTATTATGCTATTGTGCTATTATTATTATTATTATTATTGTGTTTTTATATCGTGATTTTATCTTGTGAACCGCCCTGAGACCTGCGGTACAGGGTGATATACAAATTTAATAAATAATAATTATAATTATAATTATTGTAATTGCATTCTAGGCAAACTGCCAGGAGCCACAGGACAGTGGTGGGTGGGGCCAGAGGCAAAAGTAGGTGGAGCAATGCATGCAAATTTCACCTCGGTGCAGTAGACTAGTTTCTCACACACTCACATCAGCCTCTTTATCCTCCATCCAGGCAAGTGAGAAGCACTATCAGTGTAGGGTATGCCGTGGGGAGAAGGGCTGTGCAGGGGATATGGCATGAGGAGGATCCCAGGGACCAGAAAGAAAGAACTGGAGGGCTGCATTTGGTCCCCATTAAACATTTCTCCAGCATGCTGCAGCCTCCCCAGGTGCTGATTGAAAAGAGCACCCAGGGAGGCTGCAGAGTGTAGACCACCAGGGAGATGATTTGCAGAATTAAAAGACCCTCACAAACACCCAGTCAGCCACCTCAAAAATAAGTGTAACAAAACTCTTGCCCCCACTCAGGAGAATTTCAGTGAATTTCTCTCTCTCTCTCTCTCCCCCTTTCATAGTTTTCAAATGGAATGGCAGAATGATGATGAGAGATATGGAAAAAATCCAGGAGAAATGTTTGGCACAGCCCTAGACACGATAGCATCTTCTCAAAAGGAATTCTTAAGGGTGGAGTGCTACCCAGAAATTGTACAATTGGGGGGGGGGGAGGCATTTCCTGGTACTGAGGGACACTTGATCTCACCACTCACCACAGAGGTCTCCACCCACCCCAATGACAACAACTCAGTTACTTTGGACTAGGCCAGAAATGATTCGTTTCTGCATCAATTATATGTCTATGGTTTTCAAATTCTCATGACACCAAGATCATGGGAACGGGTGAAACTGTTTATTTTCCTGAAGAGTCATCCCAAAACATTAGCCCCAGCAAATAGCATTGTCAAGTACTGAAAATGGAATCTCCCTAGAGATCCATTCGAACTCTTTAGCCTCAGCTTATCTGGTTTATGACCATTTGGGCTATGAAGCAAATCAGCTTTGCCAAACTTTGGGATAACAACCGTACATTCTTTCCACTACCCAAAATAGCTCCCACTGATTTTGACTGGGGGAGGGGGGAGAAGCGATTTACCAACTCAGAGAAAAGGGCCAATGGAGGGAACATTTTTAAAGGTGTTATATATATCCTGCAGATATAATCACTCCCTGTAATAGTGAACTCAGCTGAAAGTTGTTTTCCTGCGTGAAGCACCTTCCAAGAATATATTGTAACCTGGCAGGGGGCGATTAAAGCAGCAAACCAGTGTATGTAGTCCCCTAGCCAGTATTTATTTATTTGAAACATTTCTACACCTGCCCTTCATTGGATCAGATTTCAGGGTGGTGTACAACATGATAAATCAGAAATTATAGTACAATAAAATAATAGCAGCAAACATAATAACTGGCAGCAGTTAACACCACAAAACATACTGCGGCATGCAGTGTATGTTTTCACCTGGCGTCTAAAGACTGGGGAAATAGACATCAGGTGCACCTTTTTGAAAAATGCATGAGATACAGCCTTTTTTTAAAAAAAACTAGTAAAGGGACAACAATCCAAAGCTGTGTTAAGACAGCTGGAAAAATAAACATGGGGTGGGGGTGGGAGATGATCACTGGTAGTTTTGCCAAGAAAAGAAAGGAGATGGTGATTTGTTTTCATTATGAATCACTTCCCATGAGGCAACCTGAAGTGATTTACTATATAATAAAAAACACCTATAAAACAGTTATGAGCATAAGAACAGTTTAAACAATTGCATCAAATTAAGTAATTTTCAAGAAAAAATAAACAAACACCAATATATGTACTCCAATGAGCTCTACATGGGGCTAACTTTGAAGGCGACTCTGAAACTACGACTAATCCAGGCTGGTGACTGGGAGCGACTGCCGGGACCATATTACACCAATCTACATTGGCTCCGAGTACAGTTACCTTTAAAGCCCTAAACAGCCTCGGCCCTGCGTACTTGAAGGAGCGTTCCCGCTGCTGCCCTACAGACCGCAAATTTGTTAAAGCATCTTGAACTGAGCCCTGAAACAAATAGGTAAGCCGCACAGATCTTTTAAAATTGAAGTCACATGAGCAAACCTGGCTGTACAAGTTCAAATGCCAACATCCCAAAATTCTGCTCTACTTGGAGCATTATGGGTGGAATATACTCGGAGTCGAGTGTGGATTTCATGCCCTTTATTCAGCTCATAGTAGTGAGGAAAGGAAGTTCCCCTGAAATGTCTGCTTTATATACATTATTTACACAATGAGCCCCACGTGATTGGCTGGTTCCGGGATTCTCCTGTCGGCCAATCAGGCTGCGGATTCACTTCCCGGCTCCTGCGGACCAATCAGACTGCTGCATTCTGAATCCTATTGTTCTAGGACCAATCAGACTACTGCAATTTGGATCCTATGCAACTCAGTACAAAACAATGGGTCACCCCTCATTGCTCCCCCCCCCATTGCTTCCCCTCTTGCTCTAGGTCTAGCCTAAGCACACATTTAAAAACAGGTCTGGCATAAGTGTAGTTTGGCCCTGAACTCCACTCAGCTGGAGAAGGCAAGCAGCTTTAAGATTGCCGTTGCATCTGTATTTACGAGACCTGCAGACATGACTGAAATCAACGGCCACATGCCAGCTGATTTTGATTAGAGGCAGACATGGCCTCTCATCTGTGGCCGCTGTAAGCAAGCAAGTTTATTCGACAAGGGGCTTAAGTTCCAAAACATGCCTGTTTTTGCATGCAAGAAATCCAAGCTCATGGGAATCTTTTTTCTCTTCACACGTTAGGTAGTTCTTTAAAAATCCAGTGTGTCATCCGTTCTCTAGTATATTAGATAATCATAATATGCGGCCCATGAGGTCAGCAAACATATCCCCAATTTGAGAACAGCTGCAAAGACATTGGGGCAGATGCCAATAAACAGGGAGGGATTCCCACCCCCCACCCCCCACCCCCGGAAAAGAAAGGAACAGAAAACCTCTTTTGTTAAAATACGTTTTGAACGGGATGACCTCGTAAAGATGTATTGCATCATTCCCAGTGGTATTTAGTGTGGCTAACAGCTGCATCTTTGGAAAACTATCACCTCCTGCACATACAGATCAGGTAAAATATGGCCAAAATGGTCCACGCAAGGTAGGTGAATCACCTTCCAATTGCCAGAGGTCATTTAGGAGCCAAGGATACATATGGAGGCTCCTAAATGTCCTTGCAGATGTTGACCGCACACCCCTTCTTGATACGTTTAGCGTGGAGGTCTGAGGGGAGTTTGGAAGCATGTTTTTGGCTTCCCCTGCATTCTCAGAGATTCTGGTCATGAAGAGGCTCATCTAGAGGCTCAGTATTCAGCTAGAAACACTTACAGGCCTTGGTCAAGTATACCTGAAAGAGTGTCTCCACCCCATTCGTTCTGCCTGGACACTGAGGTCCAGTGCTGAGGGCCTTCTGGCGGTTCCCTCACTGCAAGAAGCCAAGTTACAGGGAACCAGGCAGAGGGCCTTCTCGGTAGTGGCACCAGCCCTGTGGAACGCCCTCCCACCAGATGTCAAAGAGAAAAACAGCTACCAGACTTTTAGAAGACATCTGAAGGCAGCCCTGTTTAGGGAAGCTGTTATGTACTGAGTTGAATAGGATCCAAACTGCAGCAGTCTGATTGGTCCTAGAACAATAGGATCCAAAAGGCAGCAGTCCGATTGGTCCTAGAACAATAGGATTCAGAATGCAGCAGTCTGATTGGTCCTAGAACAATGCAGCAGTATGATTGGTTGGCAGGAACTACCCAATCATGCTCCAGATAGAAGTGAATCCACAACCTGATTGGCTTACAGTAGAATTCCGGAATTAGCCAATCATGTGCAGCCCATTGTGTAAATAATGTATATAAAGCAGATACTTTGAGGGGACTTTCATTCATTCCTCCTCACCACTATGAGCTGAATAAAGAGCATGAAATCACTTCGTGACTCTGAGTATATTTCAGAAGCTTTTAATGTTTAATAGGTTTTTGTATTTTAATATTCTGTTGGAAGCCGCCCAGAGTGGCTGGGGAAACCCAGCCAGATGGGCGGGGTATAAATAAATTTATTATTATTATTATTATTATTATTATTATTATTATTATTATTATTACATGCTTAGCTCCTGGCAGACCTTTCTGCTCAATGCAGGAACCCCAGGGGAGCAGGGGGCAAGCCAAGATAATTCAGTTGGTTAGAACATGGTGCTGATAATGCCAAGGTTGCAGGTTTGATCCCCGTATGGGACAACTGCATATTCCTGGGGTTGGACTAAATCAGGCTTCCTCAACCTTGGCACTCCGGATGTTTTTGGCCTACAAGTCCCATGATCCCTAGCTAGCAGGGATGATGGGAATTGTAGTCTCAAAACATCTGGAGGGCTGAGGTTGAGGAAGCCTGAACTATATGATCCTCAGGGTCCCTTCCAACTCTACAGTTCTGTGATAAAATACCATGTGGGGACATTAAAGGCAGAACTAGCAGGGCAGAACTAGCTGGAACACAACAGAACTCAATTCCGGCACCTCTCAGGTGGGCGCTATTGCCATTATAAGAGAACAAGGGAGGCGTTCATGGAGAGTTCTGGCACCTCCTTTTCTAGAAAAATAGCACTAAAAACTAGCATATGGCACCTGGCACCCTAAAAATCTTTCATCCTCACATGTTCAGGGTGACCATCTGTAAAGGGATGGTGGATTTCTAGGAAGATCTAGAAACCTGGATTTCTTCCTAGAAACCTGGATTTCTAGGAAGATCTAAAACTAGAGGGGGGATTTGGGAGGGATAACAGTCAGGCAGCGTGTTATGTACTGAGCTGAATCCTAGACCAATAAGATCCAGAATGCAGCAGTCTGATTGGCCTGCAGGAGCAGCCAATCAGGGCCCTGGATGAAGTGAATCAGCAACCTGATTGGCCTGCAGGAGCAGCCAATCAGGCTTCTGGAGGAGGTGAATCTGCAAACTGATTGGCATACAGGAGCAGCCCAGAATTAGCCAATCATGCGGGGCCCATTGTGTAAATAATGTATATATAGCTAGACGTTTTGGGGAAAAATTCATTCATTGCTACTATGAGCTGAATAAAGAGCATGAAATTCACACTCGACTCTAAGTATATTTCACAGCATGTGGTAATATCTCATATGCCAGGTGTGGCAGAACCTCTTTTCAGGCTGAGGGCTGCATTTTGGACAGAGAACTGCCCATAATGACTGGGGCAACCCGTCAGATGGGTGGGGTATAAGTAATAAATTATTATTTCCCTCCAGGCAAGCAAGAAACATCATTGGTGTCCAAAGACACAAATGTTACCCACCAACACTTTGAAGCCCAAATCCTGGATGCCATCTTCCTGGACTCCATTCCTGTTTTTTTATCGTGAGAGCACAGTGGCCATTTTGGCTACCATGTGATTTGACTACATAGTCCCTCCACAAAAAAGTGTTTTTCTGGGTATGGCACCCAAAAATGCATTTTGGGGCACCACAAAAGATCACGGGCCCCCCAAAAGGGATTTTTCCTGGAGGAAATCATGTCTCAAAATCGCACAAGATCGTGCCAACCAAAACGGCACGTATAATTCCCACTGAAATCAATTGAACTTAATTCAGGACTGATTTTCCCCACTGATTTCAATGGGACCCAACAGCAACAAAATTAAGTATGGATCCAACCCATAATGTCCACTAAAGATTGCACGAAGCAACATACCTTGGAACAAAATCTCACGTGTCTGAGAAATTTCAAGGAATGCAAGAAAAATGGCTTTGGGGGAAGACAAAACGTTTCTTAAAGAAAGCATTTCTCTTGCTATATTTTGGTTTCTTGCGATAACATCTTGGTACGTGAGGAGAAGAGACACAGGCATGCTAAGTTTCCATCCACTTCCCAGCATTAAAATGTGAAGCGGTCAGTTTTATTTATTTGAGGAAAGCTGGAGAAAGAACACAACAATCCGGAGTGCAACTTCTGCATGGAATAGTAATTACTGCAAGTTAGAAGGAGCTGTGTGGGAGCAAAGTTACAGAAGACAGAGCTGGGGAATTGTAATCAGCAGAACAGATCGAAGCAATTTATCAGCATGAGAACTTGCTGTCTTTCTCCGTGGCTCTTTAAAAACAGGAATCATATTGATTTAAAAACCATATTATGGCAATGCGTTTATTAAGGCAGTCAAAATATCACAAGCTTTTGAGTTCTCCGGGACTTCTCATCACACTACATGGTCAACAAAGCAGATGGCATGTGTATGCGTTGATCTTGGCTGATGGTAGCACCACGAGTAGTGCAGTATGCTGCTTTTTGTATGCATTTTCAAGGGACATTAGGGGCCAGGGCTGTAGCTCAGTGGCAGAGCATTGATCTTGCACGCAGAAGGCCCCAGGTGTTATGTACTGAAGTTCTCACCCTGGGCCAGCAGGGGGATACTGTAGATAGTTCAGGTCCACATATGCAAATAAGGGATCGAAAGTGACATTCAGTGATTGGATAGTTACAGAAAATGGTTACTGTCGTGTTCTAGTGGAGCTCTATATAAGCAGGCTGGCTGAACCCTTCAGTTCAGTTCTGTTCTGGCCTGTGAATAAACAAGAGCTGTTTGAATAATCGCTGTGTCGCCTGATATGTTCACCCACAACTTAACACCAGGTTCATTCTCTGGCATTTGCAGGCAGGCCTGGGAGAGATTCCCTGTCTGAAACCCTGGAGAGCTTCTGCCAGTGTATACAAGCTAGGACCAATGGGCCTACCTGTGTTCTATTAGGGGCTATACACCTTTTGCCGTTCCACATTCATGTAGATGCAATACCACAAAGCTGTAGCCCAATCTGATGTAAAGCATAGATTTGGTGTTAGTCTCTTTCCAACTGAGGCTGAAATCGTGCAATACCTTGAACCTTTGCTGTGACTTCAGCAGAAAACCACAAGCTGACCTGGCTTTATCTTTGATGTGCCTTTCTTCTAGCTGCGCTCCAAGAACAGAATACAAATGAGGCTCCCTTGACCTTTTCTCTCGCCACGCAAGGCTCGCGCAACAGTGCTGAATCCTTGGACCGTCCCTGCTTCTCGTCAACTGCCTTGAATGCACCGTATGTTCCATCCTTGAAATGAACTCACAAAGTAGAACGAGGTCAGCAGTTGAAGGCCTCAAATCAGAAAGAGAAGGGGGTGGTGGTGTGGACTCTGACACACATGCGCACACACATCTCTCCAGATTTATGGCCGAAGAGCCACCTTGCTTCTCAATGGCTGGGATTAGTAGCACAGAAAACCACTTTGGCTCCTACCTGAGCTGTGTTCCCCCTATGCACTCCTTTAGTTTCTCCCTCCTAGATACATAGCTGCCATTCTGTCTCATGAAGAAAATCATTGCAATGGGCCACAGCTTAATGTCAGCTCCTCCAATTGTCCCTAATTTCCAGGGGCAGTCCCGGATTTACAGAAGCCATCCAGGGAACCAGGCAGAGGGCCTTCTTGGTAGTGGCGCCCGCCCTGTGGAATGCCCTCCCATCAGATGTCAAAGTGATAAACAACTATCTGACATTTAGAATACATCTGAAGGCAGCCCTGTTCAGGGAAGTTTTTAATGAGTGACATTTTAATGTATTTTTAATCTTTGTTGGAAGCCGCCCAGAGTGGCTGGGGAAACTCAGCCAGATGGGTGGGGTACAAATAATAAATTATTATTAATTATTATCCCGGAATTTCCCACTTTTCCTTAGGATGTCTCTATTTTCAACAGAGAAATGTCGGTGGGTAAGGAGTTATGTGACCACCAAGCCAAGGAGATAAGTAACTATACAACTTATAGAAGACATCTGAAGGCAGCCCTGTATAGGGAAGTTTTTCTTAATGTTTAATGTTTTATTATGATCAGATGGGTGGGATATAAATAACAAAATTATTATTATTATGGAGTAGGACCTCCCTATTTTCACTGGAGAAATGTTGGAGAGTATGCAATGATGGTATTGCAGAGAGAGACAGTTTTGTGTTCTGCTTAGAGAACTTACCTTCACACACACAGCCCTCCAGCACTGCCCAGGGGGCCAACTTTGACAGTTGGGTGGGGTTTCCCACCTGTCAATCACCTGGTGTCGCAATGCAGCCCAGTGGTCTGTTTCCCTTTGCGATTTGCAGTTAAACAGTACTTTACAAGCGCTGCCAATTAGCTGGTTGACAGCAACTGCAAGCCCCAATTTGAGCAACGAGGGAGCTTTCAATCATGTGAACATCCCTACCACTGTGAAGTGGTACAGCCCACGACCAAATTTATCATCTTAATGAAAACCAGGTGTGAGATATTTGAGGCATAAGGCCTGTTCATGTTTCCTGTTGGAAGTGCCTTTGGCATTGGCTGTTAGGTGAATTAATGTGACTGTAGCTCTGCTGCTCCAGTGTGTTATCACTAAGTAGCTGACTTGAGGTCAGGAGTAAGGCTGGCAGTTCCTACACTGCAATGGTTACCGGTACTTCTTATGAGTTGTTGTCAGCGCCACTCTTGTTGACAAAGATCACCTGCTTTAATAAGGAGAAGGAAACGGGGGAAGCAGAGAGATGGAAGACCCAGCATTTCCTCATTTTGCTCCTATCCTGCTTGCACCTGTCTAGAGGTCAGTAGGTCAACCAAAGCAGATTAAACCATGGAATATATAAATCACATATGCCTAACAGAAACATACAACTGTGTGATTCCAAGCAGAAAACGAATTGGTGTCCAACATGATAGGTAGAGCTCCATCTAGTGGCGATGGGCACATTGTGTTCAAGGATAAACACTACAGTACAGTGGTACCTCGGGTTAAGTACTTAATTCGTTCCGGAGGTCCGTTCTTAACCTGAAACTGTTCTTAACCTGAAGCACCACTTTAGTTAATGGGGCCTCCTGCTGCCGCCGCGCCGCCAGAGCACGATTTCTGTTCTATATCCTGAAGCAAAGTTCTTAACCCAAGGTACTATTTCTGGGTTAGCGGAGTCTGTAACCTGAAGCATATGTAACCTGAAGCGTATGTAATCCGAGATACCACTGCATAAGCTTTTGGCTCATGTTTAGTTTGTTTTTAAGTGTCAAGGGAATCTGAGATATTTTAGTCTGCTTTTATTGATGACTATTACTCAGCTCTCACCTGTGGCTCCTAGAAACTGTCAGCATGTAGCAGCCAAACCCCAGGAATGGCTTCGACTAGCTGGCTAGACCAGGTGAGGGTAGCTGATGGGTCTCAAACCCTCGGCTAGGGAACTCCTCTGCATAGGAAGACAGGCTCTGGCAGATTGAGCACACAAGACCAATAGTGGGTTGAGAGATAATGGAATTTGCCTCTGGGGGTGAAGACAAACTGCTGTGTTAGCACGCAAGTGACCTCCCCAGGGCGCAAGCCTGGGCACTGCGTATGGAGATCCTGGGCTGCACAAACATCAGGACCTGCCCCTTCCCCCGGGCCTCGCTGATGTGGTCCAAAGGAAAGCAGAGCAATAACGTTTGGCAACCAGCATGCAAGGCACCAGCTAATCATGAGGGATTTGTGTTGGATTTACTCCCTTGTCTTTTCTTCTCCTGAAGATATCCCACAAGGCAGCAGAGGTTCAGGATCAAAGTTTTCCTTCTCCTAGACAGGCTACCTTCCCAGGTGGATGAGCCCTATCAACCCCTCACTTCCCTCTACAGCGCGTGCAGAAACTGCCTTCCTGATGGTTGGACCTACTGTTCGCCTCATCCACTCAATCTGCCCGAGCCCGTCTTTGCATGCAGGGAAAGTCCTAACTCACTGAGGGTTTGAGACCCATTGGCAATAGGGCAGGGTTGTTCCTCTGGTTGGGGGGACATGCCGTGCTCCTCCTGGGGTAGTTTGCCCATCTTTAGCCTCCACCCTGTACTCAGCTCTCATTTCTTGCTCCTAGAAGCTGCCAGCACTTCCACACTTACTTGCTTTATTTATGACAGAAACCCTTAGCAGGGTTTGGGGTGGAGACGCTTGCCTGACCTCCCGGCAGGTAAGTTGCTTACTGGGAAGGAGAGGGGTAAGGCATCCACCACCAGCAGCATTGGATTGGCTCTGCTGATGTGTTTGCACCACACCAAACTTGCCTCTTCCAGTAAGAAGCAGGGATTCACCAACTGGGATGTCAAGTAAGCACCTCTGCCCATTATTAGCAACCCAACCTTGTCCTTTGCTGCATCAGACGTTAAATCTCTACTGTTGTTTGTAAATTTATGAAGAGGAGTTGTGTAAAACATCAGGCAGGAATAGTATCACTAGAGCCAGTGTAGTGTAGTAGGCAAATTGTTGTACTAAAACCTGGGAGAGGGGAGTTCAAAGCACCACCAGGTCATGATGCTCACTGGTGACCTTGGTTCAGTCACAGTCTCTCAGCTCAACCTACCTCACAGGGTTGTTGTGAGGGAAAAAATAGGGAGACCTATGCACTGCTGCTTGGGAGGAAAAGATGGGGTATAAATGCAATGAATGAATGAATGATTTTTATTAAGTTTAAAGCAGCCAGATAGGCATGGTTTTTACTATAGCCCAATGTTAATGAGCCTGTTATCTCCAGGGCTCTGTCTTTCCATTTGTGCTTCTGATATTATTTATGACTTTCCTTTGACTATTAGGAGGTTTATATCTCCCCAACTGGATATCATATGGCGGCTTTGCCTATAGGGCAAATTGTAGGCCAAATGCACAGAAAATTAAATTACAAGCCAACTGGTGGGAATAATCAAATCAAACTTTCTTGAGGAGCACACAGCTTGCTCTGCATTACCACTGCTGTTCAGGCTGCGTAGTTTGCACTGCTTACTTCAAGTTTTCCTACAAAGTCAGCTTTGCCGACCTTGGATTTTATCCTTTTCCCTCTCGGAGGCTGCACCACGCAGTTCTCCATAATAGTCAACCCAAGGGCCTTTTAAAAATTTAAGAAGACAGCTCCACTAATTAAGTCAGACACAATTCTCAGATGGCACTTGAAATCAACAAAAATAGATTGCATTTCTCAAGAGGTTGAAGCGGGGGGGTGGGGGGTGGGCAATTGAAGGGAATTGAAATGTCCTCCCCTTGGGTGAAATAATAGATAAATGGGTAGTGAAAGGTTTAAATGAATCTGTTTACTTATTCACCATGCAATGCTATACATTACTAGACTTCAACTGGCGGGTCTGGAGACCCAACCAGTGGGTTGTGGCTTGATCCAAGGTAGGCCACAACCTATGCAAATAAAATGGTGAAAGATTAAGATGCAGGTTTGAGTTATTTATTTATCCAAGGCTCTCAGGGCGGTGGCTCCTAGGTCTTTAAAGAGTGAAGACACCTGCTATGCTCAGAAGTACTTACTCCCAGGAAGCTGGGCATAACGGTGCAGCCACAATCATTTAGTTACATTTCTCATTTAAAACAACAACAATCCCTCCCAAAACCCCAAAGATCAACCTGACCTAATCAACATACAAAGGTGTTGTGAGAATGTGAATACAGTACTTTGTGACTTGGGGAAAGTAAAAGAAAAACAAAAAAACCCCAGGCCCAGCTGCTTTAGTATTTTAGTCTACTTGCTATTCTCACAACAACCCTATGATGTAGGTTAGGCTGAGATAAAGCAAGCGGCTCAAGGCTGCTCTGTGAGGTTCACAGCTGAGCAGGGATTTGACCCTGGGTTCTCTCCAGTCTTACCTTGACCCCCTAACCACCTTTAACTGGTATTTTAATTGCTTTTGCATTTTCTTTTCATGTTAAGCTGCCTTGAGGATTATTCATGTATTTAGGTTTTTCAACAACAACAACAATATGTTCCAGCCAGGAAAGATTGCATTTTGAAAGATGAATGAATAAATGGGTTAAACAAACAGTAGATGTCAACCTGTTTTGTTCTTAATGCAAAGAATTGCTCACATACAGTATTTCCCCCGCAGCTGTAGGCTGAAGTGGTACAGTCCTCCCAACCACATGAGGACCCTATCGCATCTTTCGCTTTGCTTCAACCTGTTGCGTCAGAGTACGTACGGCGGTGTGCGCCCAATGGGCCCACAGGGGCCTGAGGAGGGTTCCTCCCCCTTTTAAAGAAACAGCCTCACAAAAGGAATTGAGTTGGGGGCGGAGTTTAATCCCAACAGCGGCTTTCCTATTTCTTCCACTTTCTTAGCTTCGGGTTTAAAATGATTGCGAGCTATATATATGATATGGGGCTGACAAAGCCAACTTTGCGGGTTCGAATCCCGTACCTATCCCCGGTTGTAACATAGGACCCTCGGGGTCCCTTCCAGCGCTACATGTCTATAATTCATATTTCTATAATTCATGTATATCCTTCCCATCGCGATAATTTATATATTTATCAACCCACAACTCATACAAAATAGATCTAGAGAGCAGGAGCGCCGCTCCATCCCCGAAGCTCTATGGTGCTCTAGGGCGAAACCGGAAGCGTCGCTATGGTTACCTTCGACCTGGGCGCGGACTTCCGTCAGCGGCCATTTCTGACGACGTCGCTTCCGGCGCCGGCGCCGTCTTATCCCTCCCTCCTTCCCTTGGCGGCCAGAGTGTTGCGCGTGGCTGTGGGCGAGCGGCGTTTCCCCGGCGTGGCCGCCTTCTCCGCCCCTCCCGCGGCCTCTTTTCTCCCCTCGCCCTTCCTCGCGTCGCCCTCTTGGTCCTTTCCCCCCGCTGCTCCTTCCCTCCCGCCGCCGCCGCCATGGCGATGAGACAGACCCCGCTGACGTGCTCCGGCCACACGCGGCCTGTGGTGGATTTGGCCTTCAGCGGCATCACCCCCTACGGGTACTTCCTCATCAGCGCCTGCAAGGGTGAGGCGAGGGGCCAGCGGGGGCTTCTTCGCGAGGGGTCGGTGGGTGGCAGGCATGGATATAATAATGCGAATTCTCTCTTTCTCTCTCGCCTGTTTCAATAATAATAATTATAATCATAATCTCAAGTTTTTATGTCTATAAGTGTTGAATCAAACATTACTGGAATAATACCGCAGTAGTTTATACTTTATCTTGGGTATAAGGCACATTGAACCGAAATGGCAGCAATAAAACTTATACTTTTAATTAAAGCAATTCCCCGCCCTTGTCCTCCTTTTCCTGCCTTGTCTGTGACCATACTTCTTGGTACTTTCAAATCCTTTTCTTGGAAAGCTTTTGGAACAGTCTCCTTGCCGATATTCCATGTCGTATTAGTATTTTAGAAGTGGGTCCTCCAAGTTATGTTTGTGCTTAAGGTGCATCCTTCACAGGGAAAGCTGTTAAACCAGAGTGTGTGCAAATAATAATGCTTCCACCTCCTCTTTGTACCTGCTTTCCCTTTATTCCCTTTCCTCTGTTGTTTCTATTTCCAGATTGTAAGGCCCTTGGGAGTAGAGACCTGCTGAAGCTGGTGTTTGTAATGAACGTAGATGGTATTATGGAGACAATAATAAGCCATTTTGTTAATCACTTTGTCTCTTGGCACATAATGTGTCTGTGCCTAATATTTAACTATATGCATACCATGGTTCTGGTTATAGAATCATAGAATTGTAGAGTTGAAGGAATTCCTAGTGTCATCTAGTCCAACCCCCTGTGATGCAGGAATCTCGACTAAATCATTCAGAAACATTGCTGAAGTCAAGCTGGCCAGTGCCTGGATAGGGTATTGTCTGGGAAAGCTGTGTCTAATGTTTTGAGTCTTTAAAGGTTATTGTTACACTGTTAAATGATGCAAGGGCGACCAGAGCCTTACAAATATTGTTGATGTATTAGTTCCATTATGGTATAAATTTTTTATATAAAAAGTACATGCATATCCATTATACACTGGGCACTTGAGCCACCATTCAGTGCTGGAATAAACATGCTTAATTGAGCTTGAAACACCCCTAAATCCTGTAATGGATTGTGGCCTTTGAATTAACTTTTTGCTTGGCGCTCTTGCAACCAGACAGGCAAAGCCATTGGGATTTGTTGGGGCCAATGGAGCAGAAATTCCTGGTGCCTCCCCTCTCCACTCTGCACATATAAAACTATGTTGAATCTGAGAAAAGAGACAAGTTTCCAAACATTTCCATAAACTTATTTGCAGTGCTGCCTTAAAAGATCATAGGTGATTCCACCCCACCCCAGCAACTGAGGGGTAGTAATTACGATCCATCATCCTGAAATAACCTACATTCAACCTCTAATTTATCACCTGAACATTTATTTAAATCAGAGGTTGAATATGAATTGTCAGTCCCCCACATGATCTTGCCTTGCTTTTCCCTTCTGTATACAAGTGGTTGTGTAAAAGCAAGTGTTCTTTGATGGGTGAAGTTCATAGAGAAGAATAGTGACATATAGATGACCATGGAAGCCTACAGTGGGTTTTGCCCAAACCTCTTGCTGGATAATCTCTCCTGAATCCTAATTTCAAAGATACTCTTTGTATGATTATTTCATATAGATTGTTGTTTGATAAACTAAACTCCTATGTTTTACTTATTTCTTTTTGTCTAGATGGGAAACCTATGCTTCGCCAGGGTGACACAGGAGATTGGATTGGAACATTTCTGGGTCACAAAGGAGCTGTCTGGGGTGCCACTTTGAATAAAGATGCCACTAAAGCAGCTACAGCAGCTGCAGATTTCACTGCGTAAGTGAAAGTCTTGTATCTAACACCAAAACCTACCCTGTTCTTTACTACTACATTTGCAGCTCACTTAATGCACTTGAATCTCCCCCCTCCCACCCCAGTGTCTCAAATCTGTGTAAAAGCATTATTTCAAGTCTGGAATATATCATATCAATAGCTATGTTTTTTCCTTTCAGCAAAGTGTGGGATGGTGTTTCGGGAGATGAAATAATCACCTTAGCCCACAAGCACATTGTCAAATCTGTGGACTTTACTCAGGTAAAACAGACACTAAATATCTTTGTTTCAGGGCTGAATGCCTGCCTTTGTTTGCCTGTGTTTTTCTCAAGGGCATCATATGAGCAGCTTCATATTCCTAACTAGTACTGATTTTATTAGTATTAAATAAAATAATGATAAATGAAATAGTACTGATTTTAAAAACCAGTTTCTAAAAGTAGTGATGTTTAATATAATATTACTGTTGCACCAATGAAAACAATGGCTTTCATTTTCTGTTCTAGGACAGCAATTACCTGCTGACAGGTGGGCAAGATAAACTGTTGCGTATCTATGACTTAAGCAAGCCAGAGGCAGGTGGGTTTTTACTGTTAGTAGGTGAAACTAATTATTATAATTTCTTTTTGAATTTCTTTTGCATCCAGTTACACTATTTCAGGGTTGGGGAGCCTCTTTGCAGACCAGCTTTGACAGGTGGGCAGAACAACCCAGCTGTCAATCCCATTGTTCTGATGTCACATGATTGACAGGTGGGTGTCCCACCCATTTGTCAAAATACTTGTGTGGGGTGTGCAGATGGGAGGAAGAGGCAAGCCGTTTTTGCCAGTAAAGGTAATGGAGGAAACACTTTTCCTTTCCTGAAATGGGAGAGGGAGAAAGCTGCCTTTTGCAAGCTGTTGCCTTTCCTTGCAAAGCACTCCCCTCTTCTCACCCCCCAAAAAGAAAGTGTGTTTTGGATTTCCAGGCTGCATTAGGGATTGGGGTAGGGTAAGGGCACCTCCTTACTTATTAGTCCTCACACCCTGCTGTGTGTGGCAGTGAAGGCAGCAAAGAAAGTATACTGTGCTTCTTCCATTTCTGCCTCATTATGATGTCCAACAGAGCTTTTCCGGGTAGCCTTGATCCTCTCACAGTATGGTCCGAAGGAGATAGTGGAACCGACTGTAGCTCACTGTGACTTGTTTGCAAAGCATTTTGAGAACAAACTTGTTGCCTCAGCTGGAATCTTGACTATGCTGTTGTAGCAGATGAATCTCAAGGGGTGTCTGGCCCTGTTGTGTTGGGTGAGTTTCAGCTAGTAAGTCTTGAGGATGTGGACAAGGTTCTCAGAAAATCACTCTTCAAGAAACCCTGAATTCGGAAAATCTTAAGTAACTACCAGCCAGTCGCTAATCTGCCCTTCTTGGGCAAGGTTCTTGAGCGGATGATTGTGGACCAGATCCAGCCACCCGAGGAGGAAACTTGATTTTCTAGACCCATTTCAATTGGGGTATATGCCTGGTTTTGGTACAAACTGCTTTGGTTGCCCTGTATGCTTCTGATCTACTTGTGGTTATGCTGCAGCTACTGCAGCTCATTCCTGTCACAAGAAGTTTGGGAATTTGCACTGAAGAGCATTTCTCGCAGCCCTTTGCAATTACACTATGTAGTTATATGCAGGGAAATAAAATATCTCATGTGTAGTGCTTACTTGTATTGCCACAATTCTCTCAGTAAATCTGCTTGGTATTGATTGTAAGTCATGTTGAGAAAACTACCTTGATGATGTGCATGGCTAGAAGAGATCTTTTGAAATAACACAGTATTTCCCCTACTGTTTAGACCCTCAAATCGTCAGCGGCCACACGTCTGGGATTAAAAAGGCTCTGTGGAGCAGTGATGACAGACAGATCCTTTCAGCAGATGACAAAACTGTCAGGTAGGAAGGAACAAATATCTCCCTTTCACCAGAGCTGCCTTTTGTGTTTCTGGATTTGGTGTTCATTATAGGGCCCTCTTTTGAATTCAGATATATATATAATTAGCTTTTCAGCTAGTGTGCTCTGTCCTAGAACCATAGAACTGTAGAGTTGAAAGAGTCGTAAGTCATCTAGTCCAACCCCCTGCAGTGCAGGATTCCCCCCCCCCCCCGCCAGTGTGGGGCGAAAACACAGAACCCTGAGATTAAGAGTCTCGTCCTCTATTGACTGAGCTATTCAGCAGAGTATATGTCTCACAATACAGTCCCCTGCACTAGGAAAGGACAGATATTGCTGGATTTACATAAGGTATACAATGCTTAAGTTCATAAAAAGCTGCAATTTGTTTGCCAGGCTGAGAAGCAAGAAGAATCACAGAGCTTCTTGGGAGGGAAACCGTGAAATGCTCTTGAGCCATACTGTAAATGTCTTGGGGGAGGTGATGACAGTGCAGGGAAGCATGCGACCCAAAGGGCTTTGGAGATCTAACCTATGGCGCTGGTCTTGTGATAAGCTAAACAGATTTTTACCTTTGTGTCTCTGATGCAGACTCTGGGACAGAAATACATTTACAGAAATAAAAGCAATAAATGTTGCTATGTCTGTCAGCAGTATGGAATATATTCCAGAAGGGGAGATAATAGTAATCACCTATGGAAAAACAATCGCCTTCCACAGTGCAGAAACGTAAGTTGAGTTTTTAATGTGGTTAGTTTTGAAAGAAACAAACTTAATTGGCAACTTTTTGGAGTAGCGTAAACAGATGAGAAGTGTGTGTATATTGCCATACTAGATCTAATATATATCCCTTCAGAAATACTTCATGTTTTATCTAAATAAGTTCTTTTCAGAGGAGACCCATTGAAATTGATCAGCCATTAATTCCAGTGGGTCTGCTCTGAGAACTAGCATTGGATATAATCCTTAGTTCTTTGAATCCTGAAGAAAGTCTCTGTAGTCTTGATTAAGGACGTGCAGTTCATCATTCAGATTGGGAAACTTTCACAACCTTGGTTTTTCTCCTGTGAGTGAAATGGTTTCATCTTACTTAATTTTAAAGCTTACCTTGCTTTTAAATCATAATTTCTGAACCTGCTGCCAAAACATAAACATAGCAAAAACACATCAGGATAAACACAAAGCACTAAAAACACCCAAAATGAGAGTGGCACTAAAATCAGTCAGTTAAAGGTCTGGTAATATACAATGCAATGCAGCCATTAAAATCCAGTTAATTATACAACAACTAGCACAAAATATTACTATTGCTAGAACAGGCAGAAAAATCTGAGAAGACCCTGGCATAGTAAGTGGATGAAAGTCCTCTATATGGAATTCCACCTTTTGTGGGTTTGGTTTTTTTAATGCATTGGTATATGGTTCTGTGGAGAGTCCAGTTCTAGCTTTTAATGCCTTTTCCTTCCCTTCTTTAGTCTGGAACAGATTAAATCCTTTGAGGCTCCTGCAACAATTAATTCTGCATCCCTTCACCCTGAGAAAGAATGTCTAGTTGCGGGTGGCGAGGACTTTAAACTTTATAAGTATGATTATAATACTGGTGAAGAACTAGGTATGTTCCAACAGGTTTCGAAATACCTCCAGAGCATGTTTTTATCATTTGCATTCTTGTTAAAATATAAAACCTGCTTAACTGGTCGTTCCAAAGGTTGGAGCCTTCAGGTTTTCTCGCAATCAGTATAATGAAGAGACGGTAACTTCCTAAGCCATTGTTATAAAGCCACATTTCATTTCATTTTACTTCCCTTGGTCTGTGTGTATGTGTGTGTATGTGTGTATGTGTATTGTCATTGCACTTCAGTCAGAACAGCAGGCTTCAATAGGATTAGTTAAATTTGACCTTGCCTGTAATTGCTGCCCAGATAACCAAAGCTGATCAGTCTTTCTATGGCTAAGATCCCAAAGAAACAAAAGTGATGCGCAACCATCTCTTGTTACTTCCCAATCGTTCCCTCCCGAGGTGGTCTTTCCCTACACTCACGTCTTTTCAGTGCTGGCTGCTGGAAGAAATGGGGTGCAAGAAGAATGGGGGAAACCCTATGCATACTATTTAGTGGGGGGGTAAGGGAAACCCAAAAGAAGTACCGTATTTTTCGCTCCATAGGGTGCACCGGACCGTAGGGCGCACCTAAAGAAGCCATAGCCGCGTGCAGCCTCTTCCTGCTGGAGGGGCTGTGTGCGGCTATCCCTGAAGCCTGGAGAGCGAGAGGGGCCGGTGCGCACCGATGCCTCTCGCTCTCCCGACTTCAGCGAAAGCAACGTGAAGCCTCTGGAGCGCGGAGGGAGCGCTCCCTCTGCGCTTCGGAGGCTTAGCGTTGCTATCGCTGAAGCCAAGGAGCCTGCATTCGCTCCATAGGACGCACACACATTTCCCCTCAATTTTTGGAGGGGAAAAGTGCACCCTATAGAGCAAAAAATACGGTACATTCCCTGGCAACAACTTCTGACCAGTAGGAGGCATGTAGCCAGGCCAAGGGGAAATGAACTCTAAGAGCTTGCAAAGTGGCTCAAGTGTTGACTAAGAATTATTCATGTTCTGGGAACTTTTTAGCCGTCATTAGTTTGGCCTTGCAGGTTGTCTTCTGTGCATAGCTGTTGGGTAAGGAATATCTCAAGCTAAGCAAGTGCCCAGATTGAAGCTTGAGTTTCTGATTCTAGTGACCATCTGATAGCTGCAGGCAGTTCTTTTTGATGTTTCCATGCTGAGAGTAAAATGTTCAAGGAAACTTTGTGGTTGCTGTAGTATCACATCCACGTTTGGATGGCAAGCCATACCCTTAGTGGTGGAGCACCTCTCCATATCACACAAAGATACTCTTTGTGTTGTAAACAGTTGGGGCCTCATTACTGTCCTCCTATGACTTGGACCAGTAAATTCATTTACAAAGCCCAATCGCTAATTTTTCTTCCTGAATTCCTAAGCCTACATGTTAAAGCACATGCATTCCTTGTTGCCTGAAAAGTCATTGGTTTGTCATTTCCCTGCAGAATCTTACAAGGGGCACTTTGGGCCTATCCACTGTGTCAGATTTAGCCCAGACGGAGAGTTGTATTCTAGTGGCTCTGAGGATGGAACGCTAAGACTGTGGCAGACAACAGTCGGGAAAACATATGGTCTCTGGAAATGTGTGATCCCTGGTAAGAACTGGTGGAACAAAAGTGCACTGTAAAATCCAAGAAGCTAATATTTTCAGTGCAGTTTTATAGTAATAATAATCTTACTCCGTTACTTGAATAGCTTGTTGGCACCTTACTGAATTGCATATCAGCAGAACATCTTTTAACTGTTATCAGTTAAAGCCTAGGTGGTAAACCTCTGGACTGTCCCTGTTTATAGAGCAGGTGTGGGCTCACATGGTGTGCGCTCCTCTACACCAAAGAATGAAACAAATCTGCCCACACAACAGACTTGTGGGTGAGAAGTCAAGATAGAGCTTAATCTTCCTGCTTAACATTTAGTTTTCTCTTTGGTTGGTTTTTGTGTGTGTTATGGATCAGCATTGATTGCTGTGTGAGCCTACACAAGCCATCTTGAGGAAGAGGGTGCAGCCTGGACAAAGCTTTGCTACCTTAGAAGTATACATACTTCACTTTAGTTCCTGATTTTTTAAAATTTATTTTTGCTGCTGTTGGCCTTCCAAAATTGGAAGAGGACGCCAAGCCACCTTTTGATCACGTCAATGAGTTGCTTGAAATTGGCTCATAAAGCATAATTTTCTTATAATGGAAAAGCACACTGATGAATTCAACAAATACAGAAAAGCAGTGATGCCATTTGCTTGGTGAATTGCAGAATTCCTGCAGTTCTGCAGCAGACATTTACGCTTTTTGCAACAAAGTTTGGCATGTTTGAGCATACGAAAAGAGGACTCTGTTTTCTTTCCCTGTAGAAGAAGAAGGTGTAGAGTTGGCGAAATCAAAGGCCAACCTTCCAGGAACTGCGGAGGAAGACCTAGGTAATGAGCTGACAGCTGTGCTGGGGTCCGCAGAGTAATTTAGATAATGGCCTCAACATATGTTTTTACAGTGTAGTGTGTTAAGTCAGTTGGGGGGAAGCGGGTTGTGGGTGTGGAATAGGAACCAGTGTGAAATGTTCAAACACTACAAAGTAGTGGTCCATACCCTCTACTCCATGCTTAGCCATGTAGTTTCAGGAACTTCAAAAACCAAGTGAAAGAGTACAAGGAAGACCCTTTGGGGGAAGCGAGTGGCAGTCGAGAAGCAGCTAGCTCCTTGTGATCTGAGATGGCTCCAAGGGCTGTCTAGAAGTCATAGTAGGGAAGTTTCCCTCCATTTTAACAGTGAACAGGGACAAGTATATACCAGATGCTGCTATTGTGACCAAAACAGCATTGCTAGAGCCATGATTGGGCCACACACTTAATGAGTGCAATGCTATTTATTAAGTATAGATAAGAGTACCTGAAATAATTGCGTGACAGAATGCTTGAATAAAGTTGATGAATTTATCTGCCTGCTGAAAATTAATTATGTCTGTGTTTCCTTTCTTGACTTGGCAGAAGACCTTGGCTCTGAAAACTCAGATTCCATCTACAGCACAACTCCTGAAGTTAAGGCTTAAGTTCGCAGCTGTCAATGGCAACATATGGACATTTTGAGACTAAATCAAGGAAGCAGTGGAATGCAGCAGCGTCCCAGGGTGCACACTGTACCCCAAGGCAAAGATGGGCAGTAATTGATGAGAATGTATTGGAACTGGCTGTCTTTCAAGAGAGCTGAGAGTATTGAATGAGATGAGCAGTAACGGTTTTTCGCTATCTTCTAGCGCCACTGCCTGTTGTATGTCTGAATGTAACATGGCAGCCGAGACCCAGTTTCTCCAACTGTGGTTAACTCAGTATAGTGTTAATAATTGAGGAGAAATGTAATGGCTTCTAGTAGAGTGTTCTCTGAAAGTGGAAAGAATTGGCAAAAAGATTGGGTTATGTGGGAAAACAGCGGATTTGGTTTTTTCCCCTTTTGTTGTACACATCTAAATAATCTGTTTTCAACCATCTAAATAAATAAAATGCCTCTACAACAACCCTCTTTAGAGAGCTTATAAATTGTACAAGCTAACTCATCTGTTCACTAACAGCACTGAGCATTTTTGAGGTTTTAATGAGATAAGTCTGCTATAACTGGTGGTAGTTTTTGCATGTAGGTGGCTGAATTCGCTTCTGCTTCAGGCTTTTATTTTCCCCACTCCACCTTGGCGAATTTATTTAATCAACCTTCTCTCTAAAATAACAATATTGGGCCAATCTTCCATCTTAATTTCTCCCAGTAGCATCCGCTTTCTACACCAGAAATAAGTTTTGTTTCCCCCCGAAAATTGTGTATAGTCACACTGTGTTCAATGGGGGGGGGGGGAATTGCCCAAGTCTTCTTTTCCTCTATGCCCACCCCTTTTCTGCTTTGTTTTTATTTTTGTTTTTTATTGCCAAGTGCATAAAACTGAGTGTGCACAAGTTAAATGTGCATACGTGCAATTATACAGGCAACTTGCAAATATCCTAATGTGTTTGGAATGCTTCATGTATTTGTGGCCAAAGCTGTACATTCCAAGAAGACCCTGATCTTCTAGATAACGACAGTTCTATTTTGATAAGGTTTCTGAAAAGCGTTTTTAAAGGAATAAACGGGTGGTGGGAAGCCAAAAAAATCAAAGGGTAGTATCGGGTAGGAGTATTTAAATACTTATCACTTTAGGGGAAAGGTGTGAAAAAGATTGAAAAGGACGAAAACACAGTTTGAGAACATAGAATTAATGGAACTCTGGGTTTGGGGGCCTGTTCAAGAGCATCTAGAATGTAGAATTATCTCATCGGCTAATTCAGAGGGTGTAGCTGTTCTTTAACTTGTACCACTGTGCCAATGGATGACGAACAGTAGAAAACAACAATCAAGGGTAGTACTGAAATTCTGCAGTTCCAAATCAAAATAACCAAACACGAGCTGTTACTTTGTGATAATGTCACTTAGGTCTAGACCAAGCTGTTTTTCAATACTAATCTTACCCAGCTGTTGTGTAGCGCAGCCGCTGCACATTGCTCCTGCCTCATTCTCCCTTCCAGTTTTTATATCTCAGTATGAGTTCTGTATGAGTGGTGGTATCTGTGTCCCACTGGGTGGAATTGCATTTCAGATGATGTTGGATTCCCAACTCCCATTATTCCCAGCTAACTTGGTCGGGTAGGAAAAAACAAACCAAACAAAAACAGCTGAAAGGTCACCAGTTCCCCAATACTCCACTAAGGAAAGGGTTCTCAATAAAATACTGTTGAGCTATACTTGCTTTCTAATAGTTGAAACATCCATGGAAAAGCTGTTCATCAGCTTTATTGTAGAGTATGGTTCAAAGGAAATATATACAGCAGTGTTCTCATGTATCTTACATTTTTAAAATATTGTGTCTGGCTCACCCTATCCATCATTGGTCTGCTACACCAAATGTGTGTTGGCAAAAGGATGGTGCCTATACTTTTGGCTGAAACTCACTGTAGGCAATGGGGACAAAACTGCAAGCTTAGCGCTGTGTGATGTTACCTTGCCTATCATCTGTGTGTCTGAGGTCTCCCAACTGGATTCAGCTAGTGAACTCTGTCTGGAAGCCCTGCACAAGGGTTCTTGTAAAGGTAAAGGACCCCTGAACAGTTAAGCCCAGTCAAATTTGGCTATGGGGTGCAGCACTCATCTCCCCTTTCAGGCTAAGGGAATGGGTGTTTGTCTGCAGACAGCTTTTCCAGGTCATGTGGCCAGCATGACCAAACCACTTCTGGCGCACGGGACAGTTGCCAGAGCGCATGGAAATGCCTTTTACCTTCCTGTTGCAGCAGTACCTATTTACTCGTGCTGGTTTGCTTTTGAACTGCTAGGTTGGCAGAAGCTGGGACAGAGTAATGGGAGCTCACCCCATTGCAGGGATTTGAACTGTCGACCTTCTGATTGGCAAGCCCAAGAGGCTGGGTGGTTTCCCCCCAACTCCCCGTGTTCCCCCTGAAATTGGCTCAAGGTGGGGGTGGGATGGAAACCCAGAACCCTGTTCCATCTGCTATGTACACCGCCTTGAGCTCCTTGGAGGAATGCAATGCAGGAATCTTCTCGCCAAAGACAGGGCTTACAGACTTCAGTTTGAAACAAATAGCACTAAAGTGGATCCTAAAACAACACACACACACATATATCAAGTGCCAAAGGCCAGGTTCAAGAGGTGCGAATTCAGCATACGAGGAAAGCTATACGTGGTGCCAAATGCACTTCTGCAGAGAGAATCCCCACAATTTAGGGACTGCCACATTTGCAGATTGCCTTGCATACAGAAGGTCCCAAATTCAAGCCCAGACTGGCATCTCCAGATAGGACTAAGGGGAAGACCTTTGCCTGGAAACCGGTTGTGTGTGTGGCTGCTGCCAGCCAGTGCATACACGACTGAGAAAGGCTGACACGACTGACTCTTATCCAAAGGCAAATGAGGGGCATGTGTTCCAGAGTCAAGTCTGCCTGGGATCCGGCTGCAGGGCGAACAGATCCTGCTGCAAACGTCAGATTCAAACAAGCAGTGGGAAACATTGCTTGTTTAGTCGTGTCCGACTCTTTGTGACCCCATGGACCAGAGCACGCCAGGCACTCCTGTCTTCCACTGCCTCCCGCAGTTTGGTCAAACTCATGCTGATAGCTTCGAGAACACTGTCCAGCCATCTCATCCTCCGTCGTCCCCTTCTCCTTGTGCCCTCCATCTGTCCCAACATCAGGGTCTTTTCCCAGGAGTCTTCTCATGAGGTGGCCAAAGTATTGGAGCCTCAGCTTCGGGATCTGTCCTTCCAGTGAGCACTCAGGGCTGATTTCCTTCAGAATGCTCTTCTTGCAGTCCATGGGACTCTCAAGAGTCTCCTCCAGCACCATAATTCAAAAGCATCAATTCTTCGGCGATCAGCCTTCTTGATGGTCCAGCTCTAACTTCCACACATCACTACTGGGAAAACCATAGCTTTAACTATATGGACCTTTGTTGGCAAGGTGATGTCTCTGCTTTTTAAGATGCTGGGAAACGTTGCACTTGAAAGCAAAACAGCGAAAGATTGAGGCCGGCTTGCAAGCGCAGCAAAACGACAAGCCTGCTTTGCATCGCCCCCTGCACCACTCGGCGCGGACTTTGCAAAGACTCTTTTGCACGGGGGGGGGGGGGAGGCGGGTTGAGGCAGCAGGAAGAGGAGGAGGAAACGCAGAGCAGGAAGTGCGGGAAGCTTGGAAGGAGAGGCGGGTTTGCCCTGATCATGGCTGCTAGGAACCAGGGCACGGCGCTAGGTAAGGCTGGCTCGGGTGCTGCCGAGCGGGAGGGAGCAGGCAGGCGCCAGGGTCGTTGCAAGCCCCGCGCGTGCTTATTCACAAGCAATCCCAGCTGTGCCCATTTAGACGCAAGCCCTGCTCAATTCAGCGTGGCTTACTTCCAGGTCAATGGGGGGCTGGGATTGCAGGAGAAGCCCCACTGGGTTTGGGACATTCTGTGCCTGATTAAGGATACGCATCGGTGCTGTCAGGGGGCGCATTCATTAGGGGTGACCCTTCCCCAGATGCAACAGGACTGGCTTATTTTTTGGGGGGGAGGGTGTCCCACTTTTCAACTGGCTTGGCAAGACCCCGCATTCCAGAATCCAAAAATATTTTAAGTATTCCACTGTCTACATACAGTATCCAACAGTGCAATTTTCTGTATATGTCCTTAAATTCTGCTAATAAGATTTGCTATCCAGTGAGAGCATGCTGTGCAATCCTAATCACTAGCATATTAAGTATTATTATTATTATTATTATTATTATTATTATTATTATTATTTATTAGTATCCTGTGCTTCCTCAGAGGGGTAGCTCAAAGCAGCACTCTTTGTCTTATCCTCACAACAGCCAGACAAGGTAGGTCAGGTTGAGAGCTGGCAAATGGCCCAGTAAGCTTTGTTTGAGTGGGGATTTGAACCCTGGTCTCCCAAGTCTTAAGGGCAGCATGCTAACTGCAGATGAGACGTATTTATGGAGAGGCAACACTGCTGAGGTCAGTGGCACTTTCAACTTAGTCAATGTGCTTTATTTACTGCCCAAGCTTGCTGGTGACCCCAGGAAGAAAAGAATTCTGCATTTTGTAATAGTTGGGGGAGAGAAGAGAAACTTTCGTAGCTGCAGCTTGTGAAGGGCGGTTGTGGGAGTCCACTTATCTAAACTCCTTCTGCTACGCAGGTATTGTGGAGGTAGCTGCCTTCCTTTTCCCTTTGGTCATCCTTGGCAAAATTCCTCTTGTTATGAAAGGGTTTAAAGTCCACACCAGGGGAGCAGATCTATCTGAATCGCACATGGTTTTAGTACATTGGTGGAAATTTGGTGCATGGATCCTCTTGCAAAAACTGCAAGTTATTATTATAACATATACAGTGGTACCTCGGGTTAAGTACTTAATTCGTTCTGGAGCTCCGTTCTTAACCTGAAACTGTTCTTAACCTGAAGCACCACTTTATAGCTAATGGGGCCTCCCGCTGCCGCCGCGCCGCTGGAGCACGATTTCTGTTCTCATCCTGAAGCAAAGTTCTTAACCCAAGGTACTATTTCTGGGTTAGTGGAGTCTGTAACCTGAAGTGTCTGTAACCCGAGGTACCACTTTACATATACACCCTGCCTGTTTCGAGAGACAGTGCCTCTGAGGGTGAAATCAAATTGCTGCGTTACCAGCTCCAAAGTGACCTCCTTGGGGTGTGAGCCTGAGCAGTGTGTCTGGAGGTCCTCAGCTGCCAGGACATCAAGAACATGCACCCCACCCTGGGGGGGCCTTGCTGATGTGCACCAAAGGAAAGTAGAGCAGTATGTCTGGCACCAGCATGCAAGAAGAAGAAGAGTTTGGATTTGATATCCCACTTTAGAGAAGTGTGACTGGCCCAAGGTCACCCAGCACCTGCATGTGGAGGTGAACCCGGTTCACCAGATTATGAGTCCACCGTGTTGAATGGTTTATTTAAATGTAAAGGTTCATCATTGTTGCACCCGATGTGTATGTCTTTAAGGGGCCAGAGCAAGGGCCAGAGCAAGATAATGAGACCCAGCTTTACAGCTGTGAAGCATAGCAGGTGCTGCTGAGTTGTATTTGATTAAGGTGTGTCAGCATTTGGGTGTAGTATATAAGGAGCAGCACCTAGCTCTCCCATTACCCTGGGGGATGGGTTGGTGGTTGGGTCTGGTTTGGTTGTTAATGTACTTAGTGTAAAAGGAGTTTTTGTTTTTCTTATTAAAACCTTGTTTAAGTTATTTTTGAGTCCTTTATTTTTTAATGCATGGTCTCCCCAGCAAGCTCTCTGCGCTACTAAACTGCAAACAGCCAACATCTTTGGTTATGGGCCCAGCTGCTGAGTGGATGACTGCATATTTTTGGACTCTGAGAAAGGTTTGAAAACTCCTTCTCCTGTTAGCGTAGTTCTGTGGGTCTGGAAGAGTTCCAGAATGGTTGACCGGGTTCCTGAAGCTGAGAAGGCTCTGGTCTTCCCACAGCTAACAGATGAGAACTATAGTTTATGGTCTTTTCGGGTGGAGGCGCTTTTGACCTCTAGAGAAGTATGGACCTATGTAACTGATGACCCTCCTGACCCTGTGACTAATGCTTGGTCGAAAGGAGATGCAAAAGCCAGGGCGATAATTAATTTGGCAGTCAGCGACCAGCAAGTAGTCTATATAAGAAATAAGAAAACTGCCAAAGAAATGTGGGACAGTCTTGCAGCAGTGCATGTTAGAAAAGAGTCAGCATCTGCATTGACGTTTTTCAAGCAGTTGTACCAGACGAAGTTGCAGCCTGGTGGTGATTTGGCAGCACACTTGAGACGTCTGGAGGCAATACGCGGCGAATTAATTCGAAGGGACATGGACATACCTGATATTCAGTATGTTTTTATCATTCTATGTTCCCTTAATGAGGACTTCGATGGTATAGCTAGCCAGATATCTGCTGTTCCACCAGCACAATTAACTGTGGAAGGGGTAACGGCAAGATTAATGGGCGAGTTGGATAGAAGGGAGGCTTGTGCCATAAGCACTCCTATTTCCAGAAAGAATGAGGAACGCCATATGCAAACTTGTGGTGATACAACTGCATTTAAAGCTGCAAAGCGTTGTTGGTTCTGCAATAAGCAAGGACATTTTGCAAAGGACTGCAGATCCAAAAGAAAGCAAAGTACTCCCAAGCCTGTTTCTGTTCGTCAGTCACGGTTGTCAGCCCAGCAGCCGACATCGTATAGTAGAGACAGAAACGAGCCACGAGTTTTCCATGCTAGGACAACAGATCGTAAAAGACTTAAACGTGCCAAGTGGAAGTCTTTTGTTGTGGACTCAGGAGCATCTCAGCATATTTGCAACGATCGAAGCTTGTTTATTTCTTTCGAAGAGGAAATTGGTAATGTACATTTAGCCAATTCACAAGTCTTGCAGTCGCTTGGCAGGGGTACCGTTAAACTTGACTCTTTAAACATTACAATAGCGAACTGCATTTACTGCCCTTCAGTGGACAATTTATTATCAGTAAGGTGTTTTGCTAGTCAAGGCATAACTGTGCGTTTCTTAAAGTCAATGTGTGAGTTTTTCGATGGGAACAAACGTCTATTATATGCCCGGGAATCTGATGGTTTATATAGACTGTATTTTCGCACTTACTCCCAATCGCCTATAAATTGCAGAGCAGCACAGTCAAGCCAGGGGTTGAGGAATGTAAGGCCTCATTCCGGGTGTGTCCACGAGGCACACAGAATTCTGGGACACCTGAATTTTGCTGATGTAATTAAGACAAAGAATATTGTTAATGGCCTCAACTTAAAACCATGTAAATTTTTTATGCAATGTCTATCCTGTTGCAAGAATAAGATTAAGGTTGCACGCAAGGGTAGATGCTCAGATAGGAAAGTAACTGAGCCATTTGAGCGTGTACATTGTGATTTAGTTGGGCCACTCCCACCATCATTAGGAGGTTCTAGGTACTGGCTTACTCTGATAGACCAGTATAGTAGATATTGTTGGACTTATGCAATAGCTGAGAAGTCCCAAGCATTTGAGAAGTACAAAGTTTTTTGCAACTGGGTAAAAACTCACTTTAACAAACCAATTAAGAACCTGTTTTCTGACCGGGGCGGGGAATTTGTTTCTAAGGATTTTGAGAATTTCCTGGAAGCGCAGGGGACTACTCATGAGTTATCTTGCCCCCGAAGTCCTTGGCAAAATGGGCTTGTTGAAGTTGTGCAGCGTGACCTACAGGCAGGGGTTAAAACGTATCTGCACGATGCTAATCTGCCCAAAGACTTTTGGGCTGAAGCGCTTAATGCTTTTTGTTATGTTAAAAATCACAGTTATCATTCTGGTTTAGATGTCACCCCCTATGAGAAGCTGTTTAAAAAACGCCCTAATCTGAAATACCTACGCATTTGGGGTTCGGATGTAATAATGCATTATCCCGCTAAGCAGAAATTGGGTGAACGTAGTGTCCAGGGAAAATTAATGGGCTACCAGCGGGGGGCGTACAGAATTTACATACCAGCAACTGGCAAATTTCATATTACCAGAAGCATGATACAAACTGTAAATTGGAATGGAGTTGCTGTCTTCCAAGATACTGATGGTATAGATAATACTGAGGAAGAAGAGGAAGAAGCAGCAGCAGCAGCAGGAAATGGTGCTTCTGAATTAATGGAAAAAGACAAAAAGTCTGTTGAATCTGATTTGTTTGATGATTTAAAGTTAAAGGGACCCGAGGGGAGGTTAGATTCTCTTGATTTTTCTGACCGTGAGCTTAGCCTACAGGCATCTCTTCAATCTGACAGTGATTTACAACCTGAAACTAGTGGTTCACTTAGTCCCATTAAGTCTGAGGAGTCTGACTCTCCTTCCGGACTGAGACGTTCAGATAGAAAGAGACAGAAGCCACAACGTTTTGCAGATGAACATTTTAATACTGTGTATGCCAATAAGGCAGTTTTTGAGCCAAAAAGCTACAATGATGTTCAGAAATTACCTAAGCAACAAGCTGCAAATTGGTATAAAGCTATGAACTCTGAGATAGCTTCTTTAAAAGAGCATAACACTTGGTCTCTTGTACCACAAACCCCAGATATGAGACTTACTGATTCAAAATGGGTTTATAGAGTTAAAATGAATGACAAAAATGAAGTTGTAAGGTACAAAGATTAGTTGCTAGGGGTTTTCAACAAATTCCAGGCGAAGATTATGATTTGTGTTATTCACCAAGCGTAAAATATGAAACAGTTAAGCTTTTGTTAAAAGATGCATCACAATGTGGAAGAGTCCACTATGCAATGTTTCTCTGCTCTTAAGAGAGTGGTAATGTACCTTAAACACACGAAACATTATAGGTTGCAGTTTACAACATGTATTGACAAAGGTTTTGAAATTTTCTGCGATGCATCTCATGCAGTGGAACAAAATAATTGCAGGGGTGTGTCTGGTATGGTGTTTTGTTATAACGGTTGTCCATTTGAATGGAAGTCCCAGACACAAACCATTATTTGTCTTTCCACAACAGAGAGTGAATTATGTGCATGCGTTCAGGCCACTCGTGATGTAGAATGGTATCTGCAAGTATTTGCAGACCTACAGATGCAAGTAACACTACCAGTAAAAGTTTACCTTGATTCCCAGAGCGGACTTGCTATCCTGTGTTCAGAGACCAATACGCAGCGCACTAGAGTCTTACGGTTACGTTTGCAGTTTGTAAAGAAACTAATTGCTGACGAAATGATTGTATTTGAATATGTTCCAGGTGACAATCAAATTGCAGACATTTTTACTAAAGCACTTCCAAAGGTTACACATGAAAGACATGTACAAAGTATGCTTTATGTTTTTGTTCCACAATGATGAACCGCAGGGGAAATGTTGAATGGTTTATTTAAATGTAAAGGTTCATCATTGTTGCACCCGATGTGTATGTCTTTAAGGGGCCAGAGCAAGGGCCAGAGTAAGATAATGAGACCCAGCTTTACAGCTGTGAAGCATAGCAGGTGCTGCTGAGTTGTATTTGATTAAGGTGTGTCAGCATTTGGGTGTAGTATATAAGGAGCAGCACCTAGCTCTCCCATTACCCTGGGGGATGGGTTGGTGGTTGGGTCTGGTTTGGTTGTTAATGTACTTAGTGTAAAAGGAGTTTTTGTTTTTCTTATTAAAACCTTGTTTAAGTTATTTTTGAGTCCTTTATTTTTTAATGCATGGTCTCCCCAGCAAGCTCTCTGCGCTACTAAACTGCAAACAGCCAACACACCGCTCTTAACCACTACACCACACTTAATTAGGAAGGCTGATGCCAAATGTATTGCTCTACTTTCCTTTGGACCACATCAGCTTGGCTACAGGAGTTGCCAGAAGGGGGAGTCCAAGGTGCCATCCAAACTGTCTTAGATTTCTGTGGGATTTTACTCCTGAGCCTTTTCATCTCCTGAAGATACCCCACAGGGCATCAGAAGTTTGGATCAGAGTTTTCCTTCTCCTAGATGGGCTACCTTCCCGGGTTGAGGAGCCCCATCTGCCCCTCACTTCCCTCTACACAGCCTTTCTCAACCTGTGGATCCCCAGATCCTTTCTCAACCTGTGGGTCCCCTGTTGAACTACAACTCCCATCACCCCTAGCTAGCAAGGCCAGAGCTCAGGGATGATGGGAGTTGTAGTCCAACAACATCTGGGGACCCACAGGTTGAGAACCGCTGCATCTACAGCAGTGTGGTGTAGTGGTTAAGAGCGGTAGTCTTGTAATCTGGTGAACCGGGTTTGCGTCTCCGCTCCTCCACATGCAGCTGCTGGGTGACCTTGGGCTAGTCACACTTCTTTGAAGTCTCTCAGCCCCACTCACCTCACAGAGTGTTTGTTGTGGGGGAGGAAGGGAAAGGAGAATGTTAGCCGCTTTGAGACTCCTTCGGGTAGTGATAAAGCAGGATATCAAATCCAAACTCTTCATGTGCAGAAAATGCCTTCTTGACCGTTTGACCCGCTATTGGTCTCATTCTCTCAATTTGCTGGAGGGGAAGTCCCTAACTCACTGAGGGTTTTAGACCCATTGGCTATGCTCACCTGGTTTAACCAGCCAGTTGAAGCCATTCCCAGGGTGTGGCCACTGTCACATGCTGACATTTTCTAGGAGCCACAGGTGAGTGCTCAGTCTACAAAAGGTGAACATATTACACCAGAAGGAGCACCCTGCCAGAGCTACTACTACTCCCCTACCACCCCAGACACTCCGAGGGTTTATACAAATTTAGTAAATAATTATAATAATAATCTCTTATCAGCCCTAGCCAGCATGAGCAGTGGTCACGGGAGTTTTAGTCCAGAAGCGTCTTGAGTGCACCAGATTTGGTACGTGTATTTGGTACACCTTGATTATATAGGGATAGTAAAAGAAGCTTGCAAGTTCAAAGATCGAGTAATGGAAAAGGCAGTAATAGGTTTAGTGCAGCCATAGCCAAACTCCGGCCCTCCAGATGTTTGGGATTACAACTCCCATCATCCCTGACCGTTGGTCCTGTTAGCTATGGATGATGGGAGTTGTAGTCCCAAACATCTGGAGGGCTGGAGTTTGCCTATGCCTGGTTTAGTGCCTTGTTAAGCATGTCAAAGTGCAAGTAGATAAATAGGTACTGCTCTGGCGGGAAGGTAAACGCCGTTTCCGTGCGCTGCTCTGGTTCGCCAGAAGCGGCTTAGTCATGCTGGCCACATGACCCGGAAGCTGTATGCCGGCTCCTTCGGCCAATAAAGCGAGATGAGCGCCGCAACCCCAGAGTCAGTCACGACTGGACCTAATGGTCAGGGGTCCCTTTACCTTTATGCACTACAAAGGAATTATAACTCTAATCAGGATATATGTATTTGAAAAAACAACGTCCCAAAAATGTAGAGATTGCAAGGCAAAACCATCACATATATAGGTTAGCACTCTAGGCTCACTCAGGCAAGCTAATGAGCCCTAAGAGCTTTTTAAAAAGGTAACCAAAAAAAGCAAACAAAAACTCAATGCATATAAAAAAAATCAAAGATCAAATTCTTAGAACGCTCACGACTGTGAATAGAACAGAAAGTCACCATTCATCTACAATTGCAAAATATCACTGAAGAATTGTCTGAGGGTAGAAATCCAGCCCTAGATTTTGGGGGTCCTCAAAAGACAAAGTGTGTTGGGGCCACAACTCAGGAAGCCCTGTGAATAAATCCTGAGTATTGTAGGGAACACCAGATCAGAGGAGTTGACACTCCAGCCCATTATTACTCTGACTGGCAGGAGACAGTGTCTCGGGATTAGTAGTGAGCCCATTTCCTATTATCTGCTACCTGATCTTTCTAAGTGGAGGTGCTAGGCCAGGGATGGGGACCTCTGACCTCCAGGTGGTGTTGAACTACAACTCCCACGATCCCTGTCTACTGGGCCATGCTGGCTGGCGCTAATGGGAGTTGTAGTCCAACGTCTTTTTTAGGCTGTCAGTGTGCCCTAGATGTCTAAAATGGGTATCTCTGGATGCTTGTAGAAATCTCGCTTCTACCAAAACAGACCTTGGGTCCCCCTTCCTCAGTAGTGTAACTTGAAGTCATCCGTTTCAGTCCTACCCTCCGGAGCAGGAGAATACAAGCTGGCTCCATCTTCCATGTGTCAGCCCTTGAGATCTGTGAAGACGGCTATCATCTCTCCTCTCATGAAGTATAGCACTTCATTGCCAGCCGTTTGGGCAGATATTCCACTACCCGCCGCTTCGTGGGTTGGCACCGTTTTATACCAATTAAAGAGAATTCGCCTGTACTCTGTAGCCATCCAGTTCAAAGCTATCTTATTAACGTCCTTTTCTCTTTGGCGCAACACCAGCTATGCTGCGGTACCCTGAGGCATAATGGGCCAAGCTGCCTACAGTCACAGGCCCTCAAGTTAAAAAAGAAAAGAAAAAAAGAAAGATTGACTCTCCTATGAAACTTCTAAATACAGTTTTGAAGATTGTTTTCCCCCCGCTCTCTCTTCTTCTTTTTTGGATACGTCTTCAGAGGGAGTAAAACATTCTTTTTTTTTTCCAGAGGAGGATTAAAAGAAAGTTGGCTAATTAGCTGTAGTTTAACTGCTTTAATTACTTTTATCCCTGAAGCCCCATGAATATTTAGATGGAGCAGATGACATATAAAAAATGGGACTATTCACGCTCCATGTTTAATGAATATCTAAGCTGCTTCCCTGCTCCTCCTTTGGCAGGTACTTGAGATGATTCACACATAATTCCCCCCTCCCCAATATATCCAGATTTATGACCTGCATTTGCCTGGAAAGCTGGACTCTAAAACAGCAGTTCCTAACGGAGGGTTGCACATCTTTCCCAGGCCTTGTATACCTGAAATGCATATTTTTTTAGGAGCCACTCTTTTCTATTGAGTGAATTTTTTTTCTTTCAAAAAATAGGTTTTAATACTCTATTTTTAAATTGATGTAAGCTTGCCCTGGGACCTTACGGTGAACGGCAAGTAAGAAATCCAATTAATAATAACATGTGCTTCTCCTGCTTACCTAGGAATAATCTGTGTATACTATCCGGGGGGGGGGGGGACTTTATTTGTGAAGCAGTTTTCAAAAGAGGGCAGGGGTCCCCAACTTTTCCAGACCCCGGGTGACACATTTTGAAATCTGAGAAACTGGCATGGACATTACACTGCAAAATGGCTCGGAGATTGAAATTGTGGTTTTCTTCCTTGCGGAATTTAATTCTGATTAAACTTGAGTGTGGATAAGAATTTGGGTGATGTGTGCAAAAGTGGCCAGAGTGGCTGGGGCAACTCAGTTAAATGGGCAGCATACAAATGATGATGATGATCATTTTCATCTTCATCTTCATCGCAAAGTGTAGCCTTTCATCCTTGGCAGTTTGGGGAACGTTCCCTTGCATGGATCTGTCCACCCTGCCAGCTGCAGCTCAGGGTAAAAAGGGGGGGACAGGACCCCAAACAATCCTAAATGTAATTTAAAAAGGAAAAAAAAAAGTGGGGCAGAGGGCCTTAATAGGCACCAAGCAGCATATCAGGGGGCGCCATGTTGGTTATTGATTTGGTTTGGTTTAGTTTTTATGTCTTTGTTCTGCTTTATTATTTGGGTTACATAGATAAGATGCAATAAGAATACATTCAAAATAATAATAATAATAATAAACGTACTAAATGGAACTAGGCACTTTTCCTCACAGACCTCAGCTGGCTTGCGAGAGTCCGGGTGAACCAGCCGGCGGTCCTGAGGCGGGCAGCTCAAATTCAGACACAGCGGGCTGTGAAAAAGAATTGGCAGGTAAGTGGCTCCCAGGAGAGGGTCGTGTCCGAGGGGTAGGGAACATGCTTTGTATGTCAAAAGTCTTGAGGGTGATCCCTGGGATCTCCAGGTAGGAGCTGGGAGAACCCCCTGCTTGAAACTCTGGCTGCCGTTCAGTGTTGGCAGTGCTGCACAAGATGGGCCAGTGATCTGACTCTGTATCTGGCAACGTCCTTTTGCTCCTTGAGTATTCTGCTCTTGTATTCCACAGACACCTGTTCTACCTCCATGGGCTTTAATACATTCGTACCTTGGAAGTCGAACGGAATCCGTTCCGGAAGTCCGTTCGGCTTCCAAAACGTTCAGAAACCAAAGCTCGGCTTCTGATTGGAAACTCCTGCAGCCAATCGGAAGCCCCTTCAGACGTTTGGGTTCCAAAGAACGTTCGCAAACCGGAACACTCACTTCCAGGTTTGCGTTGTTCGGGAGCCAAAGTTTCCGAGTACCAAGGCGTTTGGAATCTAAGGTACTGAATTTTGTTCAAGTTGCCTATAGACATAAAAGATGGTTCTTGCCTTTTTGAATAATTCATTTTTGAGGACCATGGTAATGAGGCTGGTAAAAAGATTCTTTTCCAACAGCGAGTTTTTGCATACATGTGTGGTGGGTGTTGAGGCACCTCAGAGAGGGGCAAAACTACAAATATGTTGATTCCTGAGTGCGTAGGAGTGTACATTTTCTAAGCCACCTCTTGAGCAATTTTTTTTTTATCGGTGTATTTTTTTTCTTTAAAAAATGTTTTGGGGTACTCTCATTTTGACTCAAGAAAATCACCATTTTATAGTTCAGATTGGGAAAAATAAATACAGGAAATGGACAACAGTACAAAGATTCACAAAATGTTTAGGGGTCTGCTCCCCCCTGCATCCCCCCAGGAAAAAAGCACTGGTGATGATATTTGGAAACTTCTGGTCAGCCCTGGAGGCCTGGCAACCTTAACTGGGTCTGGTGAGACTTCAAGTCCAAAACTTACTGAGCTTATTTTCCAGACCCTGAATCATCTTGGTTGCCCTCCTCTGCACACATTCCAGCTTATCAACATCCTTCTTAAATTATGTTGCCCATACCTGCACACATTATTCCAGGTGTGGTCTGACCAGGGCAGAATAGAGAGGTACTATTACTTCCTTTGGTCTGGACACTAGACTTCTGTTGCAGCCTTAGAATGTTGGACATTCCCTTTTCATCATTGATTGATATTCTGTGTGATTTTCATGGGTTTTGCAGATTTGTTTTTACCTAAATAATAAAAAAATTAAATAAAACATCCACATTAGAGCAATGACTTTATATTACTGACTGAAATATCACAAAATCCTGTTTGGTTGCTCAACTAAAGGCATTGCCCTAATATGGATATTTGAATGTCTCTGCTTAAAAACTGATAATAGTGGGTTTTAATATCAGCTTGGATTAGACTGACATATTTCTTTGAACTATCCTGAGTGTTGGCGAAGGTTTGGCTATGGAATATGTAGTCAGACTCTCATAGCTCAGCCTCTTCTGTAAAAATAGCTTCTCGGTTAAACAACAACCAAAAAAAAAAAGCCCCCCTACAAGTTCACACCAATTCTTGGAATCGTTTTTGCTACATCTGTCTTCACAACTCGTTTTTCAACTGTGGAGGCCAGAATCTCTTTCCTAGGAGCCGATTATATATTCAGTTTTAATTCCATTTATTTTAGCTGGAATAGGGATTCCAACACCAATAAAAGGGTGCTTGGTCTCTTTTCTACACTTACGAAAAGCAAAGCAAAGCAAAGTACTTCAGAGCAAAAAGGGAAGAGATCCTTTGTATCTACCCCTGCTTTCTCCATGAGATAGGGAATCTAAAGGATTCTCAAGGAGAGCTTGATTCATAACATCCATTCTCAATACAGCACAGTCTGCTTTTCAGCACTTTACACTGGGGTGCGAAAAGATCTGGGGATGTTCTAGGAGGGTCTAGAAAGAGAAGCAAAGGGTGCTAAAACAGCTAAGTGCCACATTTCAAAACAGTTGGGTCCAGACCTAGAGCAATAGTCAGCCATGCAGTTCCATTAGCGTGAGGACTTATGGCTGTGCAGTGGAACTTTCTCCTCTACACTGGAGCCAGTGTGGTGTAGTGGTTAAGAGCGGTAGTCTCGTAATCTGGTGAACCTGGTTCGCGTCTCTGCTCCTCCACATGCAGCTGCTGGGTGACCTTGGGCCAGTTACACTTCTTTGAAGTCCCTCAGCCCCACTCACCTCACAGAGTGTTTGTTGTGGGGGAGGAAGGGAAAGGAGAATGTTGGCCGCTTTGAGACTCCTTCGGGTAGTGATAAAGCGGGATATCAAATCCAAACTCCTCTTCCTCTTCTTCTTCTTCTTCTTCTTCTTCTTCTTCTTCTTCTTCTTCTTCTTTATGAGCCTCATAAATCTGTTCCGGATTTCCTCACAAACCTCTGGAGCAGATCTGGGGAGGCCATGAGGGGTTTGTGGGGAGGGGAGGTTCCACTAACCAAATAGGAAAGAACAACAACCATTGGTTTGTTAAGTAAGCAGCTCATGTTGCGGTCTTGTGCTTTTCAGAAGCAACAGCCCAAGAGTCTGAACTGGGGTTCCCAGGGCAAGGCTTGGCAGGCTGCATTCCTCAGTGAAGTTCGGGAAGCTTAGTAAAGTCTGCCTGAAGTGAGCTGATTTCTTGATTTCACAGTCCTTTTTAAAAACAAACAAAAGGCAAGATTTGATTTTGATAGCCGATGAATTTTGGATGGAAAAAAATTCTACTACTAGCATTACAGTGGTACCTCGGTTTTTTAACGTAATCCATTCCGAAAGACCGTTCGAGTTTTGAGATGTTTGAAAACCAAAAACTCAGTGCAGAAGCCTCCGTAAAGAAAACTCAATATGGAAGCCACGTGGCATGTTCAACTTCCGAGGTGTGTTCGGAAACCGAAGCATTTATAAACATATTTGAAGATGGCTATCACATTACCTCTCAGTATTCCTTTCTCTAGGTTATAATACTTTAAATACTTCAAATGCAAGGCAATGAGTCCAGTGCAATCTGGACAAATTTATGCCCTTCTAATTCCCATACACATCAGAGGGAACAGCATTAGGGGTGTGTGGGTGACCTTTCCGTTGTAATCAAGGAGATTTTAAATTGCCTAACTTTAGATGGATCATACCTGGTTTTTTGTTTCCTTTTAAATACATTTATTTCCTTCTCTCCCCAGTATGCATGAAATGTGCCAGTTGAAAGATACAGTGGGCAAAATATTGTCCGCTTAATCACCCTGATCCCACAGCTGTTTAAATTAAACCACGAGTTACAGGAAGGAGGGGGAATAAAATCTGGACCGGTGAGAAGGATCCTTGTTGAAAGCAGGGTTTGGTCAGCTGTGGTTGGGAGCATTTTCAGCAAACTGGTTTTGTTTAAAAATCGCCAGAAGCTTCTGATCTTCTCCTGGAACAGAAAATAGATGAGAGGAGGGAAAGTGAGAGTCTGTGGTTCATTGTAGCTTGTTTATATACCAGCACTCTTATCTGTCCTGGCCTCCGAAGTCCCAGGTGTTCTCTAGGCATGCAACTATATGATAAGGCCTTTTCCTAATATATATGTATATTTCTATTTGATAAAAGGCAGCTTGGCACCTGAGGGCCATCACCTGCATCGACCTCACCACCCTTTCGGGCGATGACACCCCTTCCAACGTCTGCAGGTTGTGCTACAAAGCCAAGCATCCCATCCGAGGGGATCTGTTGCAAGCTATGGGCGTGGACGGCAAAGGTAAGTCTTTCTGTGCAAATCAGGAACAGAACCTTGGTTCTGTTAAGGTCATGCTGACCTTTAAAGCCCTAAACAGCCTCGGTCCAGAATACCTGAAGGAGCATCTCCACCCCCATCGTTCAGCCCGGGCACTGAGGTCCAGCGCCGAGGGCCTTCTGGCTACGAGAAGCCAAGTTACAGGGAACCAGGCAGAGGGCCTTCTCAGTAGTGGCACTCACCCCTGTGGAACGCTCTCCCACCAGATGTCAAAGAGAAAAATAACTACAGTGGTACCTTAGATTAAGAACTTAATTCGTTCTGGAGGTCCGTTCTTAACCTGAAACTGTTCTTAACCTGAAGCACCACTTTAGCTAATGGGGCCTCCTGCTGCCGCTGCGCCGCCGCTGCACGATTTCTGTTCTCATCCTGAAGCAAAGTTCTTAACCCGAGGTAATATTTCTGGGTTAGCGGAGTGTGTAACCTGAAGCGTCTGTAACCTGAGGTACCACTGTACCAAACTTTTAGAAGACGTCTGAAGGCAGCCCTGTTTAGGGAAGCTTTTAATGTTTAATATTGTATTTTAGTGTTCTGTTGGAAGCCTCCCAGAGTGGCTGGGGAAACCCAGCCAGATGGACGGGGTATAAATAATAAATTATTATTATTATTATGTGTATCTGGAAAAGACACATGGGCTGTTTGTGCGCCAACTCCCTCGGATCGATCCTCTGGTGCGTGATGGTTTCTGCTGAACGGTTAGTCCCGCTCAGAAGGACAATCTGGATTCCAGGGCTTCAGCTGAAGAAGTGAGAACTGCAACGAAATGTTGCAGTGTGGAGCACTCCTGTTGAGGGTGTTAACCTCTTTTAGAATTCTCCATTGCATTTCCTCTCCCTTTCTGGTTTTTCAATTCCCCTCCCACCGCCCCAATAGTCTTAACCATTCTTTGGCCACAGAGCATGGAAGCGCTCACAGTTCTTTTTCTGGGGTTCCCTTCCACTTCAAAGTCCCCCCCCCCACCCCTTGTACTTCTGCAGACATTCCCCCACTCCTGCTTATTCCTCCTTACTTTACTTACTTAAGGTAAAGGTAAAGGGACCCCTGACCATTAGGTCCAGTCGTGGCCGACTCTGGGGTTGCGGCACTCATCTCACTTTATTGGCCGAGGGAGCTGGCGTACAGCTTCCGGGTCATGTGGCCAGCATGACTAAGCCGCTTCTGGCGAACCAGAGCAGCGCACGGAAACGCCGTTTACCTTCCTGCTGGAGCAGTACCTATTTATCTACTTGCACTTCGACGTGCTTTCGAACTGCTAGGTTGGCAGGAGCAGGGACCGAGCAACGGGAGCTCACCCCGTCGTGGGGATTCGAACTGCCGACCTTCTGATCGGCAAGTCCTAGGCTCTGTGGTTTAACCCACAGTGCCACCTGCGTCCCATTTTACTTACTTATATTTGTACAAACATTTATATATGGCCCACTTGTATAAATCATCAAGGCGGTACGTACAATTCCAATGAAGCACGGAAACAAACTGTCATAAAAATGATTTGCAGTGGGGGTTAATTAAAGAAAGGAATAGGCTTTTCGGCATAAAAAAATATATTTGAGAGGCGCCTGAAAGTTACCAGTGAGGACGCCTGGCAAATCTCTGCTGGAAGAGCTATACTAAATGCCCAACTTCAGGCTGAAGACCGTCATGTTTCCGAGACATGGGGGGGAAACTAGCAGGGTTCTCTTGTTTGGTAATAATAATGATTTATTACTTATTCCCTGTCCATCTGACTGGCTTGCACCAGCCATTCTGTGGGGTGGGTATGATCTCTCTGTTTAAGCTGGGATGTAAGGGCCTGGACTGTCCTCTTTTTTATAATTTTTTAAATTCATTTTTCTTTTTCATTCATTACATACACCTCAAATTCTTAACATTTACTATGTATTCCTCCCTCCCTCCCCTCCAAGACTTCCCCCAACTTCTGGTTTGTTTCTGTTTTCACCCATTTTGCTATCTCTTAACAAAAAAAGATATTAATAACATAACATCAAACCTAAAAAAAGAGAGTAAAAGTAAATACACCATCATATGTCACTATCTTCTAAACATTTTCTGATGCTGATAATGTGAATGTTTATTTAAATCCTGCCATCAAGTCTTTCTTTGTTTCTGCAAATATAATATGAATGGTTCCCAATGGTTTTCAAAGTCTCTGTTGTCTTTTTCTCTTAGTCTATCTTTCATTTTTGCCAGTTCTGCATAGTTCATCAACTTCTCTTGCCATTGTTCTTTAGTTGGTATTTCTCCAGTCTTCCAATTTTGTGCAATCAACATCCGAAATGTTGCCCCCTTTTTGGTGCATTGTTATATTTGCTAACATTTTGTTATGAAATTTTACGTGTGGTGGTTGGTTTTGAGACACATTCTGGTTTTTATTTGTTGTAAACCGCTTTGTGAGTGACTGTTTTCACGGGAAAGTGGCATAAATATGACCCATAGATCTCCTGTTGCCTGGATCATGGAATGAGTAAGCCCAATAATTTTTAAACACCCTCCCTGCCTCCCATCATCACCCATTTATAAGGTTTCGGTGAGTAGAGAGGCGTGTGTCTGCCTGCCTTTTCAAGGCACCTGCTTTTTCTGTAAAAGGTCCCACATTCAGTTTCCTGCTAAACAAATCTCCGTCAGAGACAATAAAATAGCTAGGTGGCAGTATAACGCAGGTTCTTCAGCTGTGTTGCCTTGCTTTTTCAGTGAGTATCTGCCATGCTACAAATAAGGCTATTCACACACTGTAGTTTTTGTTAAATAAAGGTTCTTCTACAAAATGAAGAATTCTATTTTATTTACAACGTTTTTATACCACCCATAAGCAAAAGGTTTTTTGGGGGGGTCTACAGATTCGCAGCAAAGGAGCACGAAATATGGCTTGAACCATTCTTTTTTTAAAAAAATGTGTCAAAGTGAAAAGCAAAAACCCACAAAAGAGAACTTCTATAAGTTCTAAAGGGGGATCTTCGTCTCCAGTTGTGACCTGACTTCATACTGGCAAATAAAAACTCTGGAACTTCTCGATGCTCAAGAGAAGCGGGAAGTACATAATAAGATGTGGCTTTGTTCTGCATCCATTATCAGAGGCGCCGTGCCCCCAAATGCCAGTTTTTGGGACTCACAAGTGGATAGAGGGCTGTTGGCCACTGTGGGAATAGGATGCTGGACTACATGGGCCTTTGGCCTGATCCAGCAGAACACAGTTCTTGCGTTCTTAATATATCCAATATTTAAGTTCTCAACACTGAATTCTTGCTTTGGGGAATGGGAAAGATGGGCCCTTGGGGTCACTGTTTGTGAAACAGGAAAGCAAAATGATGCGCCACCATGGAAATTATATATATAATCTACGCATTTGGCAATTTGCTGCCCTTTGATGGTGGAGAGGGGCCTTGGCCTGCCTTGTGGCAAGGCTGGCCCTGAAAGTGAGTCGGAAACTAAAGTGGACCATATTCTTGATCTGTTTGCAGGCATTACTACTGCTGCCGTTTGCGTCTATCCAGCAAGAGTCGCTGATGCAGTGAAAGCACTGAAGGCTGCTGGCTGTGACATCCCAGTAGCTTCAGGTAAGCTTTCCTCCTGTGTTTCAAGAGGGGAGTCTGAATGCCCTAGTATAGGCCCTGTCTCTTCATGCGGAGCCTGACTTGACCACATGCATTCCCATTATGTGGCCCTTGGAGGATTACGAGGGATGAATGTGGCCCCCGAGCCAAAGATTAGTCACCCCTGGTATAGGGGCTGCGGCAACAATGTGTACCACTGTTTGGGGTTTTTGTTGTTTACGTGGAAATTGCTCAGTTTGGTTTTGTATTTTTTAATAGTTTGTTTATTGTTTATGATTACTTTTGTTATGTTGTAGTTATGTGGGGGGTTTTTATCTAGTAAGCCACCTTGAGCATGGTTTGAGCTGTGGAAAGGTGGCATACAAATAAGATTATGTATGCATGTGACGCAGTGCTGATCATAGCTGTCAACTTTTCCGTTTTCTTGCGAGGAATCCTATTCAGAATAAGGGAATTTTCCTTTAGAAAAGGGAAACGTTGACAGCTATGGCACTGCTGATGAAAGTTAATTTGATTGTTGCAGCTCTGCTTTCCCCCTTTCCTGTTTATATTGCAATTACATGAGGGCAGAATGCTTGAAAATCATCGATATGTGAATCAGGGATTGCCAGCTCCCATCAAACCCAGCCTGCAAAACCCAACAGCAAGGAATTATGGGAGTTGTAGTCCAACAGACCTGAAGGGCACGATGCTGGCCTCTTCTGTTTTAGAGTCTCATGTGTGGTGCCAGTTTAGCCTCTTACTTTCACACGTCCCCCTTTTGTTGAGGAAAAAGAGAGACTGGAAATTTGGGAGGGATTGTGGATGGTTGGATTGTGGGAAGTACCTGACTATGGTGAACCAGTTCTATAGATCTGGCAAGCTCATGCCTGTTGCCCCCCCTGCTATCTCTCTGCTTGCACCAGGACTAATAACTTGCACTGTGTGTGTTTTTTCTCTTAGTGGCAACTGGATTTCCAGCAGGACAGACGCCTCTGAAAACCCGCTTGGAGGAGATCCGTCTAGCTGTGGAAGATGGCGCCAGAGAGATAGACATCGTCATTAACAGAACCTTAGTCCTGACAGGCCAGTGGGAAGGTGAGCATTGAGGGTGTCCTGACAGAAAAATGGTCGCAGGAACATCAGGAGAGCCCCGCTGGGTGAGACCAAAAGGCCTGTCTGGTCCAGCGTCCTGATCTCACAGTGGCCAACTGGTTGCCCAGAAAATGTACACAATGGCACGTGTCCCATGGTGCCCCCCCAGCAACTGGTATTTATTTAGAGGCATATGCACTACTGCCTCTGATACTGGAGATAATATAGCCATCATGACTCGCGGACATTGATATCCTTCATGAATCTGCCTGATCTCCTTTGAAAGCCATCCAAAATGGCAGCCGTCGCAACATCTAAAGGTAGCAAATGCCACAATTTAACAATGCACTCAAATGAAAATCTGCTTCCTTTTGACAGTCCTGAATCTCCCCTCTTCCAGCTTCCATAGGTTACCTCAGGCTCTGGATATTATGAGCCAAAAATTACCCAATGTTGTTTAATTATTTGTATTTCAACTCTTTTATAGTTGAGCACAACTGATAAAGAAGGGACGTGGGTGGCGCTGTGGGTTAAACTACAGAGCCTAGAACTTGCTGATCAGAAGGTTGGTGGTTCGAATCCCCGCTACGGGGTGAGCTCCCGTTGCTTGGACCCTGCTCCTGCCAACCTAGCAGTTCGAAAGCACACAGTGCAAGTAGATAAATAGGTACTGCTCCGCCGGGAAGGTAAACGGCGTTTCCGTGCACTGCTCTGGTTCACCAGAAGCGGCTTACTCATGCTGGCCACATGACCTGGAAAGTGTACGCCGGCTCCCTCAGCCAGTAAAGCGAGATGAGCGCCACAACCCCCGAGTCTGTCACGACTGGACCTAATGGTCAGGGGTCCCTTTACCTTTTACAACTGATAATAATAATAATAACAATCATAATAATTTTATTATTTGTACCATGCCAGCACTTCAGTTTGAGCCCAGAAGCTAACCAGGACAGGTCTTTTTCCTGATTCTTTCCCCTGGCTATGTGGGGTTTGAACCTGAGAGCCTTTGTTCTCTTTTTGCACAATTTGCTGCCGCCTGCCTGGTGATGGCGGGGGAAGCCCGTTACCCCAATGCATTTGTCGCTGACAATGATCAGGCCCGTGTATCGGCAAGATTTCCTTTTCTTTTTCTTTTTTACAAAGCTTTCCTTCCGCCAAGGAATATTGTGAAAAATAAATTTGCTCCCGCTTTTGTCTTAACTTCATGTGAAATGGGGAGGGGAAAGGAAACTAACATGGGTGCCAGCGCTCTAATTATTTCCAAACAGAATTGTTAAAAAGAACTCGAGGGGTCGTTGGCCTAGCGTTACTTTAAAAAAAAGAAAAGAGAGAAGGAAAGTGTGTTTGGTTCCTGACAACAAAATCTCTGGGTTTTCTAATTGGTGTTCGCAGAATCTCAGTGCATCCTCGGTACCGTTTAGATTGCTGTTGCGAGTTGTCTCCCTGGAATGCTATTAATTAGCAAGCTTTTTAATACAGTAGGAGAAGGCTTTTCTCTGTAATTGGTTTTCTCTTAATGTACCTTGAATGGTTTGCCTTTAAATGCTGACAGTGCTCCAGTAACTAAGCTCTGTGTTTGTACAATTAGCATCCTTCCATTACAATGCAACATTTCTTTAGCTGGAGGATGTGGTGCTAAAGGCCTCTTTTACCAAGTAGCTTCGTCGTAGACAATGTTCTGTTGAAATCATGCAGGCTATTTTTTTATTTCCACCCTCCCTTCCTCCGGGGAGCTCAAGGAACGAGCGCACACAGTTATCTCCCCGACCCACACTATTTTATCGTTGCAGCAACCCTGTGGGTAGGTTAGACCGAGAGGTAGCAGCTCACCTGAGGTCACCCGGTCAGCTTCAAGGCCTGGCAACTCCTAGTCCAATGCTCTAACTATTGTACCATGCAAATTTGACATTGGCCGTGTGTTGCACATCATGATAAGCTAGGGTTTATCTTCTGGCATCTTTGCACAAGTGGTGTGCTGCTGCTGCAAGCACCCCCATTGCTCTCACTGTGTGCTCCTCCTCTGGCACAAGGGAGAAAGCCCTGCTGCTGTTAAGCTTGGCTTCATATAGTGCCCAAACCCAGGATCGTGGCCTGTTTCTCCTTAAGAAGCTCACCTTCAAAGGCTGACGCCAACCTGTGCTTTAAAGCTGGCAAATGATCCTGGCTTGTTACCAGGATCCTGGGCCACTGACGTAATGGAACATCAAGCTTAACTTGTGGTTTCATACATTGTTTGCCCCACTTACGCCCAGCAGAGGAGTGAAGCGGGAGCAGTTTTTTAAAACTCATTTCATTTCGAGCCTTTGTATCCTGTTCTTCAGGGCTCCCAGAGCGTCTTGTCATTGTTGTTCAGTTGCTTAGTCGTGTCCAACTCTTCGTGACCCCATAGACCAGAGCACACCAGGCACTCCTGTCTTCCACTGCCTCCCACAGTTTGGTCAAACTCATGCTGGTAGCTTCGAGAACACTGTCCAACCATCTCATCCTCTGTCGTCCCCTTCTCCTTGTGCCCTCCGTCTTTCCCAACATCAGGGTCTTTTCCAGGGAGTCTTCTCTTCTCATGAGGTGGCCAAAGTATTGGAGCCTCAGCTTCAGGATCTGTCCTTCCAGTGAGCACTCAGGGCTGATTTCCTTCAGAATGGAGAGGTTTGATCTTTTTGCAGTCCATGGGACTCTCTACAGCGTCCCAGAGCGTCTTACATACGACCAAAACAAGACTGCCCCCACCCACAGACTTACGATCTAAAAAAAGGGCACATGACACACAAGGGGACAGGGACCAGGAGGGAAGAGGAAAATCAAAACTCAGGCAATTTCTGTTATGGCCAGCTTGGTACAGGAGATGCCTGAAGGAGCTAGGTCCTCCAGAGAAGCTGTTGAAATGAGTCCTGCTGCCTACCTCTCCCACTGAGGTGGTCTAGTAAAATGGCCACCCCCAGATGACAGTTGAGGAGAGAGGATGGCAATGGCTGACAGTGGCAACAGCACCCTGCTTGTTCCCAGTAAACTAGCAACCCCTGGCTTAGCATGACGTGCTAACCATGGTTAGCAGTGAAGGGCTAGGCCTCAGGAACACACACATTTTCTTCGGGGCCCAGCGAAGAGGTACTCCCTTGGAGACGCAGGGGAAAGTTCAGAAAACCCCAATAAAGGAAGACCAGAGCTATCAATGGCTACCAGTAATGGTGGCATACCCTCCAACTTTTCTCCAATGAAAATAGGGATGTCCCATTCCGTGATGATAATTTTACTATTTATACTCCACACATCTGACTGGGTCGCCCCAGCCACTCTGGGCAGCTTCCAACATATATAAAAACATAACTAACCAATAAAAAACCCCCACACCTTCCCTATACAGTGGTACCTCGGGTTATAGACGCTTCAGGTTACAGACTCAGCTAACCCAGGGTTAAGAACTTTGCTTCCGGATGAGAACAGAAATTGGGCGGCAGCAGCAGGAGGCCCCATTAGCTAAAGTGGTATCTCAGGTTAAGAACAGTTTCAGGTTAAGAACAGACCTTGGGAACGAATTAAGTTCTTAACCCGAGGTACCACTGTACAAGCTTGCCTTCAGACGGCTCGGGGGTCAGATAACTCTGTACCCTCCAACATTTCTCCAGTGAAAATAGGGACATCCTAAGGAAAAGCGGAACATTCCGGGATCAAATCAGAACCCAGGACAGCTTCTCTAAATCATGAGATCTCCCTGGAAAATAGGGACACTTGGAGGGTCTGTGGTGGCTATTGCTCTGGTTCCAAAAATGCTTCTGAATACCAGTTGCTGGAAGCCACAGCAGGGAAGAGGGCTCTTGTGCTCAGATCCTGCTCATGGGTTTCACACCGGTGTCTGTTTGGCTGCTGTGAGAACACGGCACTGGAATAGATGGGCCCTGCTCTAGCAGGCTCTTCTTGTGTTCTTAACACAGAAGGACAGCAAGCAGCTGGATTCCCTCTTCTGCCAACCCCTAGCGAGACTAGCCCCTGTTTGTTTGTTTATTTATTGGCTGGCTAACAATTTTGGGGGGGCTGGGTATTTACAATGCTGTGAGTGTGTTAATTGCCTCTTGCACCTGCTATTAGACAGCACACTCGCTTTGAAATTCTGCATTCGTAAAATTCGTAATGTGGGTGAAAAACGTCCTTGATTCTCCCCAGCAGCAGCACCCTCAGTCTCTCCTTTCTTTCCTTTCCCCCTTTTTAGAGCTTTTTTAAAAGCCCATGGCAAAGTTGAGGGTCGTGCTTGATGGCTGGCTGGTGGCCATTCGGAACAAGTCTCCACATTCTTAATACATTTCAAAAATTGCTGAAAATGTTAAGTACTTTAGTGTACGTCCAATTACGCCAAGCCTTAAGTTAAATCTGCTGTTACCTATTGTTGAGTATCTTCACGCCACTTGAACTATAATTTGTCTAAGCCTGGTCTTTTAACAATTATTTTAAGTGCTCTCTAATGGATTGGAATATAAAAGCAACTGCTTTGTGTCGGCTCCCTCTTTGAGTTTAGGCGCCGAGTCCTTGCACTGGAGTTACTGAACTCCTTTCTGATAGATGACTTTCCCCTAACAATTTTCCATTAGTGCAAAGAAAATGTTAAAAACACGCACGATTTTTCTCTCTTGCATTTACTTCCCCCCATCCCCACTAATATACCACGACCAAGGGACAAAGAACGTGATGTAGCTCTGAACATGGGCTTCAATCCTAAAATGTTAGCTTAAGGAGCAGCCACCATCGCTTCTGTAGAGTGGCTTGAAGGATGTAGGATGTGTTGTCAGGGGAATCATAGAATCATAGAATCATAGAGTTGGAAGAGACCACAAGGGCCATCGAGTCCAACCCCCTGCCAAGCAGGAAACACCATCAGAGCACTCCTGACATTTGGTTGTCAAGCCTCTGCTTAAAGACCTCCAAAGAAGGAGACTCCACCACACTCCTTGGCAGCAAATTCCACTGTCAAACAGCTCTTACTGTCAGGAAGTTCTTCCTAAGTGGGGGACGAAAAGTTTTCTTCTTCTGTATCTCCTATTTATTTATTTATTGTTTGTTTGTTTGTTTGTGTCTGCACCCTATGTCAGGCATAGGCAAACTCGGCCCTCCAGATGTTTCGGGAATATAACTCCCATCATCCCTAGCTAATGGGACCAGTGGTCAGAGTTGATGGGAATTGTAGTCTCAAAACACGTTTTCCCCAAGGAGCTCAAGGTGGTGTTTGTGATTCTTCCCCTCCTCATTTAATCTCCACAGTAGGTTAGCTGATAGGCAGGAAGTGGCTCAAGGTCACCCAGTGAGCATAGTTCTTTATTATTACAAATCTATCTTGCGTGGAGGAGACTCTTGAGAGTCCCATGGACTGCAAGAAGATCAAACCTCTCCCTTCTGAAGGAAATCAGCCCTGAGTGCTCACTGGAAGGACAGATCCTGAAGCTGAGGCTCCAATACTTTGGCCACCTCATGAGAAGAGAAGACTCCCTGGAAAAGACCCTGATGTTGGGAAAGATGGAGGGCACAAGGAGAAGGGGACAACAGAGGACGAGATGGTTGGACAGTGTTCTCGAAGCTACCAGCATGAGTTTGACCAAGCTGCGGGAGGCAGTGGAAGACAGGAGTGCTTGGCGTGCTCTGGTCCATGGGGTCACAAAGAGTCAGACATGACTAAACAGCAACAATTGACAAACTGGGATGTGTGCAGAGGAGGGCAACCAAGACGATCAAGGGCCTGGAAAACACGCTTTATGAGGAATGGTTGAAGGAGCTCGGTATGTTTAGCCTGGAAAAGAAGAGACAGAGAGGTGATAGCCTTATTCAAATATATTAAGGGCTGTCACATGGGAAATGGAGCAAGCTTGTTTTCTCCTGCTCTGGAGGCTAGGACTTGAACCAATGGCTTCAAGTTATAAGAAAGAAGATTCCAACTAAACATCAGGAAGAACTCTCTGACAATAAGAGCTGTTTGACAGGGGAATGGACGCCTTAGGGAGGTGGTGAACTCTTCTGCCCTGGAGGTTTTCAAGCAGAGGTTGGATGGCCATCTGTCTTGGATGGTTTAGTTGAGATTCTGGCATGGCTGGGGGTTGGAGTAGATGACTCTCAGGGTCCCTTCGAACTCTACAGTTATATGATTCTATCTCAATAAAGTTTAAGCAACAGAATAGGTGTGTCAGTATAAGAAGGTCTTTAAAAGGTGCCAGAAAGTTAGCAGTGAGGATATCTGTCAGAAGAATATTCCATGACAGGAGACCAGTGAAGCAGCATTCTTCAATTGAGCTAGAACAGGAATTTAATACTGAACAAGAGTTATATGGTTAGCGGTTATTTTGGGTATAACTGTAAACTATTACTGTTATTGTTATTGGTTTCTATTGATTTATTGGTTGGTTTGTTGCTCGTATAGGATATTTTGTTTTTAACATTTGATGCTTTGTTGTGTTTTTATATATGTTGTAAGCCGCCCAAAGTGACTGGGGAAACCCAGCAAGATGGTCAGGATATAAATTTTAAAGTATTATTATTATTAACACCCCCCCTCCAAATTCCTTTCTGCTAGGTCTCTATGAAGAAATACGTCAGTGTCGTCAGGCCTGTGGAGAAGCTCATATGAAAACTATTTTGGGGACAGGAGAGCTGGGATCACTTACTAATGTCTACAAAGCAAGTCTTGTAGCCATGATGGCAGGTAACTTCCTTCCTTCCTTTATTTATTTATTATTTAATAAATACAATTGCTAGTTGCTTGTTATCCTCCACCCTGCATCACCTGCACTTTCCTCAGGACTGTGATCTCGTGCAGGTCACTTGACTCACACAGTTTTTGGCCTGGACATGTTGGAGGGTAAAGGTAAATAGACCTCTGACCATTAGGTCCAGTCGTGGCCGACTCTGGGGTTGCGACGCTTATCTCGCTTTATTGGCCGAGGGAGCCGGCGTACAGCTTCCGGGTCATGTTGCCAGCATGACTAAGCCGCTTCTGGCAAACAAGAGCAGTGCACGGAAACGCCGTTTACCTTCCCACCGGAGCGGTACCTATTTATCTACTTGCACGCTGACGTGCTTTCAAACTGCTAGGTGGGCAGGAGCAGAGACAGAGCAACAGGAGCTCACCCCATCGGGGGGATTCGAACCGCCAACCCTCTGATCGGCAAGTCCTAGGCTCTGTGGTTTAACCCACAGCGCTACCCGTGTCCCATGTTGGAGGGTATGATATAATAAGTGGCTGTTATGACCGGCTGTTTTTTGGCAACAAGGCCCACTGCAGCCCAGATTGTGGGAGGCCTTGTGTGGAACAGAGTGTGCCAAGGCAAGATGAAAGAGAGGCCATATGAAGAGCAGTCAAATCTGCTATAGCAGGACTAGGGGAAACTGCAGGAATACTTGAACCAAAAAGCTTGAACATCCATGATACAAGGTACCATGGCCCAGTTCCCAGGCTGACCCGATGATGTACCTCTCCACCCTCCCCTTTGACTCCTAAAATAAAGGGTGGTATTCAGCTTAGCTTTACTCAGAGTAGACGTATTAAAATTTATGAGCCTAACTTCATCATGGTCATTAATTTCAGTGGGTTTACTTTGAATAACTCTTGGCTAAATACCACCCATAGATATTCAGGACCCACCCTATTCTTCCGGTTCCTAATTTTTGAAACTAGTTTTAATGTATTTTTACATTGTTGTAACCCGCACTCGGACCTTACGGTGAAGGGTAGGGAACAAATTCAGAAAATAACCGTTAAGTGGGCAGTTAGCCCTGCAGAATTAGCAGCCTTTCCTACAGAACTTCTAGAGCGGGGCTGCTGGTTAATTTAACACTGCGGGGTTCTCAAAATCTTTGTTTTGATTTTTCCTTAAATAAAAGTAAGTTCTGAAGTTCACCTCTCCTTTTCACCCTGTGTTTTTTGAAATGCAGTTTCACTGCAGTACAGCAGATGGCTCTGCTGTTAACACTATCCCCCCTCCCTCCTCGGCCCGCATTGTTATAACAGCACCGTGGCAGCTTCCCATTTTTAAATATACACAATAGCTTTCATCGATCTGCTGCTTTGTTAGCAGCTAAGCGTGTTTTTGTTTCCGTTTGAATCGAGTGCAGCGGCCAAACGCATCAGACCACACTGTGAAAGCGGAGCGTTTCCTTCTCCTCAGAAATTCTGAGAAACGAGCCCTTGGTTGGAAGCCAGTATGGCGTAATGGTTAGAGTGTTGGAATAGGACCCGGGAGACCAGGGTTTGAATCCCCACTCAGACATGAAGCTCGCTGGGTGACCTTGGGCCTGTCGCCATCTCTTAGCCTTAACCTACCTCATGGGCTTGTTGGGAGGATTGGAATGGAACAGGAAGAAGGGAAGCACCACCACGAGGTCCATGGAAGATGAAAGTATGCATAAGTGCAATAAATAATAATAATAAGCCAGCACTAATGGAAGGACATTAAAAAGAGGCTGGCTGCTGAATCAGCACCTTGGACAAGGAAAGCCTCTGGTGGAGGTCAAGTCCGTCAGGGATCAGCAAACTTTTTCAGCAGGGGGCCAGTCCACTGTCCCTCAGACCTTGTGGGGGGCTGGACTATATTTTTTTTGGGGGGGGAATGAATGAATTCCTGCGCCTAACAAATAACCCAGAGATGCATTTTAAATAAAAGCACACATTCTACTCATGTAAAAACACCAAGCAGGCCCCACAAATAACCCAGAGATTCATTTTAAATAAAAGGACGCGTTCTACTCATGTAAAAACATGCTGATTCCCGGACCGTCCGCGGGCCAGATTTAGAAGGCGATTGGGCCGGATCCGGCCCCCACGCCTTAGTTTGCCTACCCATGCAATAGATCATGTGCTGTGTGAAGAATAACTACTTCTTTCTTTTCTGGCTACATCTGCACCATAAATTTAAAGCCCTGTTAAACCACCTCATGTCTTCTCTCAAAGCATCCTGGGAACTGTATTTTTTTAAGGGTTCTGAGAGTTGCCAGGAGACCTTTATTTGTCTCACAGGGGTAGAATTCCCAGAGTGGTTTAACCATCAAGCCCTCTTCCCGGGAATCATAGAATCGTAGAGTTGGAAGGGACCCAAGAGTCATCTAGCCCAACCCTCGGCAGTGCAGGAATCTTTTACATGGGGCTCGAACCCAGGAACCTTAGGTTAATAGTCTCATGCTCTGCTGACTGAGTTGCCCCAGGAACTCTGAGAGTTGTAGCTCTGCGTGTGGAATAGGTAACAACTCTCAGCTCCGTTGACAAACTTCGGTTCCCAGGATTTTTTGGGGGGGAAGCCTTAACTGTTTAAAGTGGTATAATAGTGCTTTAGATGTGTGGTACAGGTTTTGCCTCTGTCCTGAACCACTCTATTCAGCTTCATTGGAAGTCCCCAGGTTCTAGTAGCACAAGAGAGGATGAAAACCTCTCCCAATCCACTTTAATCAATTCCATGCCTCATTTTTATACAGGCTTGAATAAGGCCTACAGTCCCATGCCAGGCTTCCCAAGTAACTGAGGTTGGGCTGGGAAGGCTGTTTCGTCCTGGATTGCTGTGCAATTTCCAGGAAGGAGGTCTGTTGTTGTTGTTAATATTTGTATGCCACCCTACACCCACAGGTTTCAGGGCAGTTCACAAGATGAAACGATAGTATAAAAATACAAAATACATAACCAAAATAAAAACAACCCAATAACTCCTCCCCACCCCAAAATCCCCACATTTTAAAGGGGCATTAAAAGGACGGTGCTTTGGCACCTGCTACTGAGGTCCAAGTCTCTTTAGAAGGAAAACTCCCGCATCTCTGTATTTAGACGCTGGAGCTGAATTTAAAGCACAGTTATATAAAACACTTGAAACCCATTCAGAAATCAAGCATCTCATCTTCACAGGTTCATCTGGGTTATGCACAAGTTCATCTGGTTTATGCACTTGGGGTGCATCAGTTGTTGTTGTCTCTTTTGATCGGGGAATAAAATTTTCCACAAGAGTCAGCAATAACCCATTTGTTATTGTCAAGTAATAAGCAGACATGCTTGTGGTGAATAGGGAAACCAGCAAGATGGGCAGAGGGAGAGGAAGATCCAAAACCGTTGAAAAGGTGCAATGAAAACCAAAGTCAGAGAGCACGCAGCCTGCTTTGTGAAGAGAGGAAAAGACTTGCAGAGTTGGCACCTCTGTGTGTGTTTTTATTATTATTTATAGATGCAGCTTTTGATATAGTATCTGAGCTTTCAGAGCTTCTCTGGTATTGAAAATTGGTTAGGTCATTGCATGAATTGCTGGCTGCTCAGTCCAATGGAAGAGGTCTTGGATTGTCTCCCCTCCAGAGGTAGTTTTGGGTTCTCTTCCTTTCTCGGGTTCCTGAGCCACCCCCCTCGCTGCTGCTGCTGCTGCGCTTGTGTCTGTTTTAATTTGCTGGTGAATAATTTAAAGGGGCCTGTTTATTTTTTAATAAAAGGGAAAGATATAAATTGTCTTGAGTGTGGGTAATGTTACTTACAGCTGCCACCAAACAGATGCTTGGCGTTTCCAAATGGATATTTTAATCCGCAATCAGTTGCAGCAGAGAAGAACAAACTTCCCCCCCCCCTTTTGAAAAAAAATTATCACTCCCACCCATTCTTTTAAACTTTATTTTCCGACAAGATTCCCACCCGCCCCCTATCTCCAGAGAGATATATAAGAGTTGTATTTGATATAAATATTTAATTCCCTTGTGCTAATTTCTTTTTTTTTTTTTGAGTGGGCTTTTTTATTTTCCTTTCTTTTGAGGGACAGGCGTTGCATGTTAATGCTTATGATGGACTATTTTAATATAAAGCTATTTAAATAAGTTTCATTTGTCCTCCGGAGCCCAGACTCTCCCGGACGAAGTCAGCTGGGTGTTAGGAGGCGGGAAAAGGTACAAATGAGAGCTGTGTTTTGAAGTCGCAAAAGACTTGATCTGGGCCACTCGTTGATCAAACGGCTCCTGGCTTTCAAAGAACAAGGGCAAGAAGAAGCAGAAACAGGTGATGCACAAGAGCCAAGGATCTCCCAGGGCACTTCAAATGCCTTGAGAAAGGCAGGGTGTGGATTCTCTGAAGTGCTCAAGCGAATGCTGTTTCTTCAGTTCCCCCATGCTACAAAGCAGTCGGAGGGGGGGGCAGGTTTGAAGAGAGTTACTTTTTAAATACTTTGAGAACTTGGGACCCAAGTTTCCTCCTGTAACGTCAGCTACCTAGCAGAACACTAGGGTCATCTTTGGTGACCTGGACGCCATTGCCGCCATCTTGCTTGCTGGATTTCTTTGCTGACCATTGACGCGGAATGGAAAACCCATTATCGCCGAGGTCGGCGTCACGTATGCAAGAGGGCAGCCTGACCATATAAAACCAGTAAGAACCAGTTTGGGAGGAATCGAACGCTGACTGTTAGAGTGAAGAACAACTCCAAATAAGGCACAAGGAGGTGTCTGCATGTTCAGTGAAAGAAAATGGGCTGAGTGTATGTTGGATGGAGGAAGACAATAGTGAGGGCGAACAGCCGACGTGACGTTTATTTTTCCTGTGTCGCAATGGAAAGTTCCCTCAGGCTCTTTGGACTCTGTCCTACAATGCATTGCTGAATAAAGCCTGGCCTTCTGGGAACTTGGCGTGAGCCTCCGTACTCGAAAGCCCAAGGGGAATTTTCCCTACGCCTTCCCTGCCAAAGGAGCCCAGGCCCGCGAACAGCAAAGCAGCCAAATGGTGCCATTTAAAAAATAAAAAAGACATAAAGAAGCCACATTCAAAACATCTAGGAACATTTAAAACTTTGATAATAAGATTGATAAGTTAGGCAAGCAAATGGTGATTGAAGAGAAAATAGGAACTTGCCTTGTTAGGCCATTGGTCCATGTAGCTGAATAGTGTATACACTTGGCCTAAAACAGCTGTCCAGGGTTTCAGGCAGGAGTCTCTCCTCAGCCCTCCCTGGAGATGCTGTAGGATTGAATCTGGGACCAAACCAGATGCTCTTCCGCTGAGCTGCATCCCTTTCCCCCAAAGACAGAGCCTTCTTGGTCATGGCCCCCTGCCTGCAAAATGCCCTCTGAAGTTATTTTGGCACCTGGTGAAGAAGCTTCCCCCCTTTCCAGGCCCTCTGTCTTCTAGCATAGAATTATACTTACCATTCACCCCTTAGTCTCAATACTGTGTCATCCAGGGGTGAGAGACTTATGACCTTCCTGTCGTTGTTGGGGCTCCAGCCCCAGCCAGCATGGCCAAGAGTCTGGGATGATGGGAATTGTAGTCCAGCCATGTCTGGAGTGCTCCTGGTTCCCCATCCCTGATCTCATACAAGCTGGCTGTGAAGTTCTGTTTTTCACACTGAATTGTTGGGTTGTGTCTTCTCCGCTGCCGTTTTCCCGATTTTGATTTATTGTTTGTTTGTCCATATTTGTTGGGTTTTTATGTTTCTTTGTTTTTATTGCCTTGTAGTAAACCACCCTGGGAGTTGTCTGTTGTTTTAGCGAAGGGCTGGCATAAAATTATTTTAAATAAACTTGCAGCCAGGAATGCTAAATGCAGCTTCCCTCCTGTGTTTACAGTGATCACTCAGCAGTGCTCTGATTTTGTGTGTGGCAATTGTGCTTCAGCAGAACTGCATATGGTAGTTTCCTGTATATGCAACACAGAAACAGAAGGGGGAAACGGTAGATGTTCTAGTGCAGAGTGTCTGGGACTGACTGGATGAGGAAGAGTGGTGGGAGCTGCCTGCCCAAAAGCCCCCCAGGGAGGGCACAGAAGAAGAAACTTAGGTCCTGGGTCCTGGTGGTGGGACACCAAAGGGCAGTCTGTAGAAGGAAGGAGCTGGGAGGTGCTGGAAGCAGGGGGTTTGAGCGATCAAGGGGGGTCAGGAGAAGGAGGACCGTACAGGACAGGGTCAGAGGCTGAGAGTCACAGTGCGAGTGCAGACTCAGATAGAGAGAAGTCAGATTGCCCCAGCTACGCAGCAGCAGCAGCAGCAAGACAGTCCCAGTCCTGCCGGCTCACCTCCCACTCTGACACCTCAATCGAGGAGAGTCCTGCACATTGTGGAGCAATAGGCCAGACAGGCCCAGAGGAGGAGCTCGCCCGCTCGATGCAGCCTTCGTCTGCTTGGGAGGAATCCAGAGTGATAAGCTAGAAGGGGAGGGTGGAGCTAGTAGTCAGTTTCAGCAGCATAAAAAAGGTAAAGGGATGCAGGTGGCGTTGTGGTCTAAACCACTGAGCCTCTTAGGCTTGCTGATCGGAAGGTTGGAGGTTCGAATCCCCGCGTCGGAGCAAGCTCCCATTGCTCTGTCCCAGCTCCTGCCAACCTAGCAGTTTGAAAGCACGCCAGTGCAAGTAAATAAATAGGTACCACTGTAGCGGGAAGGTAAACGGCGTTTCCATTCGCTCTGGTTTCTGTTACAGTGTTCCGTTGCACCAGAAGTGGTTTAGTCCTGCTGGCCACATGACCCGGAAAGCTGTCTGTGGACAAACGCCGGCTCCCTCGGCCTGGAAGTGAGATGAGTGCTGCAACCCCATAGCCACCTTTGACTGAACTTAGCCATCCAGGGGTCCTTTACATTTTACCTTTTCAGTGGCATCTTAGCTGGAGTATGACGAACCAGAGTGTGGTTATTTTCTGTTGATAAAGAGCTAATTGCATTAGATCTCCTTAAGAACCACTGAAATTCCTTATAAAAGGTAAAGGGACCCCTGACCATTAGGTCCAGTCGTGGCTGACTCTGGGGTTGTGGCGCTCATCTCGCTTTATTGGCCAAGGGAGCCGGCGTACAGCTTCCAGGTCATGTTGCCAGCATGACTAAGCTGCTTCTGGTGAACCAGAGCAGCGCACGGAAACGCCGTTTACCTTCCCGCCGGAGCGGTACCTATTTATCTACTTGTACTTCAACGTGCTTTCGAACTGCTAGGTTGGCAGGAGCAGGGACCGAGCAACGGGAGCTCACCCTGTCACGGGGATTCGAACCACCAACCTTCTGATCAGCAAGTCCTAGGATCTGTGGTTTAACCCACAGCGCCACACGCGTCCCGAAATTCCTTATAGATATATTCTATATAGAGTATAGAATATTCTATATAGAATATTCTATATTCCTTATAGATATGGGGGTAGATACCGAAATGTGCATGGACACAGTCCCCCTGCCTCTCCCACCCACCTTTCCATGTTCCCCCTCCCTCATTATGGAAAGACAGCCTGTAATCTCTTTGGGGCAGGCACTTGTCCCATGATATCCGATTCTGTAGAACGCCATGTATGCTCATGGCACTGTAGAAATGGATAGCTAACAAGGACAAACATTTGCTTTTGTAAGTTTCATCACTTATATCCCTTGCAAATAGTTTTTTTAATGTCTTTGGTGCAGACTTTGTGTGTGTGTGGGAGGAAGGGTTGACACAGTCGAGGCATTTATACTTAAAGCCTAAAGGTTTCAAAGCAGAGATAACTTCTGCCTTCCTTCAAGGCATGAACTTTTATTGCAATTCGAGTGCTTTTATCAGAAACCATTGAAAAATACACTCAAGTTGACATTGAAGTGTGGTGATCTTGGTTGCGTGTGTGTGTTTTTTTAAAAAAAATATCTGCCTTTAAAAAAAAAAGTTATGTTTAAAATTCATAGCACTTTCAGAGCCTGATAAAGGAGCCTAATTTCCCGGCTTGCTTTGTTCAGTGTAATGTATTTTTTCTAAATCCATTTCAAGCAGCTCATTTTTCCATTTCAGCAACTTTCCTCCAAGTTTGGTAGACAATAGGCTTTTATTAATAAAATTAGTTAACAACTTCCTGCTGACACTGGAAAGCATCAAAGTTAAATCGAGTTGCTGGAAATGTTCTGTAGCTCCGTGCAATATGAGTTGAAGGGAATGGTCTGGGAACATCCGGCATTGTTGCTTTGTTGAAGCTGAGCTGGTATGGACTCGATTGGGAGAGACTGCCAGAGAGCCCCATATAAGTTCCTCGGAGCTATTCAAGGAAGGCAAGGTTACGAGCAAATGAATACATTTGGAAGATGGGCTTAAAAATAAAAAGTTGTGCAATGCAGTGTATCATATACACCAAATCTCAGAAACATAACAAGCGGCCTTGTCAGATCACTGATCCATCTAGTTTAGCATTGTCGGCACCTACGCTGATTAGGAGTGGCTCCTAATTAGGATTTTCAGTCAGGACATTCCTGGTCCCACCTGGAAATGCCAGGGATTGAACCTAGAACCTTTTGGGTTCAAAGCAGATGCACTGTCAATGAGCTACAGCCCTTTCCACGACTGACCCTGCCATGGTGGGTAGTCAGTCTTGGTCCTATCATGAGCTTAAGCGAGGTGTCCATCTTAGGGTAAGACTGTACAAGTAATCAGACCCTGCCTATATGTCAGGGAGATTTTGGGCACCACATGGCAGGACAGAGTCTCAAACAAAGATGTGTTCTCCCAAAGCGCATGTTCCCAGCATGATCGCAATGCTGTCTCAGCGACGTCTACGCTGGCTTCGTCATGTCCACAGAATGGATGAGGGCAGGATCCCCAAGGATGTGCTCTGTGGAGAGCTGGCTTTAGGCACCAGGCCCAATGGCAGACCAACTCTGTGTAATAAAGATGTCTTCAGATGTGATATGAAGACTGGCGACAGTAACTCCGCCATGTGGGAATCCCTTGCAGATGACCTCAGACTGCCTGGAGACAGATGGTCAAGGTTGTGTATCCACAGCAATGACCAGAGGAGCAATGACGGCTGGAAGGAGCACGGAGAGAAGAAATGCCCTGGTGCATCTGCAGCAGTACAACCAGATGCCTTCATCTGCCCCAGCTGCAACAAAACATGTCTCTCCCGCATCTGCCTCTACAGCCACAGCAGGCGTTGAAACTCTCCAACTGTATGACTTCACCCCTGATGCCACACTCTTCCATTGTCTCTTGAGACAGACGGATGCCAACAAATGAAAATGTCTCTTCCCCCAAGCCTCTGAAGTGTAAGATTCCCGCCTGCCACTCCCTGCTGATACTGCTGTTGTGTTACTCTGTTTCGTTATGAGTGTTTTGTGTCGTTTTATTAATATTTTAAGTCAAGTTTCTTGTTCTGTTGTTGCATATACTATATTTTAGTTAGCTGCCCTGAGCTCCCTTTAGGAGAATGCGTGGTGTGGGTGTGTGATATCTCATATCTTTGGCCTTTTGGGAATATGAGGCAGACAGCAAAGTGGCTAGTGTTTTTTTTAAAAAAACAACAACAACGATCCGAATTAAAATAGTCAACGCCAATTCTGTGCAAGCTCAGGAGTTCCATGTACCTTAACTCATGAGGATGTGTCTATGCATGGGGGGGGGGGAGTGTTTCCTGTTCCAGGTCAGCCAATGAAACGTATCAGGCCGGCCTTGGTTGGGTTGAAACAGCATTGAGGAATCTCCAGTTTGCATACCTCAGGGCCATGCCAGACTACCCCATTGGACCCAAGAGGCCATTTCAGCCAAGCCAGGGCAGCCTGCCCCTACACTTGGCATCGTATATGATCTCAGATATGGGGCAGTTTAAAATGCAGTTGGGCTGAAAGGGTGGGGGTTTGCAGGCCCTGCTGGTCAGCGGAGCCTGCAAAGCCCCGTGCGAAGTACTGTGCAAGGGGCTTTGAAACCACAAGCAGCCTTAAGAACCTACGAAGGATCCTGATGGATTCATTTAGTCCAGCATCCCCACAGTGGCCAACCAGATGCCTGCGAAAGTCTGCAAGCAGGACGTGAACACAGCAGCCCTTGTGGGCCTCTCTGCAGGCTTTCTTGCGAGACTTGATTCACATAGGTTGGGGGATATAAGATCCCCAGCAGGATCCCCAACCCTTACACTCACGGGTGGAGGGAGGAGTGTGTTGCTTTTGGTTAACACTCCGTCGCGGGGCCATCCAATTTGGACTTTCATTAGTGCGGTTGAAAGGATTGCAGTGAAAACTGTGATACAAAAGATTATGCATCAGCCAGATTGTTCTGCATTATTTTAAATTGCAGACTGTGTCCTTATTCTTTATTAAGAGTAAAGTAACTTTAAGCAGTCTGAGGTTATCAGGAGATAATCACGTCCCCAGGGTCTTTATGGCACTTTGAAACGTAAAGATTGTGATTACTCTGTGATTGCTATGCTGCTTATTATTCTTTACTGCTTAATAGTGGGGCAATAATATTGTTTTTGGATATAGCTAGCTGAAAACCACTCTCCCAGTTTTAATCATGTAAATGGTTACCGTTTTTACAAATGCAAAAGGGGCCATTGTTTGAACTGAGTGGCGTAGTGGTGAGTTCACATTGTAGTCTTCCTTCTCTTTCTAGACATAGGCCAGGAAGGATTTAAAAGAAACCACAAAAACATGTGGCCCAAAATGACTTTTCCAAAAGGTTGTATGCATTTTCCTTCTGCTTGCTCCCCAATTTCTGTTATAGCAAACCCACCCTGGGGGATTTATATTTTCTCACCCAAGGTGGTAGGATTCATCAGCTGGAACTTAAATACTTAAAGTCTTCCAAAAGTGCATCCTTAAACTGCGGTCCTGACATTCTTTGGCCTGGTCTGCTTCTCCTTCATTTCTTGCTACAATTTGTGCAGCCAGATGTTGACCCAGTGTGTGTGGCAGCTGTGAAAAAGATAAAAGTCTATGCTTGGGATCACTGCGAAAGGAAAACTGCTGATAACCGTAATGGCATTATACAAATCTATGGTGCGGCCATGTTTGGAATACTGTGTGCAGTTCTGGTTACCTCACCTCAGAAATAATATCGTAGAACTGGGAAAGGTTCAGAAACGTGCAACCAAAATGTTCAGGACAGAGTGACTCAACTATGGGATCTTCTCCAGGAGGTAGTGATGGCCACCAACTTAGATGTCTTCAGAAGAGGATTAGTAATGGCTGCTAACCCTGATGCCTATGTTCTCCACCAGCTGTTGGAGGCAACATGCCTCTGAATACCGTTTGCTGGGAATTGCAGGTGGACAGAGTGGAACATTGGAAATTGCCTGATGCTGAGCCAAACCCATTGGTCCATCTAGCTCTACAGTGGCTCTCCTGATTGAAGTGCAGTGTGTTTCAGGACCGGGGCATTCACAGGGAAACCAAAATGCTTGTTTACAAAGCTATTGTACTACCAACCTTACTGTATGCTTGAGAAACATGGACAACTGGGAAACACTGGCCTGCAAGCGCTCCAGTTGGAGAACAGCCTTTACCTAAGGTGTCATGGGCTTTGAAGACATTCGAACTCAGGACAAGAGGGAGAAATGCGCTAAGAGGAAGGCACATTTGGCAAACCCTCATCGTGATCAACTTCTGCCCGGAAACTTACGTCCCCACTGTGGAAGGAAGTGTGGATCCAGAATTGGCCTCCACAGTCACTTATGGACTCACTTTTAAAGCCATGTTTATGGAAGATGGTCTTACTTGGCTATGAGTGATTGCCAAAGAAGAAGAAGAAGAAGACAGTGGCCAGCACAGGATGTCTGGGGTTTCACACAAGGTTCTCCACTAGCTGAAGATGCCAGGCATTCAACTTGGGACCGTTCTGCATGCAAGGGATAAGATGCTGTATCACAGAAGAACAGTCCTTCCATACTGCCGTGGAATCAGATTCTCAACCTTTTCTCTTTTCCTAAACTTTGCCCTTTATATTACCACTCTTAAAAAAAAAGAAAGGCAGTGACAGCTGAACAATATAACCAGAAATACGTTATTTATAAAGCTAGTGTGAATTATGTTTAATGGCCTCCATTTTAAAGCAAGCCATTTGCTTCTCTCCCTCCTTCCCCCCTCCTCCTTTTTCCAAAGTCTCTGTTTTCATTAGTGGAATATAAAATGTTAATAATACCTTTATACTGTAGTGCTCAGGAGCAACATTTATCTTCCATGTTCTTTATGGAATCCTGCTAGCAAGCTCTCACTCGTATCATAAATAGAATTTGTTCCACGAAATAAAAAAATGTATTGTTTTCTTTGTTAGAAGATGCTGCTAAATTGGCTGTATGTTTGATAATCATATCTCAAGCTGATTATTCTGCTAATAGCCTTAAGATATTATTATTTTTTTTAAAAAAATAAAAATAAGTGCATCACTATACTAGTATTTTTTTTTGGAAAAAAATCCCTTCTTGTTTCTGCAAAGTCTGAATGAGATTTTCAGAATTGAATAATAATTTGATCCGTTAATCTTTTGAAGCTAGTAATTTTATTTTCCCTTCTTTGCAGTCTCCAAGGCTCGCAAATGAATAGAGCTTCATTACTGGAGCCTGCGTTTAATAACCATTATCCATTATCTTGTAATTAAGACTCCCTGTAACGAATCATGAGGACAATGCAAAAATACATAGTACATTTCTTTAATGAACTGGAAAATGTTCATCTTGTTCTATTTAGTAATGAGTTGCTGAATAGTCGTTAAATCCACTGGAGAATGGAGCGAGATGGATTTTGAAGACTATCTTTGAGTTTGTGGTTAATCTATTAGAATTAAAATTTCATCTTCTATTTTTATCAACAGCCGATTAGAAGGCCTTCTGTTTGACCAAATTGATTAGGGGACCCTATACAAGGGCAGATGTTGTTTAATGAAAGTTTTTAATGAAACTGTACCATAGAGGTTTCTAATTACCAGACTTATAAAAGCTTTGACTTACCTTACCCTGCAAAGAGGAGGGGGGGTGGTGGTGGTGGAAGTATTGTGCTAAAGGGCTTAAATGCCACAATTAAATGAAATACAGGGAAAAGTAGGAGTTGGTGCGCGGAAGTTTGGCTTACTTGTCTGAAGAAGAGGTCATCAAATAAAGAGAGATCTCAGCGAGTGGTAGACAACACCCAACTGAAGGCTGTTAGTTTGACCTTCCCTTCATTCAGTTCCAGCCAGCATGGCCAATGGCCAGGGATGATGGTAGCCCAAAACATCTGGAGGGCACCCGCTTGGGGAATGCTTCTTTTAAGTGGAGACACCAAATATTGAATCTCAGGCCTTCTGCATGCAGAAGCTGTCCTTCACCACTGAGCCAGAGTCTCATGCGGACCTTTGGAATAGGTTGACCTAGTAATAAGGCAGCTTCCTATGTTCATCTTTTGAAACTCATTTCTGACACTGTGTCGTTATGCTACCCAAGAAGGAAATACTGGAAAAATTTGCAGGAACCCAAAGGTTTTCCGAATTATAAATAAAAAGCGTGTTTAGGAAAATATACTGAAATTGGGATCGGGAACCCAAAAGCAGCCCTGAAGGATTGCCAGGGGCTGGGGTGGAATGGAGTATCCTGAAAAAGGTGTGGCTGGCTGGCTGGCTGGGATCCTGAACAGGAGCACTCCACAGTTTACCATTTAAGGATGTAAGACAAGTCTGCTGGATGAGACCAATGGCCTATCTAGTCCAGCATCCTGTTCTCACATTGGCCAACTAGATGCCTGTGGGAAATCCACAAAAAGGAACATTCTCCCCTCCCAATTCCTACTTCTTTCTTTTCCTAGTTTGTTAAGGTGTTAAATTCGTATGACAAATCTGAAGCTTATTATACACAGACTTCTCGCTTTCTGAACACAGTGCGTTCCCAGGAAATCGTTTGTTAGGTCAGCGTTTGCACAAAGAGCCCTCAATTTCCACCATTTCCTTTGGGAACATTTGTAATCTGTGGTCTCCCTCCATGGTTTCATCTGAAAAATGGCTGCAGCCAACCAGCAAAAGAGAGAGAATTGATTTGTCCAATCTCTCCTGCTCTCTGTTTTGTCTGATCTCTCTCCCTGTTCCCTCTCTCCGTGGTTCCTGCCCAAAAATGTCTGCTGTCAACCAACTAACAAGTAAGGAAGTGGGCAAACTCCAGCTGTTCAGATATCTGAATCATCTGTGTGTGCAGCGAGGTTTGGGCATAATTCTTTATATTTGGATAACTGAATTTTCAGCTAACGAGCATTCTGATAGTGGGATCTGCACATACTAAGAACCAGAATGATAATTTTGTTGACACATCTGTTTATTACTTCTTCTTTTTTTATTCTCACCCTTGCAGGTTCTGATTTTATCAAGACTTCCACGGGAAAAGAAACAGTTAATGCTACCTTTCCCGTTGGGCTCGTCATGGTGAGAGCTATTAGAGACTTCTTCTGGAAAACTGGCTATAAGGTAACTTCATACCCTCTCCATCTTTTCATTGTAGACTGCATTCTCAAAAGCAATGTTGGTGTGATGCGCAGGCTTTGGACCATGGGTGGGGAATTATTGTAATTATTATAATTAATATAATTATTATTGTTGCCACTCATCTGACTGGGTTGCCCCAGCCATTCTGGGTGGCTTCCAACAATAAGCACAGCAAAACATCAGACATTAAAAGCTTCCCTGTGGCCCTCCAGACTTTGTTGGGCTCCCAAGTCCCATAAACCCAAACCAGCATGGCTAGCGGTCGGGAATTATGAGAGTTGTGATCTAGCAACATTTAGAAGGCTACAGGTTCCTCTATCCATGCTTTAGGGTCTCTGAACTGCCAGACTTATTTATTAACTACATTTTTATCCTGCCGCTCCACCAAGCTGCCATGGGCGGCATAAACTGTTTCTCCCCCCATTGTTTTCCTCATGACAACCCTGTAAGCAAGGTTAGACTGAAAGATGGTGACTAGACCCAGGTCACCCAAGTGAGCTTCCTGGCAGAGTGGGGGATTTGAACTGGTGTCTCCTCAGAGCCAGTGTGGTGTAGTGGTTAAGAGCAGTGGACTTGTAATCCGGTGAACCGGGTTCGATTCCCCGCTCCTCCACATGCAGCTGCTGGGTGACCTTGGGCTAGTCACACTTCTCTGAAGTCTCTCAGCCCCACTCACCTCACAAGAGTGTGGGGGAGGAAGGGAAAGGAGATTGTTAGCCGCTTTGAGACTCCTCAAGTGATAAAGCGGGATATCAAATCCAAACTCCTCCTCCTCTTCTTCTTCTTCTTCTTCTTCTTCTTCCTCTTCTTCCTAGCCTGATACTCTAACCCAGTGTTTCTCAATCTTGGGTCCCCAGCTGTTGTTGGACTACAACTCCCACCATCCCAGACCACTGGTTGTGCTTGCTAGGGATTTGTAGTTGTAGTCCAACAACAGCTTGGGACCCAGGTTTGAGTTACACTCCTCTAAGTTATACACCACACCACACTGACCGTCTGTGACACAGAGCTGTAGTAATTTCTCCTTCTGAACGGAAGCCCAGAGACAGTAGGGAATAGGAAGAATGAGAAGCAAATATCTCCAGTCTTGTATTCTAATAGAAAACTCATTCTCTTGACTTATGTAGCCAAAGCAGCCTGATCTGGCCACAAGGGGGTGGTATTAGTAGCTTTGGGAGAACCCAGAGGCTTGCAGAAGTACAAATACATTTGGAGGAAAAATACTACAACAGCGAAGGTTGCGAACCCTGAAAACACCCCAGTGAGGACTGTGTGTGCTTGGTGGCCACAGAACGCTGACTGACTGATGGGGTGGAAAAGTGGGCAGGGGTGGGGATAGAATGGGAAATAGCATGATTGCAGAGATTGTAGAAGAGCATTCTATGCAGCAACATTTTGTTGCTGGGGCGGCTTGTTTTCTGGTCATGTGTATGTGGAAGGCATAGAGTTTGGCAGTGGGTATAACCTGGCTGTGTCATCCTGTACTTCCTCTCTGATTCTTGCAAGAGAACCACCTCTTAGCTAGGGACATCGCACCCTATTCCTTCAGCCTTTTATTCAATGGTCACTGCTCTGAGTTTCACTTGAAACATGTTTTGGGGTGGAAGTGGAGAAATGTTCGCTCAGTTCTTCAGTCAACATGGTGAGAGCACCACCACCTTGATATCTGGCAATGTTGGCACTGGGTTTGAGGGAATCTCTGTGCAAGATGTCCTCGGTATGCCCTGCTCTTGGAACAGGCCTGCGTCCTCCTCAGTGCTGCTGAGGGAGAGGGTGTGGCAAGCTCCTCTTTTCTCCTGTCACTGTGCTCTTACTTGGAGAAATAGCTGGGGCAGCCAAGAGGTGGAGCAGAAGTGACAGGGGGCTCCAGATGTCTGCTTTGGGGCTATTCTTCCTCGTTACCAATGGGCTCAGCAGTGCAGAAGCGAGGCTTCGTTGGTACCCTGGACAGCTCCATGCAGGGCTCAGTAACGAGCAGAGCAGGAATGTTGTTTCAGCAGCAGACCCCATTTGTCTGAACCTCAAATAAGAGGAGCAGCTCTGCCTCAGTCGAATCCTTGATCTCCTCCCCTGAAAATGGGAAATGTGACCCCAGGGTCATGACCCAGCCCTTCTGCTTGGGGATGGACCTCATCACGTGCCAATAATGCCGACTCCTGCTGCTGGCAGCATTGGCATATAAACACGCACCTGGCTCCTTTGACAGATACTTGGGCACCTCATAGAAGGCACCATCTTTTGTTTTGTGCTGCTGTGGCAACTATTGTGTATTGTCTCAAGGCTCTGTGGTAATTTGGTGGTGGTAACACATGTAATTTGGTCCTTTGCCTTGCCTCCGTGGAGGTTTTGCATGTCATTAAAATAACTGTTTAATTTATCGTTCATTTAAGCAGACTTTATGATGTGTGTGTGTGTGCTTAAAGTTCTATTAACCAAAAGTGTGTGGTGCGTGCACCTGCTCGGGAAATAATAATAAAAAAATTAGATGTAAACTGAGTTTATATCCTTTTTATTAAACGAACACAATTTTATCACTGACGAGAGATTTCTAAATGGTTTCCTTAACAAACCAATTTGGCTGCCGTACAGATGCTTTTCCAACAAGGCGTTGGCCAATAAAAACAGGTTAATGTAGAAATTAAACTTCTTCCGAGGACAGAAGCGGGTTGCAGGGTAACATTTATTGAATGATAAGCTGTGCCGGTGATATGAAAAGTGTGCAGCATAATGGGAAATAATCTTTTCCTGTCATTATTGAAGGACACACACAAATTGGTTTTTCTGTTGGGAAATCCCCCAGTCCAGAGAAACTTATTACTTTTAATAATATAAGGTGACGAGAAAAAATTCTCAAGGAGATGAACTTATTAAACAAAATAATGAAATACTGTGAAACAGCAGGGGGAAAGGAGCCCGACTTTTTCAGCTCTTGAATGAAACATTTATTATATATAGATATATGTGTGTGTGTGTGTGTGTGGTGCATTCTGGCAGTCAGATGGATTCTGTAGAAAGTCGGCAAACAGAATGAGAGACAGGATAGTAATAGGTAGCTTTGGGTGAAAATAAATGTAATTATTTGGGGGGAACATGAATGTTTTAACTAAAAGAAACTAAACCCAAGATGGCAGCCAGAATCCAGAGGGTCACAGATAGAGCTACCGTTTGTATATCGGTGTTTCTGAGGCCCACTTCTCAGTGCATTCCTGAAAGTTGTGGGAACATGAAGAGGAGCCTCCTGTACATTATATGAAACTGCCTGACACAGAGTCAGACCATTGGTCCATCTAGCTCAGTGCATACTCTGATTTGCAGCAACTCTGGGGTTTCATGTAGGGGATTGAACCTGGAACCTTGTGCATGTAAAACAGATATTTGCCCACTGAGCCTATGGTCCTCCCCTTGAGGAAAGGTCATGGAGAGTGTTTGGGGAAAAGTAAGGCAGAGAGCTGTTGCAGCCCTGTGTGCAACAGAGACAGGCAGTCTGTGATTCCCCCAGATGCTGAAATACCAAATTATGAACGCGGTACTATCCATTTTCTGTTTCTTTTTAAATACAGTCGTACCTTGGATCCCAAACGCCTTGCATGACAAAAGTTTTGGCTCCCAAACTCTGCAAACCTGGGAGTGATTGTTCTGGCTTGCAAACGTTCTTTGGAACCCAAACGTCCGCTGCGTCTTCCGATTGGCTGCTGGAGCTTCCTGCAGCCAATCGGAAGCCGCGCCTTGATTCTCGAACATTTTGGAAGTCAAACGGACTTCCAGAATGGATTCCATTCGACTTCCAAGGTATGTGTTACGCTTTTACAGAGCTGAATAAAAATCATAGGATATAAATGCCTGAACCAAAAGGGGCTATGTAGGGAATTCATATAGAAGCGAGTTCCATAAATGAGAGGCTACCACAGATAAGGCCTCATCTCTTGAGCTTGACAGACTTCTAAGTTTTACTGGGGCGCATGTAGACAGAGTCTCCAGTGGGGGCAGGATAGCATCATACGGATATTGTATACAGATATGCATATTCCTATCTAGGCCAACTTTCTGTATTTTTAAATTTCCTGCTTCCTGTTCTTCTTTCTTCAATCAAGGTTGGCTTTAAGCCTGCGGGAGGCATTCGCACGGCCAAAGATGCCCTGATCTGGCTCTCGCTGATGAAGGAAGAACTAGGAGATGAGTGGCTAAAGCCAGAACTCTTTCGCCTGGGGGCCAGCACTTTGCTGGGAGATATTGAGAGACAGGTTAGTATTCCTACTTCTTGCTTCTTTGGCAATCACTTGTAGCTGAGTAAGATTGTCTTCCATGAACATGGTTTTAACAGTAAATCCGTAAGTGACTGTGGAGGCCAATTCTGGATTCACACGTCCTTCCACAGTGGAGACATAGGTTTCTGGGCGGGAGTTGAGTGCCTTCCTCTTAGCACATTTCTCCCTTGTGTCCTGAGTTTGAATGTCTTCAAAGTCCATGACACCTTTGGTAAAGGCTGTTCTCCAATTTGAGAGCTCACAGGCCAGTGTTTCCCAGTTGTTGGTGTTTATACTATATTTTTAAGGTTATTATTCCTACTAATGGTGTATTATCCCACCCCCACCCCATAAAAAACCATGTGGTTTTGACTTTTGTAGTACAGACTTTAAAAATTGCCTTTTGAGAGCTTTCATTTTCTTACACTGCTGCTTATAACTGATCCTTGCTTTTTAATTGGCGATGTTTACCAATTAGTTCTGATCCACCTCATTTGGGGAGGCAAGGTGGTTCTTCACAGTAGTAATATGTTCATTTTGTACCATGTTAGCCATTGTATAGGAATAACCCATGGGTAGATCTTGTGCTGTGCATTTGTGATGCCACAGGTTCAGTTCCTACCATCTGCTTTTCAAGAGACCCCAGACAAGCAGCATGAGTCTTGGCCCTTCTTGCCATTTCCTCCCCCCCCCCCTTTTCCTCTATCCACAGCTTTATTAATTTATTTCAAGTGCTGGAAGGCTTTTAATGGAGAAGACCGAGAGCTCGAAGGGAGAGCACTTGCATTGCATGCAGAATTGCCCAATGCAATTTTTGGAACAAATCAAGGTGGGGCAGTGGTTTCAGAGGAATCTTGGAAAAATTGTGATTATTCCAAAATGCATTGGGCCCAATGAAAGGTGGAAAATTCACTCCCCAATTTGGCAGGACCCAAACACAAATGGCACTTTCCACATCTTTCTCCCTGGAAAGAGCCAGTGAGGTGCAGTGGCTAGACCCACTTGGCCACAAAGCCCTCCTAGGTGGTTTCAGGTAAGCCACACACTCTTGGCTTGGCCTGCCTTGCAGGTCAATGTTAAATGAGCCCCATGTGTGCTTCTGTTCCTTGGAGTGGAGCGGCACACAAAATTTGCCAAATAGATAAAATACGGAGCAAAGAACAGGATAGAATGAGATCATCTTGTGTATTTTGTGCTCAAAGGAGATGTCTTCAGAAAACTTGTGCTATTTTTATCGGCGCGAGTAATTAAAAGTTTATAAATGGCATCCGCCTTCTTGTTAACCTGCCCTTAATTTGTCGGCTTTGTTACACCTGTTTAATTTCATCTTTTCCATTGCTGCTCCGGTAAACTCGTTTCCTCCCCAACTGCCCTCCCACTCTGCAGATTTACCACCATGTGACCGGCAGATACGCAGCTTCCTATGACCTGCCTATGGCTTAGACCAGTGACTAATTCATGATATGAACGAGAGAGAAGGAAAAAGAAGAAAAAGGGGATACACAGAAGAGGCTTAAGCAAGCGACGTCCTCGAATCCTTTCCAGGATGTGCTCGGGAAAGGATTAAAGGGCAGGGGGCTTCTGACTCACTTTTTCACCAAGCTGGACAAGTGCTCATGATTCTAAGAGAAATTCTGGATTTTGAAGGTTTTTCCAGGTCAATTTTGCTGTGCCTCATTCACTAACATTAATACCAGCAGGAGGGGAGTGGGGCAAAGAGATGATCAAATGATTGATTTAGTGCGAATTTTGTATTAATGGGTTTGTTTTTTGTACTGGTGTTTCCTACCCACCCCTCTTCCCCATTACATAGGCTGCCTTAAGGTGGCACCGAAATAAACTATAACATGGTCTCCAGAATCAGGATGGACACTGTTGCAGACTCTTTTGAGAGCCAGATGTCTGAGACTGCCTGCCCCTTCTCTAAAGCTGGGCTGCAGGCTTCAGGTCTGTTCACAAAATAATGCAAAGAGCAGGTATTAAAAAGAAGAAGCTCTTATTTACGCCCACCTGCCACCTAAACTGAATTGCAAGTGATATCTGAAAGTCTCCAGAGTCTCAGAAGCAACATTTGATGTATTCAGTGGGAGCCGGGGAGGTGTTGTTAGTCTAAACAAGAACAAAAAGAGATTCATTTATACAGATCTAAATCAGCCTCAGGTCCTCCAAGTGCCTTGGACTACAACTCCCATCAACCTTCACCATTGGCCATGCATGCTGGGAATGATGGGAGTTGGAGTCTTAGAACATCTGGAGAGCACTGGGTTGGGGAAGGCTGCTGTATCCCATGATGTGCTGAAAAACAGAGCCATGGATGGTTGAATTATTGTCATCTTGAGCTTGTTAGGGCTTCAACAATTTGCCTCACCCCCCCTACACAGACACAGACATGCATCTTGCAATGTGTCCTCCCTCCCTCCCTCCCTCCCTCCCTCCCTCTGTGTGTGTGTGTGTGTGTGTGTGTGTTTGTGTTTGTCTTTCTGGATTGCAACCTACTGTACTGCACATTGTACAGGATACTCTACTTTTTTGAGATCCAGCAGGGTGCATGGCATTTGTGGGCTGCTAAAACCATAATGAAACCTCAGCTGCACCCTTATGCAAGAGTCTACAAGCACATGCCTTGGAGCTGAGCCCAGTGATTCTGGAGCACAGGTAAAGGACTGCAACTTCCCCATTCATTGAGATATTTGGGAGATTTTTCTGAATGAGCGATCCTGACAGGCATGCAAGCGACACAACCTGCTCTTGAGCTGGAAACCTCTCCTGCTTTTTGCACGTACAGGAACTCAACAGAACTCTGAAATGCAGTACACAGACCCATCCACAAATTTCCCATTTGCTTTTAAAGTCCTTTTAATTCTTTGTAGGCTGATGGAGGGAGGAATCGTGTACAAATACTGTAAAAAATCGTTACACATGCCTTAAATCTGAGCCTCTGGTGGTTTTTTTTTTTTTAAGGATGGGATTATATTTTATGAAATCTTGTCTCAAGTTCTAACTTTGCAGAAATAAATTGCTTGACATTTTAAGAACATATGTTTAAATAAAAAAAAAATATTCTGTGCAGGGATTGTTCTCCCGTTTCGCTTGAGATTAATTACCGTGCGCACGCGATTTAACTAAAAATAATCACTACCTTTCTAAAGATCAGGCCATCACGAGCTTTGTGCCTTATTTTGTTGCTGCCTTCTGCTGGGGAAGGAAGTGGGGCTCAGGCGCTGGGCAGACTTAAGATTTTTTCCATTTTCTCTCTTAGACTTCCAGTTCCCACTGCCACCATTGCGTGGAACTGCCAACTCAAAAAGAAATGTTTGGCTTGCTTTTTTAAAAAAGAGGGGTGCATGATTTCAGTACTGCCTAGAACAGTGTTTCTCAAAACTTGGGTCTCCAGCTATTGTTGGATTACAACTCCCATCAAACCAAGCTAGTGTTGGAATATTCTAGAAGAAACTTGTAAATGGCCTTGGACAAGATGCTAGTCAACGGAATTTTTCCCTAGCAACAGGTGTCCTTATCAGGACATGCAATCAACTAAGTCTGGGTCAGTGTAAATGAGTACAGTGGTGCCTCGGGTTACATATGCTTCAGGTTACAGACGCTTCAGGTTACAGACTCCGCTAACCCAGAAATAGTGCTTTGGGTTAAGAACTTTGCTTCAGGATGAGAACAGAAATTGGGCTCCGGCGGCGCGGCAGCAGCAGGAGGCCCCATTAGCTAAAGTGGTGCTTCAGGTTAAGAACAGTTTCAGGTTAAGTACGGACCTCCGAAACGAATTAAGTACTTAACCCAAGGTACCACTGTATGTGAATAAGTCTCTGGCTGGATGGCTAAAAAGAGAAAAAGATGGTGTTTCTTTATTTGCTTTCCCCTCCCTTTATTAATGACCAGTGTAAAGTTCTGTAAATAATAAAGACTCTGAGAAACCGAACCAAATGGTGTTTATTCCTGTAGTGGGAATTTCACTAAGAGATAGCTGGAATGCTGCTGCTGCTGTAAAGAAGTAAAAGATGCCGGGAAACTGCTGTTAAAAGATCTTCTGCAGACAGAAATGAAAATCTAAGAGTAGGAAACTCCGACGAAAGAAGAATGGCAGACAAAATTAATGGACTATGAAGAATTAGACAAAATGACTGGAAGGATTTGAAACTGGCGGGACTAGAGATTTGAAGAAGATTGGAAGAACTATACGAACTATTTGAAGAGCAATTGTAATCAACAAATTACACTAGTAGGACTACAAGAAGTTTTGTAAGGAGAAATATATGAAATATTGCAAATAGAGAAAGAAGAGAGATTAGTTATGAGATTTAAAGGTAATAGTGGAAGTAAGAGATGTATATTAAGTGATTAGATTGGAAAATTTTCAGATGTGATTGATGGAAGTCAAAAAAACTGTATAAGATGTAAAAGTATGTTTGATTATTTGAAAATGATATGTAAAAAAAACTAATAAAAAATTATATATATAAAGAAAATCTAAGAGTAGATGCTCATGCAGCAACAGCTAGCAGCCCCAGTGGTCAGGGATGATGGGAGTTGTAGTCCAGCTGGAGACCCAAATTTGAGATGAAGATGGGTAGATCTCGGGTACAGATCTTGAGTGATCTGTAGTAGCTTGACAAGGATTTCTGACTCCCAGTTTAACAGGAACAGTAAAAGGACTTCCTGCATCTAAATAATTATGCTGGCATGAAGAAAGCTAATCAGGAGCAGACTTGTGTCTGAAAGCTTTCTGAGCTCAGTTTTGCGCTGGTATGGAAAACAAATTCCTAGGCTTCAGAAAGCACTCGGAGGCATCCTGGTCTTTGTTTTATTATTATTTTAGCTATTTGCCTTTTGTATCTGGCCCTGAATGGTAGTTCTTGGGGTTCTAGTGAAAACCAGAGTAGATCAGACAAGCTGGAAATCTGCCACCCTAACCGAGAAGCAGCAGCCCCTAATATCAGGCTCATGGGCTTCAGCTGGGCTCTGACATTCTTAGTAGATAAATCTCAGTTTGGGGGGGTAATAACTTTCCTTCTCCCCAAGTATTGCTTCTCCTCACCCCCCATCCACTCATGTCAGCCAAGTTGATCCATAAAGCCTGGCTCTTCATAACTTTGAGGAGGACCGGAACAGAAGAAGCTACCTCCATAACTTAATTTGCTCAGTTGTAACTTTGGTTTCCTCCCCCCCCCTCCTTCAGAGAATAGAAGTAAGTTTTATCCTGCTGATTCTGTGCTGAAATGATCAGTGGTAACATCTGGATGATAGATAAAATGTCAGGGGTAGGATTAAAAGGAAGAATCATTTTTAATTAAATACAACCTGTGCAGAAAAAAAGATGAGGATTTGCTGGGGGGGGGGGAGGGGAGGAAAATCTCCATCTGGTCAATTCTTTAATAGGGCAGATGAGAACCAAGAGGATTCTAACTGTACAAAAGGACACCGTGTTTAAAATGCCTAATGGCCATTTGAGCTAATATCCTGGCTGCTCTAAACTCGCATAGAAGGAGAAAAATTATTCTGTTTGTGTCCTATATGAGATTTTAGGCTAGCTGTTACTGTTTGGTACATTAGCTGGGAGAAAGGCAGATTCATTGCTAGGGATTATTAGAAGAGAGGATTGGAACAGTTATGGGATGCGGGTGGCGCTGTGGGTTAAACCACAGAGCCTAGGACTTGCCGATCAGAAAGTTGGCAGTTCGAATCCCTGCGACAGGGTGAGCTCCCGTTGCTCGGTCCCAGCTCCTGCCAACCTAGCAGTTCGAAAGCACCTCAAAGTGCAAGTAGATAAATAGATACCGCTCCGGTGGGAAGGTAAACAGTGTTTCCGTGCACTGCTCTGGTTCGCCAGAAGCGGCTTAGTCATGCTGGCCACATGACCCAGAAGCTGTACGCCACCAGCCCCCTCAGCCAGAAAGCGAGATGAGCACCGCAACCCCAGAGCCGGCCACGACTGGACCTAATGGTCAGGGGTCCCTTTACCTTTAGTTATACACAGTTATGGTCGTACCACCTCAAAGATGGGGGTTGTCCAGCTTGAAAAGGATAAGGAAAGTCATCAGGAGCTTGGAGAATGCTCCTTTTGAATGACAGCCGCAGAATTTGGGACTTTGGGCTTTAGAGGTGATGGGGAAAAGTGTCATCAAAGATGTTTGTGGGGTTGGGGTGAGGGATGGAGTTTTATAGACGTACTCATCGCATGGAGAAAATGGGTAGAGGTTTCTGCTCCCTCTTTGAGGTCATCCAAAGAAGCTGATTTGACAGTAGATTCAGGGCCGACAAAATGGAGAACTTTTTCACACACCCCATAAGAAAACCCATGGCATCTTGCACACATAGTGAACAAGTTAGACTACAGCCCCCATCCCTGCCCCATAGCTCATGGTCAGGGAGGATGGGCATTGTAGTTTGGCAACATCTGGAGGGGCCCTGTTTCCCAAGAAGACGTCTTATCAAAAACTAAGGTCATAACAGCTATATTGAACCTCCATATTCATATGCTATATACCAGTTGGGACCTTTCCCTACATGGTTTGATTTGGAGCTTCTTAGAGCTCAGGGATAGACAAATCTGCCATTTTTGTTTCTCTCGGTACATAGGAGCCAACTCCAAAGGGGTGGAAAGGGACCCCCTAAAGTTGGTGGGTGTCGCCATTTAAATAGTGTGTCCGTGCTGCGTCATGTGATTGATTCTGCAGAGTGGGGCTTACTCCCCCCCATTTTTTATTCAAGTTGGCACCCCTGTGTTTTCCCTAGCTAAAGTTCAGCTTGCCACATTTCCACATCAGGTTGTGATCAGTCTTAACCTCAAGAACATCCTCACATAAAATCATCAGCATTTTTGTATGCAACTTACGCAAATAGAATGCAATTGTGTGTTTGTTTCACTGCATTCATTTTTATGCACACTTTCCTTTCAATTTATGCATTTTTGTACACAACTTCTGGATGGTGAACTGCATCACAGCCTTTGGAGAATTGAATTTGCAAACCAACCCCAATGTCTCCCCCAGCCCTTGTGGAGGCATCTGGTCGGCTACTGCTCAGAACAAGATGCTTAGATTTGACAGATCTTCTGTCTGATTCTCCAAGGCTTTATATAGGAGGTTGTGTGTGTTATGTGCTAAAAAAAACCAAACCCTCTCATCAGCAACTCCACTTTTTACAATTTCCTATGGTGCAGTGCTGTGGTGCATTGTGGGAAATTTGAAATGGCAGTTTGTAGCAGCCCGTTACAGCTGCTAGGTAAACTCGTGAACGTCCATGAACCTAGAGATGGTCCACTGAGGGCACTTTGTGAAGGCCACATTAAATCTGGAGTTGGCCTCAGAGGAAAAGTCCTAGGCAGTGCTCCCCCCCCCCAAGAAAAATAGGTGCTGGAACTCTCCTACATGGGAGACGGATTGAAGAAATGGAAATATGAATAGGTCCTGCCCCATAGTTTGGTCAATTGTGGCTGGGAGCTAGGTGGAGTCAAAGATCTGAAAACAAAGTGAAGCCTCACACACGTTGACCAGCTTCCATTTTGACTTGAAATGTTTGTTTTGGGCTTCTTGGAAGTATGTAAAGGCAAGAAGCCAGGTGGGGGAGCGCCCAGGGGTGTATGAAGGGGGGCAGGGGGTGGTCCGTCCCAGGTGCCACCCTGGGGGTGTGACAAGATGGCCCGCTGCCTCCCCCCCCCAGCTGTAGAGCAGCCGAGGACACACACAGCGTCTTACAGGCTGCCACACATGCACAGTCCCTATGGGGCAATCCATACGGGTGCCACATTTGTGCCTCTGGGCAGTTCGCCCCACCCCTCAGCGCCCCCCAAGTGCCGGAGAGGCTTCTTCCGCCACTAGGAGCACCAGCCTTCAATGGCACCCACCTGAGAGGTGCATTCTGGGATGCACTGGCTGAAAGAAAGTATTTGTCCTGGGAAAGGAGAGTTCGATCTAGCGAAGTAAGGAAAAGACCACAGGAAGGATTTTGATTGGGGAAGAAAGAGACAATAGCTTACATGAGAGGTTTACAGAGGCAAGAGAGGCTGAAGTTCACATATTTATTTGAAATAACTTGTCAAATCCAGGGTTGCAGGCCTCTCTCACTGTCTGACGGAAGCACAGAGAATGACTGGCTCCGAGCCTTTTGTGAAGTGCATATATTGAAACTGCATTGTTGAACCACTTTTAAAACTCTGAACTAATGGGTACTTTGGCAACAGTTTCCAAGTCTGAAATCATTATTAATTCCTTTAGTACTGTAATAACATTGATGGAGATGAACTCTTCTAACATTGAAATTGTATAGTATTTAGCAGTAATTAACGTCCCCTAATTAGGAAATGTTGCCAAGTAGTTTTCTCTGCTGGCTCCATCAGTAGTTAAGTGCAGCTGGATGAAAATTAACCACAAAGGGAACAGCTTGCGTTTTATGTGGAGTTTGCTTTTGATTGATTCAAAAAGATATTCCTCAATGCTCCATCTTATTATCAAAAAAGGGTACATGGAATTATCAGTGTGAGAGAGAGCAAAGAAATCCACATGTCACAACAGATGAAGCCGATGGGGGTGGGAGTGAGAAAATTCACCAACTGACCTTGGAATTCGGTCACAATTCCAACGTGGAGGCAATTAGATTTTAATGTGGCCACCACTATCATTGACGGAGGTGGTCAGTTTGGTGGGTGAAGAGGTCATTCATCCCATTTTCAGGCTATCCTGAGGGTCTGAAGTCTTCACAAATCACTGCAGTTCTTCTCAGGTGTTCCTTGAAAAGGTGGAGGGGGGAGAATGAGGATTGTGCAGGAGAGGCAAGGCCAACAGGGATTAGAGCCACCAGCCTCAGCCAGTTCCCGCCTGCCTGCCTTCTTACTGCCTCTGGTCTCTGTGGATGCCTTTGCAGAGCTCATCGGGGAAGAGGATGGGGACAAAGTTATAACGAGTTGGCTCTGACTCCACTTGTTATTGACCTTCCTGCCCTAACAGTCCCAATGGGCACCAGCCAAGCCATCAGTGAGATTGTAACTGCGTCATGGACTGGTTGGACGCAGAGGAATGGTGGGAGGAACCAGCTGGGGAAGCACCAAGGGAAGAAGGCTCAGAGCCCAGGAATGGTGGTGGGATGATGATGAGTGGCCAGAGGGAGAAAAGGGAGCAGACTGGGAAGAGGAGGTGTCAGAAGCTGAAGAGGTAACGGGGCTTAGTGAGCTGGGAGAGTCAGTGTCAGAGGGAAGTCCAGAATCAGAGGCAAAAGCTGAAGCAGGAGAGTGGAAAGAGGGAAACCAAGAGGCAGAGATGATTCAGGCTGGTGAAGAGCCCCAGGTGTCTCCCTCTCCTACTGCTACAAGCTCCCCTCCACCTTGGCCTCCCAGAAGCTGAAGAGGCATGAAAAGGGCGGAATGGGAAATTAAAGATGAAGAAGTGAAATCAGTAATGATTAAATGGGCACAGGGGGTAGGGCAGAGGTAGGCAACCTAAGGCCCAGGGGCCAGATCCAGCCTAATCGCCTTCTCAATCCGGCCCACATTTACAACTGCATATTCTTCTACACTCTAACTCATGGGTAGGCAAACTAAGGCTCAGAGGCCGGATTCGGCCCAATCACCTTCTAAATCTGGCCCACGGATGGTCCGGGAATCAGCATGTTTTTACATTAGTAGAATGTGTCCTTTTATTTAAAATGCATCTCTGGGTTACTTGTGAGGCATAGGAATTCGTTCATCCCCCCCCCCCCCAAATATATAGTCCGGCCTGCCACATGGTCTGAGGGATGGTAGACCGGCCCATGGCTGAAAAAGGTTGCTGACCCCTGGTGTAGGGCATAACATACAAATTGAAGATTGGGGGAAACTGTGAAAAGTGAATTTGAAATTCATGGACTGCATATTGCTGAAAGAGAATTAAATGAAAATGATGTATAGATAGTATATTACATTGGTAAAAATGGCTAAAATGTATAGAACAGAATCAAAGACCTGTTGGAGATGTAAAGAAAAGGAAGGTACCTTTTACCATATGTGGTGGGAATGTAGACATATAAAAAAAAATTGGGAAATGATATACAACAAATTGGAAAAAAAATAAATATTATTTATGAAAAAGCCAGAAGCTTTTTTGATAGGTATTCTAGGTCAAGAATTACCAAAGGGGAAATGCAAGCTATTTTTATATGCGACAACTGTGGCAAGAACTTTAAAAATTGGAAGTCTGGAGAAATACCAACGAAAGAACAATGACAAGAAAAATTGATGAACTACACAAAGTTAGCAAAGTTAACAGACAAATTACATGAAAAAGATAACAGTGACTTCAAAAAGGTATGGGAACTGTTTACAACCTATTTGCAGAAACAACAAAAAGAAATTGATTCATTGGCAGGATTTGAATAAACTTTCACAATTTTATTGAGTTTAAACATGGAGGACGACATTGTAACAACACCCAGTAGAATATATACATGCAGAATATAACAAGTAATGTAATAAACCAGAAGGGGAAGTTGAGGGAAGTCAGGTGGGGAGGGAGAAGATTGTAAATGTAATGGTAAGCTGGGATTAGATATTGGTAGGTGATATATGGAATTAGCAATTATCAAACCGCAATAAAAATGTATTTTTAAAAAAGAAAAGGGTGGAAGAGAGGTTGGCTACACGCAGGCACAGTCCCCAATTGCTTGAGAAAACCCCCAGACAGGAGGGGACTTAGATGGCACTGAGGGAGCAGGAGCTTTCATTCTCAGCAACTGATTCACGGGGAAAGACGTTCCAGGGATGAACTGCTGTGCTCATTAGGCCTGATACTCTGCCAAGTCTGTGCTGACCATGTTTTTGCTAATAAAGAGTTAACTCCAACTTGCACAGTGTGATTTACTGCCGGCTCTCTCCTGAAAATCTTCTGCCCTGATCACTCCATGTTCTTCTGATTGTTCTAAACCATTAACCCTGTCCAGGTGGTTAAATTTGAAATGTTTGGAGGGAGAGAGGATGAGCAAGCTTCTATTTCCATCACCCTTCATGAAGAGGAGGAATAACTTCTGAAGCAGGGAGCCTTTTGGGCTCTGGTGGATTTGCCGTGCAATTTAGAACCAGGGTTCTAGATTTCCCTGCCTCCATCTCATAGAGGCCTGCAGCCAGTGTAGTTACAGTAAGGGTGGGAACATTCACCCTCCAAGTGTTGGACTACAATTCCCATCAACCCTGATCATTACCCATGCTGGCAGTGGCTGATGGGAGCTGTAGTCCAGCAGCATCCACACCTTTCCCACTTCTGGATTAGCGAGTCAGAGTGGACCAGGGAGACCCAGGTTCAAATGCTCACTGGGTAACCTTGGGCCAGTCACCATCTTCCAGCCTAACCTACCTCACAAAATGGGGAGGGAGGGTATCATGTATGCTACCTGGAGCTCCTTGGATGAAAGGCAAGATATAAACGTAGTAATATATAAACATAGAGCAACTAGGCATGGAGGGAGGGTAGAGTTAATGTCCTCACCCCCATTTTCATTGTATGTGTTTGAGGGATTAGAGACTACATGGAGGTCAGGAACATGGTCACCGTTCTAATTCTACCCTTCTATAGATTGGCTGAACATCTGGAAAGAGATTTTGTTGTGAGTGTGCACCTAAAAATACACTGCACAAATGAGAAAGCAACAGCGGTTTAGAAAACAGGCACTGTACAAGTCAGCACTTGGAAAAAGAGCCAGTATTGAGTTGACTTTAACTTCCTGTGGCTTCTACACTCATTTGAGATCCTGGGTTTGCAGCCCCAAAACAAAGCTTAGGGAACCGGAGCAAAATTCTATACTTGCATTCATCACAAGTCTCACAATAATAATAATAATAATAATAATAATAATAATAATAATAATAATAATAATTATTATTATTATTATTATTATTATTATTTATTATTTATACCCCGCCCATCTGGCTGGGACTCTTCAGCCACTCTGGGCGGCTTCCAAAAGAATATTAAAATACTGTGATACATCAAACATTAAAAGCATCCCTAAACAGGGCTGCCTTCAGATGTCTTCTAAAAGTCTGGTAGTTGTTGTTCTCTTTGACATCTGGTGGGAGGGCGTTCCACAGGGAGAGCGCCACTACCGAGAAGGCCCTCTGCCTGGTTCCCTGTAACTTGGCTTCTTGCAGTGAGGGAACCGCCAGAAGGCCCTTGGTGCTGGACCTCAGTGTCCGGGTAGAACGATGGGGGTGGAGACGCTCCTTCAGGTATACTGGACCGAGGCCGTTTAGGGCTTTAAAGGTCAGCACCAACACTTTGAATTGTGCTCGGAAACGTACTGGGAGCCAATGTAGGTCTTTCAAGACCGGTGTTATATGGTCTCGGCGGCGGCTCCCAGTCACCAGTCTGGCTGCTGCGTTCTGGATTAGTTGTAGTTTCCGGGTCACCTTCAAAGGTAGCCCCACGTAGAGTGCATTGCAGTAGTCCAAGCGGGAGATAACCAGAGCATGCACCACTCTGGCGAGGCAGTCCGCAGGCAGATAGGGTCTCAGCCTGCGTACCAGATGGAGATGGTACACAGCTGCCCTGGACACGGATTTAACCTGTGCCTCCATGGACAGCTGTGAGTCCAAAATGACTCCCAGACTGCGCACCTGGTCCTTCAGGGGCACAGTTACCCCATTCAGGACCAGGGAATCCTCCACACCTGCCCGCCTCCTGGCCCCCAGAAACATTACTTCTGTCTTGTCAGGATTCAATCTCAATCTGTTAGCCGCCATCCATCCTCCAACCGCCTCCAGACACTCACACAGGACCGTCACCGCCTTCACTGGTTCTGATTTGAAAGAGAGGTAGAGCTGGGTATCATCCGCATACTGATGAACACCCAGCCCCAACCCCCTGATGATCTCTCCCAGCTGTTGAAAAGCATGGGGGAGAGGACAGAACCCTGAGGCACCCCACAAGTGAGAGCCCAGGGGTGTGAACACCCATCCCCCATCACCACTTTCTGAACACGGCCCAGGAGGAAGGAGCGGAACCACTGTATGACATTGCCCCCAATTCCCAGCCCCTCAAGATGGTCCAGAAGGATGTCATGGTCGATGGTATCAAACGCCGCTGAGAGATCCAGCAGAACTAGGAAACAGCTCTCACCTTTGTCCCTAGCCCGCCGGAGATCATCAACCAGTGCGACCAAGGCAGTTTCAGTCCCATGATGAGGCCTGAATCCTGACTGGAAGGGATCCAAATGGTCCGCTTCTTCCAGGCGTACCTGGAGTTGTTCAGCAACCACTCGCTCAATCACCTTGCCCAAGAATGGAAGATTTGAGACTGGGCGATAGTTGGCCATCGTGGCCGCATCTAAAGATGGTTTTTTAAGAAGCGGTTTAATAACCGCCTCTTTCAGCGGGTCTGGGAAGGCTCCCTCACAGAGGGAAGCATTCACCACCCCACGAAGCCCATCGCCCAGTCCTTCCCGGCTAGCTTTTATAAGCCAGGATGGGCAAGGATCAAGGAGACAGGTGGTTGGTTTCACTCGTCCAAGCAGCCTGTCCACATCCTCGGAGGTAACAGATTGGAGTTGATCCCACGCAATTTGACTAGACAGGACTCTAGCACTCTCCCGCCCTGGCCCTGCTCCCACGGTGGCGTCTACCTCTTCCTGAATCTGAGCGACTTTATCTGCAAAAAACTTTGCAAAATCATGGCAGGAGATCATGTGGCCCGTACTGGGCCCCGATGTAGCAGGTGATTCCGCTAAATTGCGGACCACCTGAAAAAGTCTCCTGCTGCTGTTTTCTGCAGATGCAATAGAGGCGGTGAAGAAAGTCTTCTTCGCCGTCGCTACCGCCACTTGGTAGGCTCGACGTTGAGCTCTAACCTGTGTCCGGTCAGATTCAGAATGGGTCACTCTTCCACTTTCACCGCTGGCTATGATGCGTAGGAGTTGTTCCTTCAAATATTCACATTCCTCAAAGTTCAAGGCTGCCCTTGCTGCCGCACAATATTTATCTCTCTCCATATGAGGGCAATATCTTTTATTAGACCAAGCAACCTGTTACAGAATAATCTGCAAGCTTTCAAGTTGCCCGAAATCCTTCATCAGGCTGGATCTTGAACAGGGAGCACTTCACACCTGAAACATTTCTGTAGAAGCTCCCATCCTTTATCCTAAATAAGAAAACAGGCCTGTGTATTAGGGATGCATGCCAAAGGCATAAATCCACCCCCCTTGTTTTTTATTTAAGGGTGACTATCTGATAACACTGCTATAGTTACTGGAATACTTATATACAAAATTCACAGCTAATGCTTATGCACACGTACACACACACAATATTCACAGCTATTGCTCTTAAATTATTATTATTTTTTGGCACTCTAACCTTGAATATATTCAACAGCAGGCCACTGGATCTTGCATAATCTTATCCCCCTCCCTAAAACCTTTCTCCCACTCCTAAATGGCACCTGTGTGGTGCAATTGTGCAGACCAGGAGCAGTATAAAATGGAGGGGGAGCAGGGGCAGGAGATGCTGTAACATTTGGCTAGCATGGGATATATAACCCTAAGCAAAGAGGCCTTTGTTGGTAGCAAAGGATGCTATCTTTGGGAATTTTGTTCAAACGCTATATGGAATGCTCCTGTTGGTGCGTCGTGAAACTTCAGAGCATATGGTGCTTCTGTTGGTAGGTGTTATCTGAAAGTTTTCAAATCACACTATGAGAGGGTCCCTCTGGTGAGCTCTTGGAACGCTTAGCAACTGTGAATTAGAAGTGACAGAACAGAGAAAGGGGGACTAAAAAAAAAAGCAAATGCAAAAAAAAAAAAAGCAACCACATACATTCTGTCTTCAAGACAAGAGTACAAAATAAAATCTATAAATTGAGACATCTTTACAAGGGAAAAAAATGAGGCCAACACTCCAAAGCGAAAAGAGATCTAGAGAGCTTCCCCCACCTTCTTCTCCCCTCCTAGCAAAGGGGGGGGGGGACACCCTGCAAAAAGTCATCTAAATTGTTAAAATAAAAATATGGTCACTTTCTCATGTTGACACGGTGTGTTGACGAGTAAATTCAAACAACTGGCAGATAAAATGTAGAGCAGCTTAAGATGGCTCTCGGGGGTCGGGCCCGGTTGCTCTGTGGGACAATGAAAAGATTGTCTTTCTGTCGGGTGTCCAAGTCAACAGTTTCCCTTCTGTTTGCAGAAAAACTGCTCTTATCCAGTAATTCTCAACTGCCCTGTATTGCTTTCCTCCTTCAGAGGCCTGAAGGATTTAAATGCAAGAATAAATGTGAGTAAGAATAGAAGCATTGTTTTGCAGGATCAAAACAAAAACACATTAACAAGGCAAACTTATATGTTTCTCCTCAGAAGAAAGAAAAAGAGTTCAATTGAAATTACTCTCAGGTAAGCGTGCGTAGGATTGGAGCCTTAATCCAGCAGTTTGTTTAGTCTAGCAGCCAGTTTCCAGCAGTGAGTAACGGGATGCCTCTATTAAATGGGGACATGAGACTCCTGGGTTGTCCGCAACACCTTTTTAGTGACACTGGAAAATCCACCAGAGCTTTGCTTGAAAACTTCAGAACTTCATAGAATCATAGAATCGTGGAGTTTGAAGGGACCCTGAGGATCAACTAGTTCAATGCAGTAATATGCAGCTGTCCCATAAGGCACTCGAACCTGCAACCTTGGTGTTAAAGCCCACTTCGAAAGGAACAGCAAACTTTTAAGCTGAAGCTTCTTTCCCCACCAAATCATTTTCCAGCTCAGATCAAAATCCAAGCCATAGAAGAATTCCCTGTTTCTTCCTCTCTGACTCTGCCCGCCCTCCTCATGCCCCAAAGCACCCAACCAGCCCTTCCGTTTACTTCTTGGCATCTGTGAAGTGGGAGCAAGGACATTTCCTTCCTCTTCTTGCCTCTATATTGCTCTGAGATGCTGGACAGCACAGCAGCTCTGAAAGAGCAGCAGCAGTGGTCCTTGCAATCTTTCCCAAGGTCAGTTGCTACTGCACCATTGCTACTTGCCAGTTAAGTAGAGATGGCACATCATAACCACCACAACTGAGTGGCAGGAATTTTTATCTGATAGGCTCCCCATGCCAATTCCTTTGGGGCCTTCAAGAAAGCAGCAGAGACTTTGAGAACGGAAGTGTTTTTGAGTAGGCTGGCTGCACTATTTTTTGTTAAAGCTAATTTAAAACTGATAGCCAATTCTTATGCAAAGTGAATTCTTCAGTTCGGTCCCAACGGAAAGTGGCAAGCAAATAAAATAATTGATCCTAATGAAACCACTTGCGCTGAATGCGTAAGTGCCATTTAATATATAGCACTGAAAGAGTACATCAAATCATCGCTAATCCCCAACACAAAAGTGCATAATCCAGTCTACTCAGGAGGAGGGCTTTTCAGTTACCACTAATATGGAACAATAGCTGGTTTCTCAAGAGAAAGCCACACAGATTTGTCAGTCATACGCTTGACAGCCATTAAGTGCTTGGGTGGCTTGTCACTGATAACTCAAGGTAATTCAAAAATTAGCAGTTTGCAATTTTACCTAAATGGGCGAAAACTTGCAAAGTGGTCTTTATACTGTGAGCTTAACTTCAGATCCGTTTCCCAGAAGAAAGCCAGTTTGCTGAGACCACACACTGCTCATGTGTCTTCCAGTCTAATACCTTTGCTTGAAAACCTATAAAATTTTGTATGGCATGATAAACCACAAGCATGCTAGATTTGGATTCCTAAACGCCTGGTTCTTGCACCCTTAGCAGTTCGACCTGCAGATATCAGTGGGTGTGTTTTTTTGCGGCATGGAGCAATCTCTGTTGCTCCCTACCTCCAATAATGCCTAACTGATATCCCCTCCTGATGGCTTCGATCCAGCACACACACAGTGTCCTGAACAAAAATAGATCTGCAATGTCTCTTAGGAATGGCTGAGCAAACTAGCCACTCCAGGAACCACTTTCAAATGTCCATATCTCCCCCCCCCCCCGCTTCCCTGCTTCTCTGCTCCCCAGGGACCCCTTTCCATCAGTTCTCACCTCCTTCACGCCTCCATACCAGATGCTGAGCTTTGATGGCAGCTGGGCTGTTTTAAAGTTTTATCTCTAATTAAGAAATGGAATCTTAAGCAACAGTTAAAATTTTAACACAGGCCAGCTGTGTCTACAAAGGAGCTGCTATTTCAGATGCACGGTCCTCTCCCTCTCTTACCCCCCTCCCCACCCCGCATGTTTCTTAATTGAAATGATATTGTAATTCAAGGAGATTCCAACTACTGCTCCAGCAATTACGGGAAGGTGAGCTTGTCAGCTCCCAACCAGCCATGAGTGTCTGGTTCTTTAAGAGCTCTGCTTGATGGCGTATCAAAGAGGTCTGTCTTCCACCGTTCAGGCCTGCAGTCACCTGGCTTCTTCATAGGGGCATTGCTAGATACTTAAAGGGCTCAGAGACCCGTGACACCAATGTGCCTCTGGGGACGTTAAGATGGCGGCTAGTTAGGTCTTGCTGCCACTGCACTTTGCAGCGCACCCTGCTGCTCTGTAATTATTACTATTTTATCTGTTTTTCTTTATGTGTGTGTGTGTGTGTGTGTGTGTGTGTGTGTGTGTATATATATATATATATATATATATATATATATATATATATATTACAGGGTGTAGGGCAGGAGATCTAGGTCCAGTGCACAAAACCTGGAGCCTTGTTTTCTTTCTTCTCTACTACACTGGTACCTCTGGTTACATACTTAATTCGTTCTGGAGGTCCGTTCTTAACCTGAAACTGTTCTTAACCTGAGGTACCACTTTAGCTAATGGGGCCTCCCACTGCCGCCACACAATTTCTGTTGTCATCCTGAAGCAAAGTTCTTAACCCGAGGTACTATTTCTGGGTTAGCGGAGTCTGTAACCTGAAGCGTCTGTAACCTGAAGCGTATGTAACCTGAAGTACCACTGTATAGCGAAGGGCCAAAGCTCAGTGCCGGGGTGCCAATTTGAATAAAATATTGGGAGGAGCAGGTAAGTGCTGTCCTACCTAATCCATCGCAAGTCATGGTGCAAACACCCCATTTGAATGACAATGTCCACCAACTTTGGGGGCCCTGGCCCCCCTCCAATATTTTATTGGGGCCCCCAAAGTGTAAGGCTTCGGGGATTTGGCTTTCTCCTTCCTGGCTGTAAATGAGCAGATCAAACGAAAGGGAATTCTTACCAGTTAGTTTCTTTAATAAACACAGTGAAGGACAAAAGAAAACCTCTAACCAGAATGGTGGTGCTCCCAATTAAGGTTACCCCTGTTCCTATTAATCCATGTCACTCCTATGTTTTGTAATCTGAGTTTGTACCCTCTGAGCTTTCTGTTCTGACACATCAGAGGGAGGGTGTGGCTCCCACCATTCTTCCTCAGTGCAGACCTCCTCAGCATGGTCCCTGACACAAAGGGACCTTGGCCCCTAGGAGTTGGCTCCTATGGCTCAGTGGTAGGAGCAAGGGTGGACTTTGGTCTTTCAAATATCAACAGCGCCCTGTGCAAGACCAGAATTCTGTCACCCACCTCTTGCCTTCTGTCCTGCTCAATTCACTATGTCATACTTATGGCGCCCCCTAACCTTGGTGCCCAGTGTGGCAGAACTAGTCACTCTAAACCTGCCTCTGAGTAGGAGCAACCAAAACCCACCCTGCTTTTCCACGAGAGCAACAGAGCAAGAAACCAAACAAACACGAAAGAGAAAGGGGATGGTCTCCTTGTGGAGACACCCCAAAGTGAAGAGAGAGGGCCTTTTCTGTGGTGGCACCTTCCTTTTGGAATGCCCCTATAGAGAAGTTTGCATGATGCCATTACTGCCATACTAATACATTACACATTACTGTCATAATAATAATAATAATAATAATAATAATAATAATAATAATACCCCACCCATCTGGCTGGGTTTCCCCAGCTACTCTGGGCGTCTTCCAACCAAATATTAAAAACAATACAGCATCAAACATTAAAAACTTCCCTAAAAAGGGCCGCCTTCAGTTGTCTTTTAAAAGTAAAATAATTGCGTATTGCCTTGACATCTGCTGGGAGGGCATTCCACAGGGCAGGGGCCACTACCGAGAAGGCCCTCTGCCCGGTTCCCTGTAACCTCACTACTCTCAGCAAGGGAACCACCAGAAGGATGTCGGTGCTGGATCATCTAAGCATAAGGCTAAGACAGTCCTATTTCTTCAATCCTTTAATTACCAACAATTGTCATTAAATTAAAAAAAAATAGTACTCTTTGGAACTCTGTCCTTCCCTTTCTCTTGCAAGTTCCTCTGAGAAAGTGGCTTCCATTTCGACAATCTCATTCTCAGGGCTTTTGGGTTGGTTTTGAGCTTACCTTGTAGTTGGTGAAGGGTGCTGAGAACTGTACTTCTGTGAGCAGTCTTCTAACAAGTCGCAGGACTTTTAACAAGACTACAGTTCCTAGAATTCTTTGGCCAGGCCAGTTGAAGTGGCATGAGAGCGCTTGAAATGAATATTTTAGTGAGGATGGGATCAGCGTTTTGTGGGAGCAGGAGCATGGAACATGCCAGGTGTGTGTGTTTCTTAGTCCTGAGGTGTCCATGGATTAAGGTGTGAGTCCACATGTGTCAGAGGCATGGAGGGAGATTGGAGAAAAGGAAGACCCCCCCCCACGCTCATGATATTGAATCACACGTATCAGGGAATACAGGCATGAGATGCAAGCATGAAGCATTTGTTGGGGGGGGTCTAGGTAACCAAGGCAACCTTTTTCGCCTCGAGCCACACTTTCTGGATGCCTGTCTAGTGCAGTGCCAGTAATTGTAGCTGAAGAGGCTGTTTGTTATGAAAGGCAATTAGCACTTGAAATAAAAGAACAGATTTAAATAAATTGGGGTAAATTGAATGATGTGATTCTTTAAAAAAACAACAACCACACACACAACCTGGCAGTGAGGGATTTGGGGGTCCAGTGGGGACCACCAAGTCCTTGGTTTTAGTGCCAGATCACCCTATCCTACTCTACCCTAGGCTGCAATCCTAAATACACCATGATTGCAATCCTATAAATCAGTGGTGCTGAAGGAAGAGTCTTCCAGGGGCCGCATGTCAATGGTGGGTGTGGCCAGAGAGAAAAGTGGGTGGAGCAATAGGTGTGATTCTTACCATGGTGCAGTCTTGAAAAAGGCAGAGATTTCTTCACACACCTTTCTCCATCCTGTCAAGGAACAGGCATTATCTGCATCCAGTCCAGGGTATCGCACAGCTGATTAGCTTCTTTATCCTTCACCTCACACACCATCACAAGCACATTGTTTTGTCAAGAAGTAAAAGTAATATTTACTTACATAATCCAGGCCTTGAAGCAGCAGTTACAGCAGCAATATGAAGGCAGGTTTATAACTACCATCTAAGTTGCTGAATTACAAAATATAAGTTCAGAATGGTGTCTGAGCTGCAGAGTTCAAACATGCACATGTGCTCAGCTTGGAGGCATGATGGAGAAAGAGAGAGGTGCCCAGGCAGGAAGGAAGTATGTACTGTTGCAGCTTCCTGCAAAGGCAGACAAAGAAAGTGATCTCACAGAGTTCTCTCTAGCAAATTTATGGGAAAGCTCTGTGAGCCTCAGCCCTTTCACGTGCCTATCTGGCAAAACATGAATTGTTGGCTTGACTGCAATAATGTCCCACATACTCAAAGGTTTCCAACAGCAGTACAAAAAGTAGGTGGCTGGTTCATTCTAACGCAGAGAGCGGGCAAGTTGCAGAGGCTGATTTAGGGGAGCGCGACCGGTTTGGGTGTGAATCCAAAACAGTGTTGCAGGGGGCGCCACAGCTATGATGTAGAAAGGAAGGAGAGAGGACCGGTTGTCCCGTGCAAATTTTGGCATCACACAGGGTGCCACTGAAATTTGAGACCTCAAGGTCTGCCACTGCAAGTTGGCTCATTCATACCTTTCAACATTTCTCCGATGAAAATAGGAACATCCTGAGGTAAAGTGGGACATTCTGGGATCAAACCAGAAACCAGGACTGCTTCTGTAAATCTGGGACTGTCCCTGAAAAATAGGGACACTTGGAGGGTCTATGCTCCTCCAGTGACAAATTACCCAGACTTCACCCCCACCGTTCAGCCAGGACACTGAGATCCAGCTCCGAGGGCCTTCTGGCAGTTCCCTCATTGCAAGAAGTGAGGTTACAGAGAACCAGACAGAGGGCCTTCTCGGTAGTGGCGCCCGCCCTGTGGAACGCCCACCCCCCAGATGTGAAGGAAATAAGCAGCTATCTTATCTTTCAAAGACATGTGAAGGCAGCCCTGTTTAGGGAAGTTTTTAATATTTAATGCTGTATTGTTTTTAAACACTTGATTGGAAGCCACCCAGAGTGGCTGGGGAAACTCAGCCAGATGGGCGGGGTATAAATAATAAATTATTATTATTATTATTACTTCCCATATCACTTGTGGGAGGAGGGCTTTGGGCTGCTATAGGAGTGTCCTGACCTGCCATCCGCCTGGCCATGCAGTAGGGAGCCAGGATCCCATTCATACAGATCCTGGCTTGCAAGTCCAACAGACCTCCCAGCTCCTGATAGTTTTTTCCGCCAAGCCTTTCCCTGAACTGAATAAGTTGGCCAGCCTTACCTTAGCCTGAAAAAACTGCCTTGCTATTTATACCATCTTGGATGCTTCTCTTTTCGAATTGCATCTCGCTAGCTCGTAAAAATGACCTGCTTATTTCTGAGAGCGGCTCGCGCTAAGTGGATGCCGCTTATTGATTGTCAAAATCAACATCTTTCCAAAGCTGTAATAGTAACTGTCCCTCCAAATGTGCCTCTGCCTCCCCGTGCCCCCCTTGCCAATGCTCAGCAGGTGAGAATTTGCATTTATAGCCTCCCAGAATAGTCAATGCCTGCAAGTCTCCACTCCTGTACGCCTACAGCTAAATCATGGTACCCAGCAGATGGTGCATATGTGTTTCCTAATGCAACGTCTTGTATGTGTGTAGTTGACATAATTAAATAATTGTCCCCCACGCCATCTCATGTAACAACTGAACCAGAACTATATCTCTCAAAGGGAAAGAGCCAGGCGCTTCTAACGTGTGCCACAGGAATCGCGCACGCAAAGGAAGCATCTTCCCATAAATAAAACATGTTTTCTGCCTCCCTGTCGGTTTTATTGTTTAATCTGAACCTAAAGATCATGGTGAGACTATGAGAGCACAAGAACATAAGATAGAGCCCTGCTAGATCAGGTTAAGGGATGCGGGTGGCGTTGTGGTCTAAACCACTGAGCCTAGGGCTTGCCGATCAGAAGGTTGGCGGTTCGAATCCCCACTACGGGGTGAGCTCCCGTTGCTCGGTCCCGGCTCCTGCCAACTTCGAAAGCACATCAAGTGCAAGTAGATAAATAGGTACCACTCCAGCGGGAAGGTAAACGGCTTTTCCGTGCGCTGTTCTGGTTCGCCAGAAGCAGCTTAGTCATGCTGGCCACATGACCCAGAAGCTGTATGCCGGCCCCCTCGGCCAGTAAAGCAAGATGAGCGCCGCAACCCCAGAGTCATCCGTGACTGGACCGAATGGTCAGGGGTCCCTTTACTTCAGGCCAATGGCCCATCTCATACCCTCCAACATTTCTCTGATGAAAATAGGGATGTCCTAAGGAAAAATGAACATTCCGGGATCAGATCAGAAACTGGGATAGCCTCTGTAAATGTGGGACTGTTCCTGGAAAATAGAGACACTTTGAGGGTCATGGCGGCCCACAATCCTCTTCCCATAAGTGGGTCTGCCATTTGCCCAGCGTCCTCTTTTCAGGGGCCAACCAGGTGCCTGTGGGGAAACCTGCAAGCAGTACCTAAGCGAAAGAGCACTCTCCCCCTCCTGTGGATTTTAGCAACAGGGAAGCATTATTTCCTCTGACCAAGGAGTCAAAGCATAGTCAGCATGGCTAGTAGCCATTGATAGCCTTTTCTCCATGGATTTGTCCATCCTCTTTTCAAGACCTACAAGTTGGTGGCCCTCACTGCCTCCTACAGAAGCACGTTCCCTAGTTTAACTGCCATGTGAAGAAGTCATTTCTGTTATACGCCCTGAATCTTCCAACATTCAGCTGGATGCCCGTGAGTTTTAAGAGTGTCCATGAGGCAGTGCAAACTTTCGTAGGGTGTAGTCTCAAATGCACGGGCAGAACTCAGACCTGAAGTGATATTCCCTCCATAGCTATCTTCTTCAGCAAACCTGTAGAGCACGCATGCTGATATCTAGGCGTTGTTGGACTTCAACTCTCATCATTCTCAACCATTGACCATACCGGCAGGGGCTGATGGGATTTGTAGTCCAACAACATCTGAAGTGCACCACCTTGTGTTGTAGAACTTGAGACCCAAGGTGTGATGGCCTGGGATTCGGACTCAGAAGTTGAAACTGACGAATCCCAGCCTGCACAGGAGTCCCCGTCTCCAGAACCAGCTGAGCCGGGGCTGGGGCCTGAGCCTGAAGGGTCCTCACCTGTGCTGGATCCTCAGGTGCAGGCACCATCTGCATCTGCTCTGGCCCCTGAGGTGATGGAGGACCCATTGCCTGCAGGTGCTCCACTCTCAGCCCTGTCAGGGGAAGAGGAGGTTGCCTCTGGGTCCGGTAACCCTCCAGCCTCTCCTGAACTGCAGAGGCTCAGGGCAGAGAGGCGGAGGGAACTTAGTTCCTGCAGGAGAAGTGCTCGCCTCCAGGCCAGGAGAGGCGAGTCACCTGTGGACCGGGGCCACCCTATGCCTCGGGGTAGATAAAAGCCAGTCAGCCCCAGTCCCAGGTTGTGGGAGCAACATTGTTGGTAGCCTGTTCTGCCTGCACCCTGTCCTGCTCTTCTGCCAGAGTTCCTGACCCTACCCGACTCCCTGCCTTGGACCCAGCTACAGCTTTGACAGACAGCCTCCATACCACACCATTGACCTTGGACTGGACTCGGACCTCGCCTCTCAGTTGGCCCCCAGGACCAGCACACAAAGGTGACCCCCCTATTATAGGTCGGTGCTGGATCTAGGCTGAGACAAGGGAAGACCAGAGCACAGGTAGCTAAGGTGGGGGAGGAGATTCTAAAGTGACCCCCCCACAACCCCACTCTATAGGCAAATCAGCATACACATGTTTATTTAACAAGTATTTGCCCAGTTTGGCCTAAATCCTAGCCTCTGCCTGGGTTCGTTGGCTAACCCTCAACTCCATTCCATAGTAAGGTTGTTTCCCATGTGGTAAATTGCTGCTATTAGCGGAAAACTCGAGGATGTTTAAAAAAATGCTATCATGGGCCATTTGTCACTGATCATTGTCTCTCGTCCCATCGGGCAATTACCAAACAATAGGAGACAAGCTGGCATGAGAGAAGCTCTTATTTGAATGGAGCACACTCTGACACTCATTTAACTTCTTTCCCCCCCTTATATTCTTTAGAATAATCTGGATCTTTTGTCATTCTTAATCTCTCTCCCCCTTGAGAGCCCTTTTCAATTTGTCAACACTCGGCTTCGGCGGTGGCGGTCAGACTACAGTACTCCGTCAGCTCAGGTCTCACGAGTGCTGAATGGAGAAATTCTATTTCTCCTTGGTTCTGTTTTCCCCACCTCCCCATTTTACAGTCCAGTCTGGCTCTTGACCTTTGAGCACCTGCAGCTCAGGTGTCCAATCTCCTGCACAGGTACTACCTGGGGCAGGTAGAGTTTGTGGTATTAGCACCAAGCCTATAAGCTAAGAGTGTGTGTGTGATGCCTCAATGCCTTCCACAGGAAGATTTTAGGCATCACATGGCAGGACAGAGGCTCAAACAAAGATGTGCTCTCCCAAGCCCACATTCCCAGGATGTTTGCACACTCCTGTCTCAGTGATGTCTATGCTGGCTTGGTCATGCCCACGGAATGGAAGATGGCAGGACCCCCAAGGATGTGCTCTAGGGGGAGCTGGCTTCAGCCATCAGGCCCATTGGCCACCCATCTCTGTGTTACAAAGATGTCTGCAAATGTGACACAAAGGCTACCACGCTGTATGGGAATCCCTTGCAGACGACCACAGCACCTGGAGACAATCAAATTAGGTTGTGTCTCCACAGCAGTGAACATAGGAGGAATGGACACTGGGAGGAACGCCATGGCACACTCGTGCCAGTGCAACCAGATACCTTCAACAAAACATGTCTCTCCCATATTGTTCTCTACAGCCACAGCAGCCGCTGTAACTCTCCAAAAGTTTGAAGGCAAAGCTGCACTCCTCCCTTGACTCCAAAAACACATGAATGTTAACAACAACAGCTATCGTCATCCAGGGATATAGGAAGCTGACTTATACTAAGTCAAACCATTTGGTCCGTCTCATTCAATATTATCTGCAACAATGCTCCAGGGAATAAGGAAGAGAATGTTCTCAGCTGTACCTGGAGATGCCAGGGATCGACCCTGGGACCTTCTGCATGCAAATCCGATGCTCTTCCAATGAGATACGGCCTTCCCAAACATTTCCACCCCACCTTCCCTCAGCAACTCCTTGGCCAACAGTTAAAACAGAGGGCCCTGGAGCACTTCCTGTGCACCTGCTATTGCCTTTTCCCACAGTACAGTGGTACCTCGGGTTACAAACACTTCGGGATTACAGACTCTGCTAACCCGGAAGTAGTACCTCAGGTTAAGAACTTCCCTCAGGATGAGAACAGAAATTGCACGGCAGCGGCAGTGGGAGGCCCCATTAGCTAAAGTGGTACCTCGGGTTAAGAATGGTTTCAGGTTAAGAACGGACCTCCGAAACGAATTAAGTTCATAACCAGAGGTACCACTGTACCATCATGACAACAGTGTTGTGCCAAAGCTCTCTCTGCCCCAGTTTCAAAGGTTGCTTAGCATGTGGCATTGGAAGTGGCAGAAAGAGTCCAGTGTTTCAGATACAGAAATTGAAAGCCTCTGCCCGTCGGTGGGTGCAAAATGAGCTGCTATGTTCTGGCCCACTTTTGGAAATACCCCAAACCGCCACAATGATGATAAAGATGCCAGCAACGCCTTGTTGTGAAAATAGACTTGCTAATTCCTTGTTGTTGTGTTTTCCAGAAGTGTGTTTCCATAAGTATGCATAATGCATTCTCCCCATCACTTTGTAACTTCTGGAGCAAAGACTGTAATCTGTTTAAGAAGAACATGAATCAGACTGATAAAAAGTAATTGGCGGTTGTTTTTTTAAAAAAACCAAAACCCTATTTTTTTATATATATAAAAAAACCACCCAAAAATAAAAAAATAAAGCTGTCATAAAGTTCTTATGGTAATGAAGAGCTTTGTTGTTGTGACAATTGCACAGTCTCTCCTTCTCTTTTGAAGAAGCCTGCAATGTGAAATTTGATAGGCAAAAACATCAGGAATAATTAAAACAAATGGTAAGCGAAGGGGAGGGAAAAGAAAAAAAACATCTGCAAGTACAGATCCCCGCCAGAAAGCTTTAAAATCACACTTGTTAAGTGACAAACTTCAAATGGGATGCATATATATATAAAAACTGACACAGACCGATTCGCCAGCTGCCAGGGGCTAGGATAATCACACACTCCGAGTCCCAACGCTTTGGGTAGAGCAAGGTTTCCTTCCCTTACTGCTTTCTCATTCAATCCATCACACGAGGCATAATGTGCCACATGTACTTCTGGTGACTGAAGCAGGAGGAGTTTTTCATAGCGCGTTATGCTCTTTCAAGGAGCGCAATTATTCATGCTTCTCCCGTCGCATGAAACATCACAGTTGGGAACAAGGAATCTAGACACCTCACGCTCCACAGGACAGCGGGGTTGGGGGGATTTTGGAGCCGGAGGGCCGCATTCTTCCCTGAGGAACCTTCTGAGTGCCAGTGGTGGGCGGGGGCAGAGGGAAAAGTGGGAGGAGCAAAGGGAGCGGTCCTCACCTGTGTACAGCAGGCTACGTTCCAGTCAGAGGTTTCTGCACATAGATAGTTCTCTATCCAGGCAATGTGAGAAGCAACACCACTCCTCAAGGATGCCTGAGGTTCTGCACCTGAGCCCTACAGGCTGCCATCTTGATATGCTAGTTAGAGCAGAATTAGAATGAAAAGGGACAGGGTGGGGCCTGAAGAGGTTTGGTCCTTGAAGGAACCTGTAGCCACCACTGTTTTGGAAGCTGCAGCTGGCACAAAAATGTGGTCCATTATACTGGCTGCCAGCCAGTTCTAGGGACAATTGGTAATTGCCTTGTGCTTGGGAAACAGTATTTAGGGCAGGCAAGGAAGCAGAAGACCTCAAAGGAGTGGAAGACACCCACCCACTGCCCACTGCCAGGGAGAGCAGGTCTGTTTCCACTCATGAGAAGTTGCCATGCGCAGCCATTGATTTTCTCCCACAGGAATGAATGGTGACCGTTGTATGTATGGTGGAGCCAAAATGTCTCCAGTGAGAACTTTGGGGTGAAAGAACTTGGCAGGCGTGAAGAAGCCTGATCTTTTCTTGGGGGTGGGAGGAGATATATTATTTGACAGGCTGTTGGGGGATGGTACAATTCCCAGAGTTCCCTGGGAAGAAGAATTGATTGTTACGCTATTCTGGGAATTGCGGTTCTGTGAGGGGTCACCCAACAACTCTCCACACCCTTCACAAACTGCAATTCCCAGGACTCTTTGTGGGAAGCAGTCATGCTGTTTAAAGTGGTACAATTCTGCCTTAAAGGCACAGTGCAGATGGGGGCCTGGGAATGCAAACTTAACACACAACAGAAACAGACTAATCTGATTGCCCCTATTCCCCTTCTGTTATCCAAAATGCAGTTTGGGTGGTGCTGAGTCCTGCCCACCCATTTCCCTCATGTCATTATATAAAGTACATTGATCCTGCCGTTATTTATTAATTTCATTTCATAAGATTTATGTACTTGCTTGGTTGTAGGGTGGAAAAAACCCTCAAAGCAGGTAAAACAATAAAATTATCACTGAAAGACTTATAACCATGATTTAAAACATATAGAAAGTTAAAACTGCAATAGAATAGATGAAATTTTTTTAAAGAATGTCTCCGGCAGGCCGTATTGATAGCTCAGTAGCAGAGCATTTGCAATGAGTTTCGCCTAAATATTATCTCGCTTGCATTGACGAGTGGATGAAATGATCGTCTTGGACGCTAGGTGGTGCTGTAACAGTTGTTTGCTGAGCAGGTGAGAGGAATAGAGGCAAAGCAGGGAAGCTTACTTGGCAATTAAGGCTGCCTACGCACTAAGCCATTGGTGGCACAAAGATGCAGCTTTGCTCCACCTGGAATAGTTCATGAGAACAGAAGAAAAGCCTGCTTGATCAGGCCAGTGGCCCATCTAGCCCTGTATCCTGTTCTTGCCCAGAGGTGGATTGAGAGCGGCGTGAGGAGTTCCGTCGCATCTGGTGCCAAGCCTAGGGGGCGCTGCAACTATGACATAGTGAGTTAAACAGAACAGAAGGTGAGAGGTGGGGAGTTGCCGACTTTTGGCCTTGCACTGGGCGCTGCTGAAATTTGAAAGACCAAAGCCCGCCAGTGACAGCCTTGTTTTCCACGCTTGTCCTCAGCAGCTTCGATCTCCAATGGATTGGGTGCAGACACAGTCTCTGATTGCTTGGGGGTGGAACCCTGGAGAAGTTTTAGGCAGCTGTGGGAAGGCAGGGACTTGTGGTCCTTGCAACTGCCACATTGGGGCAAGTCCTACTGAGCAGTGTTGCTGGGATCGCTAGGCCTGAGCCGTTTTGGTTTCTTTGAACAAAGGGTTAACTTCCCTGACCCTGGTGTTTCTTCACTGCTGACCTGCTCCGGAGATCTAGGGTAGCTTCTGGTGTTTCTGGTGAAACATCTGAACAGAGCCGCAATGCATTCAGCTCTCGCCACACAACTGGGGACTCTGTTGCATTTGTGTAATGAGCACCCATACAGACCTTCTGCTGGTTGGGCTTGTAGCCACAAAGCTGATCTCCCCTTCTAAGAATTCAGTGTTTCTTTTTCTTTGTTTGTATAAGGATTAGGATGTTGTGTGGGTGTGTGGAATGAGAGACAGACAGGCAGACAGACAGAAAGACTCAGTAGAGTTTGTATGTTGCATGTATATGCTTTCCTGAGATAGGGATGCCGAACTTTGTGGTCTTCAAGTTGTTGTAAGTGTTGAGAATTCCATTCCACCTTAAGGAACAGACATGGGATTGTTACATGTCATATGTCTGTTTATATTCCAGCACAGTGTGCTGGGAACTTCCGTTTGTGTATAGCTTTTGCTTTTAGCTGTTCTTTCTGAGAAGACATGAGAGAGAGACGACATGTTTCTTTGTCCTGATTTATGATTAATAAATCTGTAGTTGTAGTATGCTTTCACAAGCCTCATGCCTATTCTGTGTGCGCAGTTCGATCTGCTGATAGTGTGCCCTGGCTTTGAAGCCCGGGTTGCTGATTTATGTTGGAGCAGAAGTGATGGTCTTTGCACCAGGCCGCTGGAAGGAAATGGCCCAGCTTGGGCTAGCCAGCTGGCCTCCCGGCCCTCTGTATGCCAACAGTTAGAATACAACTCCCATAATCTGTGACCATCAGCTGTGGAGCTTTTGGGAACTGGAAACCAAAAGCTTCCAGAGATGCTACTGGTTCTGTATCCCTGACCTAGGAAAAAACTTCATCTCTCTCTCTCTCTCTCTCTCTCTGAAGGATTCTTTCCAGTGAGATTTTCAATTTGAGGAAAACCAAAACAGAGGGTTAAGCTGATGTTTGGGGCATATGAATGATGCACTGCCAGAATACAAGGTTGCTGCCTGATGATTAGTTACACTTCACCACTGGGCTGTACCTAAACTGGATGGCACCTCAACTTTTGAAGAGAAAAGATGAGAAGAAAAGGGTCGGGCAAAAGAGAAGAAGAGAGAATTTGGCAAATCTAGCCAGAAAAGAAAGGAAGTGGGAGCATTATGTAAAGATAAAATAATGCATAAAGCAAAACTAAATGTGTCTCCCGGGTTGCAGTTTGGTGTTAAAGATGGTTCGTGGGTTTGGAAATACCAAAGACCCTTGAATTAGTTTACCTGTGGGGGTCCCTTTCCCAGTTTTTGCAAAGTGGTGCCCTTTTGCAAATGGGAAAGGCTTACTGTCTGATAATGATGATTACCAAGTCCCCCCAGGAATAACACCCGCAAGCTTTCTAGAGATGGTGTGCTCAAATCTTTGTTCTTTCCCTTGTAGTTGCATTAAAGACAGTTTGTACTCCAAAGGTTAACACCATCACCGAACACTCCAGACTCTGACAGCCTGCTAAGAGGCCTGACAAAGCTATAAATGGGTGTGTGCGGCTGCTGGCAGAAGCAGCTTTTTCTCTGTTCCCACAGGTGTGAGTGGTTCTGGTGACAAGAGGGGCGAGGAGGAACACTTAAGAGACCAATTAGTGCGGAAACTATTCCTTTATCTAATCTGTGCTTCGCGCCAACACTAAAGTGTTTCCTCCAGGGGCTTACCTAACAGCGTGTTAACCCCAGAGCAAGCATGGCTAACATCTGTGATTTCAGGGGCCATTCAAGACACAAGTTTTGGGCAGGAGCAGAGCAACCTGGGCCCACAACACAGGTGGCCAGAATAATAAAGAGATGAAACACTGGCTTCTCCGACCTGAATGGAAGAACTTAAGAGACACGCGCAGGATCAGGTCAATGGCCCACCAGGTCCAGCATCATATTCTCACATTGGCTGATCTTTGGGGGACCCACAAGCTCTCTCCCTCTGCTCTCTGTTTTCCAGCAACAGTGAGTTCCGTAGTTTAACTGTGCGATGAATGCAGAAGTTCTTTTTTAAAAACTGCCCCAAATCCTCCAACATTCAGCTTAATTGGATGTCTACAATGTCTAGTGTTATGAGAGAGGGAGGGGGAAAAAATCTCTATCCAGTTTCTTCGTGCCAAGATCCCCTGAGGAATATGCATACAAGTGGGACCTGTAACATAATGTGTGGAGTACTCTCTGTTCTGGATTTGAATCACTCCTTTCCATGCCAGTCGTTCAATTCCATTCCCTTTCCAATACTACTACTACTACTACTACTACTACTACTACTACTACTACTAATTTATTATTTATACCCCTCCCATCTGGCTGGGTTTTCCCAGCCACTCTGGGCGGCTTCCAACAGAACACTAAAATACAACAATCTATTAAACATTAAAAGCTTCCCTAAACAGGGCTGCCTTCAGATGTCTTCTAAAAGTCTGGTAGTTGTTTTTCTCATTGACATGTGGTGGGAGGGCGTTCCACAGGGTGGGTGCCACTACCAAGAAGGCCCTCTGCCTGGTTCCCTGTAACTTGGCATCTCGCAGCGAGGGAACCGCCAGAAGGTCCTTGGCGCTGGACCTCAGTGTGCGGGCAGAATGATGGGGGTGGAGATGCTCCTTCAGGTATACTGGACCAAGGCCATTTAGGGCTTTAAAGGTCAGCACCAACACTTTAACAACACACACTTTTCTGCACCCCCCCCAGCAGTCAACATTCCATGCTCACTGAGCATGCCCAGCTTTCATTGGGATGTTATCTGTCCATTTAGCCCCTTCCCTCCAAAAATATATTTGTTGTACTTCTGTGAATCTTCACCGTTCTCTCAAGCCCACAGATATCTTCCTCTTCTGTGAGGGTGGAGCCATTTAGACATTGGAAAAATTGGTATTATAGGATATCCTGTGGAGGTTTCCTGCATCTTTTCTTTCAGAGTGAAATATTTTGCCACAACTTGATTAAAATATGGCCAGATAGATCTATATCAGGAGCCCAAACTGCCAACAGGACAACCCCCCCCATCTGTAAAGAGACAAATGATGTCCCTAGAAAGACTTGTCTTTGTGGCAATTTCAGGTGGGAGATAATTTGGTCATGGCATTGCCAGATTGCAACTGAAAACACCCTCCTAGATACAGTGGTACCTCGGGTTACAGACACTTCAGGTTACAGATGCTTCAGGTTATAGACTCCGCTAACCCAGAAATATTACCTGGGATTAAGAACTTTGCTTCAGGATGAGAACAAAAATCGTGTGGTGGTGGCACGGCAGCAGCGGGAGACCCCATTAGCTAAAGTGGTACCTCAGGTTAAGAACAGTTTCAGGTTAAGAACAGACCTCCACAATGAATTAAGTTATTAACCTGAGGTACCACTGTATTTAAGGGATGCGGGTTGCGCTGTGGGTAAAACCTCAGCGCCTAGGACTTGCCGATCGCATGGTCGGCGGTTCGAATCCCCGCGGCGGGGTGCGCTCCCGTCATTCGGTCCCAGCGCCTGCCAACCTAGCAGTTCGAAAGCACCCCCGGGTGCAAGTAGATAAATAGGGACCGCTTACTAGCGGGAAGGTAAACGGCGTTCCGTGTGCTGCGCTGGCTCGCCAGATGCAGCTTGTCACGCTGGCCACGTGACCCGGAAGTGTCTTCGGACAGCGCTGGCTCCCGGCCTATAGAGTGAGATGAGCGCACAACCCTAGAGTCTGTCAAGACTGGCCCGTATGGGCAGGGGTACCTTTACCTTTACCTTTTTACCACTGTATTTATCAGCCTGCAGCCATGAAGGAGATTGTAGACTCCGCCTTGCTAATGCCACTGTCCCCTCCTGCCTGTGGTGGAGCAAAATCACCAGGAAGAAAACCTCCAGCCTAGCAAGTCATTTGCAGTTTTGTTCCTGTGCAACATTGCATTGCCTAAAACTTTCAAAATTAACCATGTTGCTATTTGTTCTTTGGAAAAAAAATTTTTAAGCCTTCCCTTCAAACTGTTACTGACTGGGTTGCCTCAGCCGTTCTTGGTGGCTTCCAACAAAATATTAAAACACGAAAAACCTCAAACATTAAAAACCTCCCTACAGCGTTTGTGTCGCCCATTAGACTCTGCTGCATATTCAGTCTCCTGGTTGATTCCTGAAGCCATTCTTGGCACCAGAGCTAGGCTGAGTTCTTGAAGAACCTTGCAAGACCACCTTTAGCCCACCCAGTTCCAACCTCTTTATCTTTAACGTCTGCAGTTTTGAGACTTACGTCTCTGGGGTTCATATGCCTTTGGTTCCACTCCTAAACTGTATCTGTAAACCTAATTAAGGCAAGGGAGAAGGGAGAGGATAACAATGTACGATAGAGTATCGGAGCGCGCGCACACACAACAGAAAACCACCTATTAAATTAGCACTAAACCCACAGCTGGGTTTTACAAACGTCTGCTGCACAGAGTAAGGAAGAGTCACATCAGCACACAGCACAGGTGGTGTTTGTGACAATTCCCACCCACCCCATGTCTTGGAGGACCCTTGATGCAGATGCTGCTGTTATTTATAGCACCCCCGCTTCCCTGCCTCTCCAATTTATTTAGCAACTTGCCACGATCAAGTTAGATAATCACACTTCTTCCTTGATACATGCAGACTCCAGTTGCGCTGAGTTTGGGGGACAGGGATGCAGGTAAAACATGCCTCCCTCTTATTTGCATTAGAAGCTAAGGCAGCAGGTGCTGGATGGGGTGCGGCAATGTCCAAGGGGGCCTCCCAGGTCTCTGCAGACAGGTAGGGATGGATGAATCTTTAAATCTCCATTTCTGTCAGGTCACACCTGCAGCATGCATATACAGCACTGTGGTACCACTTTAACAGTGATGGAGAATCCTGGGAACTGTAGTTTGCCGAGGGTGCTAACCTCACAGATCTACACCTCCCAGCACCCTTAGCTATACCTGAAGGAGCATCTCCACCTCCATCGTTCTGCCCGGACGCTGATGTCCAGCACCAAGGGCCTTTTGGTGGTTCCCTCGCTACGAAAAGCCAAGTTACAGGGAGCCAGGCAGAGGGCCTTCTCGGTAGTGGCACCCGCCTGTGGAATGCCCTCCCACCAGATGTCAAAGAGAAAAATAACTACCAAACTTTTAGAAGACATCTGAAAGCAGCCCTCTTTAGGGAAGCTTTTAATGTTTAATAGGTTATTGTATTTTAGTGTTTTGTTGGAAGCTGCTCAGAGTGGCTGTGGCTGGGGAAACCCAGCCAGATGGGCGGGGTATAAATAAATTATTATTATTATTATTATTATTATTATTATTATTATTATTATTATTAGCAAACTATGGTTCCCAGGATTCCCCTCGACTGTTAAAGCAGCATATCAGTACTTTCTGATGTATTGTGTGCCTCAATGTGACTTGCGTCTCTAATACAGGCTTCCTCAACCTTGGCCCTCCAGATGTTTTTGGCCTACAACTCCCATGATCCCTAGCTAGCAGGACCAGTGGTCAGGGATGATGGGAATTGTAGTCTCAAAACATCTGGAGGGCCGAGTTTGTGGAAGCCTGGTCTAATATTTCAAATATTACATTTAGTTCACTACAGTTCTGCAACAGCTTGTGAACCCCTTGTTAAAAACAACACACCTTGGCATTTTAATTTGTTGTTGTTGTTTAGTCATTTAGTCGTGTCCGACTCTTCGTGACCCCATGGACCAGAGCACGCCAGGCACTTCTGTCTTCCACTGTCTCCCGCAGTTTGGTCAGACTCATGTTTGTAGCTTCGAGAACACTGTCCAACCATGTCATCCTCTGTCGTCCCCTTCTCCTTGGGCCCTCAATCTTTCCCAACATCAAGGTCTTTTCCAGGGAGTCTTCTCTTCTCATGAGGTGGCCAAAGTATTGGAGCCTCAGTTTCACGATCTGTCCTTCCAGTGAGTACTCAGGGCTGATTTCCTTAAGCATGGATGCGTTTGATCTTCTTGCAGTCCATGGGACTCTCAAGAGTCTCCTCCAGCACCATAATTCAAAAGCATCAATTCTTCGGCGATCAGCCTTCTTTATGGTCCAGCTCTCACTTCCATACATCACTACTGGGAAAACCATGGCTTTAACTATACGGACCTTTGTTGGCAAGGTGATGTCTCTGCTTTTTAAGATGCTGTCTAGGTTTGCCATTGCCTTTCTCCCAAGGAGAAGGCGTCTTTTAATTTCGTGACTGCTGTCACCATCTGCAGTGATCATGGAGCCCAAGAAAGTAAAATTTCTCACTGCCTCAATTTCTTCCCCTTCTATTTGCCAGGAGGTGATGGGCCCAGTGGCCATGATCTTCGTTTTTTTGATGTTGAGCTTCAGACCATATTTTGCGCTCTCCTCTTTCACCCTCATTAAAAGGTTCTTTAATTCCTCCTCACTTTCTGCCATCAAGGTTGTGTCATCTGCATATCTGAGGTTGTTGATATTTTTTCTGGCAATCTTAATTCCAGCTTGGGATTCATCCAGCCCAGCCTTTCGCATGATGAATTCTGCATATAAGTTAAATAAGCAGGGAGACAATATACAGCCTTGCCGTACTCCTTTCCCAATTTTGAACCAATCAGTTGTTCCATATCCAGTTCTAACTGTAGCTTCTTGTCCCACATAGAGATTTCTCAGGAGACAGATGAGGTGATCAGGCACTCCCATTTCTTTAAGAACTTGCCATAGTTTGCTGTGGTCGACACAGTCAAAGGCTTTTGCATAGTCAATGAAGCAAAAGTAGATGTCTTTCTGGAACTCTCTAGCTTTCTCCATAATCCAGCGCATGTTTGCAATTTGGTCTCTGGTTCCTCTACCTCTTCTAAATCCAGCTTGCACTTCTGGGAGTTCTCGGTCCATATACTGCTTGAGCCTTCCTTGTAGAATTTTAAGCATAACCTTGCTGGCGTGTGAAATGAGTGCAATTGTGCAGTAGTTGGAGCATTCTTTGGCACTGCCCTTCTTTGGGATTGGGATGTAGACTGATCTTCTCCAATCCTCTGGCCACTGCTGAGTTTTCCAAACTTGCTGGCATATTGAGTGTAGCACCTTAACAGCATCATCTTTTAAAAATTTAAGTAGTTCAGCTGGAATACCATCACTTCCACTGGCCTTGTTATTTGCAGTGCTTTCTAAGGCCCATTTGACTTCACTCTTCAGGATGTCTGGCTCAAGGTCAGCAACCACACTACCTGGGGTGTATGAGCCATCCATATCTTTCTGGTATAATTCGTCTGTGTATTCTTGCCACCTCTTCTTGATGTCTTCTCCTTCTGTTAGGTCCTTACCACTTTTGTCCTTTATTATGGTAATCTTTGTACGAAATGTCCCTTTCATATCTCCAATTTTCTTGAACAGATCTCTGGTTCTTCCCATTCTGTTGTTTTCTTCTATTTCTTTGCACTGCTCATTTAAGAAGGCCTTCTTGTCTCTCCTTGCTATTTTTTTGGAAATCTGCATTCAATTTCCTGTATCTTTCACTATCTCCCTCGCATTTTGCTTGCCTTCTCTCCCCCGCTATTTGTAAGGCCTCGTTGGACAGCCACTTTGCTTTCTTGCATTTCCTTTTAATTGGGATGGTTTTCGTTGCTGCCTCCTGTATAATGTTCCAAGCCTCCATCCATAGTTCTTCAGGCACTCTGTCCACCAAATCTATATTCTTAAATCTGTTCCTCACTTCCACTGTGTATTCATAAAGGATTTGACTTAGATTGTATATTACCGGCCCAGTGGTTTTTCCTACTTTCTTCAGTTTAAGCTTGAATTTTGCTATAAGAAGCTGATGATCTGAGCCACAATCCACTCCAGGTCTTGTTTTTGCTGACTGTATAGAGCTTCTCCATCTTTGGCTGCAGAGAATATAATCAATCTGATTTTGATGCTGCCCATCTGGTGATGTCCATGTGTAGATGTCCTTGTGTTGTTGGAAAAGAGTGTTTGTGATGACCAGCTTGTTCTCTTCGCAGAACTCTATTAGCCTTTGCCCTGCTTCATTTTGAACTCCAAGGCCAAACTTGCCAGTTGTTCCTTTTATCTCTTGACTCCCTACTTTAGCATTCCAATCCCCTATAATGAGAAGAACATCCTTCTTTGGTGTCAATTCTATAAGGTGTTGTAAGTTTTCATAGAGTTGGTCAATTTCAGTTTCTTCAGCACCAGTGGTTGGTGCATAAACTTGGATTACTGTGATGTTAAAAGGTCTGCCTTGGATTCGTATCGAGATCATTCTATCATTTTTGAGATTGCATCCCAATACAGCTTTTGCCACTCTTTTGTTGACTATGAGGGCCACTCCATTTCTTTTACGGGATTCTTGCCCACAGTAGTAGATATGATGGTCATCTGAACTGAATTCGCCCATTCCCGTCCATTTTAGTTCACTGATGCCCAGGATGTCAATATTTATTCTTGCCATCTCATTTTTGACCACATCCAACTTACCAAGGTTCATGGTTCTTACATTCCAGGTTCCTATGCAATATTTTTCTTTACAGCATTGGACTTTCCTTTCGCTTCCAGGTATATCCACAACTGAGCATCCTTTCGGCTTTGGCCCAGCCGCTTCATCAGCTCTGAATCTACTTGTACTTGTCCTCCGCTCTTCCTCAGTAGCATGTTGGACGCCTTCCGACCTGAGGGGCTCATCTTTCAGTGTCATAACATTTATATGCCTTTTGTCTTTGTCCATGGAGTTTTCTTGGCAGGGATACTGGAGTGGCTTGCCGGTTCCTGCTCCGGGTGGATCACGTTTGGTCAAAGCTCTCCACTATGACCTGTCCATCTTGGGTGACCCTGCTCAGCATAGCTCATAGCTTCTCTGAGTTATTCAAGCCCCTTCGCCACGGCAAGGCAGTGATCCATGAAGGGGGCATTTTAATTTACCTTTCAACTAATATATGCTTTCTTGCTAACAATTTCCCCATACACAATGCATATTTGTATGCTGGTTTCAGCAATGCATTCATGCATTTAATTCATATCCCACCTTTTTTTGCACACTTCCTCTTAAGACTTGATTTTTTATTTTTATTTTTGGTACACATTTTTGGTTGGAGAACTGCATCACAAAATTCAGGGAAGTGTGAATTTGCGAAGGACAGCTGTGTTTCACTTCACGTATTCTATCAGGAAGTCTTGATTATGCAGGTTCACGTTAAAACGAATGGCAGAATTAAGCGGCAATGATGTGTATGTATGTAGATGTGGTAGAGCCCAGAATGCACTACTTTGGACTACTATGGGGTGGGGTAATATCATTCCTTCTGGTAGGTTAATGCCATTCAAAAATGCTATTCCCTACCTGTGGTCCATGGTTAGGCCTGTTGTCTGATTTTAATTTAATAATAATTGCAACTGTTACTGGAATTTTTATAAAGTTTGTTTCCAGTTAAACGGGACACTACATCCACAGACCATCCCCCAAAACAGCACCATTCAATTTTGTAAATATCCCCATAAAAACCCACCTTGTTCAAGGTTACATAGTATTCACCTCCCCTCATGCAGCAAAACCTTCAAATAGTCATATAAAATCAGCCGTATGTCGGATCGACACCATTCCAACTTCATTTTACTCAGGGGAAAGATGGCTACTAAAGGGAAAATGGGTAAAGACAGTGATCCCAGGTTTCAGGGATTATGGCTTCTTTGTTCTGACCGAGAACCTAATTCATTCCTGGATGGTCTGCTACTGTCTACCTGTCTGGCACCCATTTTTGCCAGGCTGCCAGTGATTATCTCTTGTGTTAAGTTTGCAACACAGGGGTTTGTTGTTCTGTATTAGTCATTATCTCTTGTGCAAGAGATTAGGTTCTGGGTCAGGACAAGTGTGATTACCTGACCGGGAAACCCAGGAACTTGTAACTATTTCCTTTGTATCATTTGATGGGTGTGAGGTAGAAGGCAAGGGAGAGATGGGAGCAAACCTGATGATCAGGTTTCTGCCAGAAACCCCCCGCCATTGCTGGCCAGCACTCCCCCTGCCCCCTTCTTGCCTTTATATGCTTCTGATAAGCCCCAAATGAACATTTCAAGTCAAAATGGAAGCTGACCACTATGCGTGAGTCTACACTTTTTAAATCAATGACTCCTCCTAGCTCCTAGCCACCCCCAGCCATGATTGGTCAAGCTATGGGGAGGAGCAATTCATATTCCCCCCCAATCCATCTCTCATGTAATGGTGGCGGGCCTTACGCTTTCCAGGCAGGTCTCTACAGTTGCATGTGCGTGCATTTGCGCAAGGGCCCTTCTGAGCTGCCTTAGCCATCCACCCAAATCCAAGAGAATGATGGAGGTGGTGGTGCATTTATTTGACTTGCACCAGAACCAGGGGCTGTCAGGAGCTCGTCCTACACTCGAGTAGGACCCTGGCAGAGACACATGCCCAACTGGCATGTTCCCTCCCTCCTGGACAATCATTCGGGAGCTTCAAAAGCTTTCTTCTGCCTGAACATCACAGTGACCGATGCCAACAGACATCGCCACACTTAGGGATCCGCAGAGTCTTCGCAGCTTGCGTAACAGACCTCAGCAACTCAGCATTTTGGCTAATCTATTTTATTTACATATAAACACACACGGAGCACTGCAACATGGCTCCCTCTCTCTCTAGCATCAGACAACAAAGAGAAAAAGAACAAAGGACAATAGTCCCACTTCACGGAACACAGTAACACAAACATCCTGTCTCCATCACTTCCCACTTTGTGGAGTCAAAACATACACCGCCATGTGATAGACAAAAATCCCATGACTACAATCACGGAGCAGGAATTCTAACAGGGTGACCCCAAACCAGCCAGTAAGGCAGCTCGCTGTAGTTTTTAGCACCTCTGCAGGCAGTGAAACATGGCTGTTGCCAGACTGCCATCTGTTCAGGGCTGCTCCGAGTCGCTCAGCTACTTACTGTAACAACTTCGTGGTGAGTTCCGGCACCTATTTTCTTGGCAGTGGGGTGGGGGGAAGGCACTGTGTAAATGCAATAGCAATGAAAACTGGGTGTGAGTGGGATCAGGAAATGCTGGAGCACATTGGCAGGCCATTTTGTACTGCTGCCCCACCCCCACCCCAAATTCTTGTGTTCTATTAATGCAATAAATAGTTCACTGGGAGAGGAAGGGGCAGTAGGGCAGCTGCATTCAGAAGTTGCCCCACTGCTTGGCAAGACCACCCCACAAGTAAGCTGAGATCTTTTCAGCCAAAAGCATCATTGATTTGTAAGATGTTGCAAACAATTGGGGAGGGTGGGCAAGGGAGGTGGGCTATCTGCTGGGAAGATTTGCTTTAGCATTTTGGTGGAGGAGATGAGAGCTAACAAGCTGGTTTGTGCTGTGTGTGTTGCTCCCGCCTCCCCAATAGCCAGTGGCTAAGCAGGAAAGATGAGCGCAGAGTTCACCCACTAGAATGGACCGGGATGTGCATGTGCAGCCCCTAGACCAAAGCACAGCAGAAGGGAATATTCTCAGATCCTTCCTCCCTGTGAGTAAGCTGTGATAAATATTACATTCCTTTGCAACACAGGAGAAAGAGTAGGGCTGTTTGATCCCTTCCATCCAGAGTAGGAGCCTGTCTGGTCTGGCTATTTATTTATCCAGTTATTTATCTATCTTTCTATCTACACTGGAAGGAGAGAGAGAGATGCTTGTCAAAGGACAGCAAGACCACCCAGAAGAGAGAAATCAGCTCACTTAAAACACCATCTTTTGCTCATTTCGGCGGGGTGGGAGTTCTCAAATAAAAGCGAAAATAAAACAGCATAATACAACAAACCTAAAAGATGCTGGGAGGGAAAGATGAAAAGAAGAAAGAGAAGGAGAGAAACAGATGAAAACGCATCTAGAAATTGTAGGTGATTATCTGCTATTGTGGGAATGGCAAGTCTTATGATTATCCTTTGTAAAGTGTTTATTGCTTTTGAGGTGGGGTCTTCCAGGGGGTTAAAAAAGAGAGAAAGAGAGAGATGAGGAGCTTCTGAAGGAATTTAGTAGCATGTGGTTCAGGCCACCATGGAAATTTGAAAAAGTGGGTCTTTTGGTTGAATCAGGAGGCTTTTCAGCCTACTTGAGCAAATTACTTTATTGACTCATCCCAGTTTATAGCTCACTGTCCTTCGGAGGAGCTCAGAGTCATTTACATTACGATTTATCATCTTTGCATCCCACCGCCTCTCCAAGGAGATCAAGAAAGCCTGCATGATACTTTACTCCCATTAAACCCTCAAAAACCACCCTGTGAGGTAGGTTAGGCTGAGAGTGAGTAGTCCAGGGTCACTCACTAACCTTAATGGATTTGAATCCAGCTGCTCCTGGGCTTAGCTCCAGCCTTCTAACCACTATACCATACTGCTTCTCTCTCTTGTTTATGGTGCCTAGGCGGTCTCTCACCCAGGCAGTTACCAGAAATCAGCTGGAAAACACCCTCTTTTGCCTTCAGATCACTGTCTGGGCAAAGAGAGCCCATCAGTAGAACTGGCTCCTACTGTCTCTAGGATCAATGTCGCTGGTTATTATGATGCTTTAAACCTCCCAGCCTTCCTGGCTGTGCACAAGGAACTCTGGGAAAATAGGGAAGCACATGTCTCATAGTCTCCCTTAGGACAGTTAAAATAAAGTATTTCTTTATGCAGCATATTATTGAACTATGGAACTCACTCCCACAGGATGGCATTAAAAGAGGTTTAACATGTTCATGGAGGAAAGGCTATCAATGGCAACTCATGTCAGGCGGCAGAGGAGCTAACCCCATGGCAGGTTGCCCGGAACAGACAAGACAAGGAAAAGTCCTTACCATCCGCTTGTATTCAATATTCACAGAGAGAGGCTTGGAAATGTGGCCTCTTAGAATAATGGCATTGCTCCAAGTGAATCTCCACCCCGTCGGTCTCTCCCTCTTCCACACGAGTCATCAATATGGGTGCCTTCTGCCTTTGAGCTCTTTGCTCTTCTACTTTCAAGGCCCGCCGTGTCCTGGGAGAGGGGGTCTGGGTCTGGAATGCTTTCTAAAGACATTGGTGGTTATTCTTCCTCCCCTCCCATTATTTCCCAGCTTTCCCCCTCATCTGCCTCTGAGCTGTGACCTCCCTCAAACCCCTGTTGTAATTCTGAACTGTCTCCTTCTTCTCTGGAAGGGTCAGGCTGGGGAAGCAGTCTCCACCATTCCTCCTCTGCCCAGTCCCTGACAACTAGCCAATGTGGCTCTGTTTTGCCTCCACAGTTGGAGGACCTTAAGGTCCATAAATAGCAACACCCTAGAGGTCCCGGGCCCTAAGGAAGTCAGATTAGCCTCAACCAGAGCCAGGGCCTTTTTAACACTGGCTCCGGCCTGGTGGAACGCTCTGTCTCATGAGACCAGGGCCCTGCAGGATCTGATTTCTTTCCACAGCGCATGTAAGACAGAGTTGTTCCGCCTGGCCTTTGGCTTGGAATCAAATTGATCCCCCTCCCCCTCTTTTCCCTTTCTCCTTCTGTGATGGAACTCCTATTTGGGGACTTCCCTGGTTTTTTTCTGGCCATGTAGGACCAGTCTGGGGACGTGGGTGGTGCTGTGGGTAAAAGCCTCAGTGCCTGGGGCTTGCCGATCGAAAGGTCGGCGGTTCGAATCCCTGCGGCGGGGTGCGCTCCCGTTGCTCGGTCCCAGCGCCTGCCAACCTAGCAGTTCGAAAGCACCTCCGGGTGCAAGTAGATAAATAGGGACCGCTTTCTAGCGGGAAGGTAAACGGCGTTTCCGTGTGCAGCTCTGGCTCACCAGAGCAGCGATGTCACGCTAGCCACGTGACCCGGAAGTGTCTCCGGACAGCGCTGGCCCCTGGCCTCTTAAGTGAGATGGGCGCACAACCCCAGAGTCTGTCAAGACTGGCCCGTACGGGCAGGGGTACCTTTACCTTTACCTTTAGGACCAGTCTGGATAGTTGGCCTTGGTGAAGACTTGCTGTTTTCATCCCCCCCAAAGTTTTTGATTTGAGTTCCTGCTGTAATGAGGCTGTATTTTAATCTTGTTTTTAAGTTGTATTTCAATCAGTTGTTTATACTGGTGTTAGCCACCCTGAGCCCAGTCTTGACTGGGGAGGGTGGGGTATAAATAAAATTTAATAATAATAATAATAATAATAATAATAATAATATTAATAATAATAGCTTAGCAGTACAGTGGTACCTCGGGTTAAGTACTTAATTCATTCCAGAGGTGTGTACTTAACCTGAAACTGTTCTTAACCTGAAGCACCACTTTAACTAATGGGGCCTCCCGCTGCTGCCGCTACGCCGGAGCACGATTTCTGTTCTCATCCTGAAGCAAAGTTCTTAACCCGAGGTATTATTTCTGGGTTAGCAGAGTCTGTAACCTGAAGCGTATGTAACCTGAAGCGTATGTAACCCGAGGTACCACTGTACAAGCACTGTGTTCTAGAAACGGCCTCTTTGGAACATTTCATGCAGTACTCTGACGCAGCTGTCGATTGGCTCAGCAAATCTCACAAGTTGCAGACAGCTAGGTACAGCCCCTGATCCAGGGACACTGTAGCAGGACTTTCCTGAGGTCACACACCTTTGTGTCCCTGTCCACTGTTGCCTCTAACCCTACTCACCACTGATCGTGTGATGCCACTGGAAAGGTGCTGGGAGGGAGGCAATGGTAGGTGGCATCAGAGCCAGTGAAAAAGTTTTCTCCCCATCCTCCTCCTCCTTGCTGAGGTCTACAGGGGGTAATATTGAGACAAAGGAGGAGGAAACAAACAAGTAGGGCTGCTCTTTGGACTGGGTGGAAGTAAGGAGTGGGGCTAGCTGAGGGGCAGACAGAGGTTGGGGGCCCTGATCCATTTGTCTTAGAAGACCCACATCCACTGACTGCTCTACGTGTATAACAACAGCTGGAAAAGTCTTGTAGGTAAGATCAAAGAATGGGAAAGAATTTCCCTCTCAGCTCAAGGGCAACAGAACACTCTTATAAGGTTCTGCCTTTGTTTGCTGGAGAGAAGGGAACTATTTCCCCTTCTTCTTTCTTCTTCTTCTTCTTCTTCTTCTTCTTCTTCTTCTTCTTCTTCTTCCCCTTTTCATTTTTCCTCAAGCCTTAAAAAAAAAGATCACTGGCAAAATTCTTAAAATAAAATATGATCGGTGCCCAAAATGTGTGCATTAATCAAAGCAATGCTGCAAAATTGATCAACCTTCTTCTTCAAAAGTATCTCTTTTTCTCTCTCTTCCTTTTGGCTTTTCTCACCCCCTTCTTCTGTTGAGTAAGGAAGGATCCCAAAGGATTTCCCTTTAGGAATCTTGATCTCAGCATGAAACCGAGTTACGCGATTTATGTTGACACCACCAACTCTTCCCTTTTCCCTTTTCAGACCAAAAAAATATAAAATGGCTTCATCTCATCAGGTAACGCCGTCACGAAATGCTACAGTGGAAACGCCATCTCTCCGATGGGCTTGTGGAGACAGTTAGCTATATATTTATATAATCCTACAGCCTGTTTCAAAGATTATGCTGTCCGTAGAGCAAGGGAAATTAAAATAACAAAGCAACTCTAAGCATAGAATTGTGGGTTGGGAGAGAAGTGTCTCTGCCTGTGTCTGTGCATTTTTGTATGTTTGTGAAGGCTGGAGCAACTCTCCTATGAGGAAAAGCTACAATGTTTGGTGGTTTATTATTATTATTACAGTGGTACCTTGGGTTACATATGCTTCAGGTTACATACACTTCAGGTTACAGACTCCGCTAACCCAGAAATATTACCTCAGGTTAAGAACTTTGCTTCAGGATGAGAACAGAAATCATGCTCCGGCAGCAGCAGCAGCAGTGGGAGGCCCCATTAGCTAAAGTGGTGCTTCAGGTTAAGAACAGTTTCAGGTTAAGAACAGACCTCCAGAATGAATTAAGTTCTTAACCCGAGGTACCACTGTATTATTTAGAAAAAATGTAAGTGGGAGACATGGGGTGGTATTCAACTAAATCTGACTGAGAGTAGACCCATTGAAATTTTGTAGGCCCAACTTCATTCATTTCAGTGAGTAAAGGTAAAGGTAAAGGGACCCCTGACCATTAGGTCCAGTTGCGGACGACTGTGGGGTTGTGACGCTCATGTTGCTTTATTGGCTGAGGGAGCCGGTGTACAGCTTCTGGGTCATGTGGCCAGCATGACTGAGCCACTTCTGGCGAACCAGAGCAGCGCATGGAAACGCCGTTTACCTTCCCGCTGGAGCGGTACCTATTTATCTACTTGCACTTTGACATGCTTTCGAACTGCTAAGTTGGCAGGAGCAGGGACCGAGCAACGGGAGCTCACCCTGTCGCAGGGATTCGAACCGCCGACCTTCTGATCGGCAAGTCCTAGGCTCTGTGGTTTAACTCACAGCGCCACCCGCATAGACTCATTGACATTTTATAGGCCCAACTTCATTCATTTCAGTGAGCAGACCCACTGAAATGAAGGAATATGACTAAGTTGGGCCTGTATATTTCAATGGATCTACTCTGGATAAAGCTTAGTTGGATACAGATCCATGCAGAAAAAGGGTGCAAGGGACTTCTGCTCCTGTCTGCACTACAGGGGCGGAGTGTCCCATTTTGCCGCTTGAGGTGAAATGAGGAGTGCCACCCTGCCCTGCTGCTGCCGCCTGTGCTGTCCAGCCACCGTCTCTGCTGCCAGCCATGGAGCGGCACTGGAATTGGCACTGATTTCTGGCGAGACCCCTCATGATCTTTCACGATCTTGCAAGATGTCAGTGCTGCTTCTCTGCCAGCGATGGACACAGTGGGGTGGGGAGTCAGCCCATGGGGACACCGCCAAAGGGGCTTCTGCTGTCTGAGGCAGCGTCTCCCCCTCCCCACTTAATGACCAGCAGGCCCTGCTGTACTACAAGCTACCCCCCCCATTTACTCGGGGGTTACGTTCCGAGGCACCGCACATTTAAATGAAATTGTGTGCATTCGAAACACCATTTTAAAAAGTCTGTAAACACCACAGGCCACCCCCCACCCCATTCTGCCCCTTTTGGTAACATCTTCGGGTCACCTCTGGGTTTGGCACGAGGTGTGCATGCGCAGACGCGCACATGGCAGACATGCCCCAAATGGTTGCTAGCAGAGGAAGAGGGGGGCGGGGGCACCGCCCCCAGCACCACTAAACCGGTGGGGTGCCATTGTGGCTGGTCTCCCCCTTGTGCTGGGCACCAAGTCCCGCAGGTGGCATGTCATGCCCCCAGGATGTGCGTGGGTGGCACACCATGCCCCCAAGACGTGCGCCACCCCCCCCGGATGCACGCCAGCCACGCCCCCACCTGCTCTCCGGCCCCGGTGCCGGAGCATGAAGCTCTGCCACTGCCTATATACATTTAAAGCAGTAACATGCCGATTTAAACAGCCATGGCTTTTTCTGCAAAATTCACAGAAGAAGAGTTTGGATTTGATATCCCGCTTTATCACTACGCAAAGGAGTCTCAAAGCGGCTAACAATCTCCTTTCTCTTCCTCTCCCACAACAAACACTCTGTGAGGTGAGTGGGGCTGAGAGACTGCAGAGAAGTGTGACTAGCCCAAGGTCACCCAGCAGCTGCATGTGGAGGAGCGGAGACGTGAACCCGATTTACCAGATTATGAGTCCACCGCTCTTAACCACTACACCACACTGGCTCTTACAGACCAGGTGAGGCCTGGTGAAGATGCATGTTCTAGGGAAGAGTCCCAAAAGCCAGACAGAGAAGTTTGGAGGCACACATTTGACCCCCAGACCTACCCATTACATAAATGGTAGCAGAGAAGCTCAAAGGTGATTTAAGATGCTTGTAAACCCTCCGAGCTTGTAAAAGTAAGGGAATGAAACCCACAGCTCCAACTCAGTGATTCTGGTAGGTCTGTTTCTTACACACAGGAGGGCCAGGCCCTGTGTCACCTGCCGGCACTTACCTGCCGAATGCCCTGGAAAATAGTCACATCCCATTTTTTTCACATGAGATCTCAGCAGCTATTTTGGGTGCCGCCATCTTGTGTGCTGCACTCTCTCCCTGAAAAAAGCACTCTTTCTGGGCCGCAATCTCATGTGGCACCCCAAAATGCGTGGGTTTTTTTGAGCACCACGCAAGATATTACCCCAATAAAGCACTTTTCCTGGGCAAGAGCGAGATGCAGGCCACATGACTCGCAGTGGAGCACATCCAGGAAGATAAGTGACCTGGCTTTGGGTCTGGAAAAAAATGTTGATATGCAGGGCTCCTCAGGCAGTTGCCAGCACCCTCTGAAAATATCGCCCCGCCATGGTCAGCTGTGAGGACTATCCCAATCTTTTATCAATAAGATACGCAAAATTGTTCACTGTTTGCCTTTCATCTCCTTCCGGAGACTCTCTCTCTGCCCCAGTTTGAGAAACACACTTCTTGCCTCACAAAAATACAAGTGCGTTTTTCAATGAATATAAGCGATGCTGGCATCTCCGGCTCTTTTATACAGTTGTTTGCTGCTGTTCTTTCCTTTGTATTTCAACATTCATGAATACATCTAATCATCCTAAGCCACATAAACACATAAATTCATGAAGCAGTCCACCCGACTCCTTTTATTTTTAGGAGAACGTGTGAAATATTTATCACCTTCTATGCCCTTCTGATCCATGTCTCTTCTTCTTCTTTTCTGATCCAAAATATAGATGAGAAGTGATGAAAAATTTACCGTGCTACAAAACAATACAGTTAACTTATACATCACCACCTACCCCTTTGTGTAGCATGTTCCTCATGACATCAGTTACACGAGTTGTAAGTTCCAGGAGTTCAATGCGGTTTTACTCTTGCCACCTGGGCCAAAATGGTATTATGATATATTAGGAGAGCTAGTGGACTTTTTGCCCTTTCCAAAACCTAAATGAAGCATGGGGTGAGGGCTAAGTTGACTGGGGGAAGCAGCACAGCATCAGAGAAACCTTCCCTAAATTTCTCCCTTCAAGATGCTATTTGCTGTAGGTTGTTTGGCACCACTGACCCATGACAGAGCCTTTTCAGTGGTGGCTTCTCATTTTTGGAATGTCCTCTCTAGTTTTAACGTAGGTTGTGAAGTGCTTTGAATCCCCCCCCCCAAAAAAACATTAAGTGATATGGAAATGAAATAAATATTGTTGGCATCCGTCCATCTTGAAATACATTATTATTACAATGGAGTGTGCCTCCAGGGGTGAAATCAAACTGCTGAAGAATCACAGCACTTGCTGTGGCTGCAGAAACTGGTAAACTGCTGCCTGTTGCCTCCTGTGTCGCTTTTGCTGCATCAGCAGCACCAAAGTGACGTCCCTGGGTCAGAGGCCTGGGCATTGTGTATGGAAGTCCTGGGCTGCCCAGACGACAAGAACTCCCTCTTAGCTTCACTGATGTGGTCCAAAGGAAGGCAGAGCATGATGTTTGGCACCAGCTTGACTCCACTCCTGATTTGTGTCATGTTTACTTCTTAACCTTTTCTTCTCCCAAAGATGTCCCACAAGGCAGCAGGAGTAATTTAAAATTGTTCCTGTTTGCCCCCGGCATATGATGGCTGAAATATACTGTGTTTGGCATCCTTGAAATTATTAGCTGACAGGATATGTGCCTGTTCTTTAATGTTTCCTGAAATGATTGATAGATAATAGATAGATACATAGATAGATACATAGATAGATGATAGATAGATGATGATGATAGATGATGATGATAGATGATGATGATAGATAGATGATAGATAGATAGATGATATAGATAGATGATATAGATAGATGATACTTACATACATACATTAGATAGAGAGATTTTATATGTGCTTAATGTTTTATTGAAATTTGTACAGTTAAACCTTGGTTTTCGAACTTCTCGGCTGCTGAACATTTTGGAAGCTGAATGCCGAAAACCCGGAAGTGAATGTTTCCATTTTCGAATGTGCCTCAGAAGTTTCCACGGTGCATTTCTCAATTCCCCCCATTGAACTTGCTGATGTCCCTTTGATCTTCGGTTTCCAAACGTTTCAGAAGTCGAACGGACTTCCAGAATGGATTACATTTGAAAACCGAGGTTCTACTGCATTTATTTTGTTGTTTGCTGTCCTGGACTCCTTTTGGAGGAAGGGAGGATAGAAGATCCATGCAGCTCTTCGATACTTGTATTGGTGAAATGAAAGATCATTGTATTTGTCTTTTGGGGGCAGGGCAGGGCAGATATATATATTGTGGTGTGTTTTTTTAAAAAAGAACTTTTTATTTTCATTTTTTTGAAGAAAAAGCTTTGTAATAAAATTGGTCTGTTTCTCGGTAAAAAAGTAAAAAATAAAATTAAATTAAAAAAATTCTTAACACAAGTTTTGCATGCGATGAGATCTTCTTGTTTAAGCTTCAACATTGCAGATGGGGCTATCCAGCATGTATGATATGGATAAGTATTGTAGCTCTGCTTGCAGTATCAAAGCTTTGCCTGCAGAAGGTCCCAACATCTCCATGTAGGGCTGGGGGAAACCCATGTCTGAAACCCTGGAAAACTGCTACCAGCCAGTGTAGAACATATTGGGCTAGATGGGCCAGTGGACTAGCTCTGTATAAGGCAGCTTCTTATATTCTGTATTGGGTGAGGAACCAGGAATGGCTGCACATGCTTCCAATCTAGCCCACTTTTCCTTGAGTAATATGCAAAGGGTTTAGTAGCTCTTGAATCCATGCATTAATTTTGATCCTGTTTCCATTGTCACACACCCGCCTGCTGTGTGTTCTCAGAAGGAGGTAATTGAGGGCCTGAATTTGAAAAATGATGAGGGTCCTCACAAGCTAAATCAGGGCTTGTAGGAACAGAATAGCACTTTTGCAGGGACCGTTTGAACTAATGACTGCTTTCAAACAAACAATTTAACATCAGCACTTGAAATGATTCCACCAATATTTCCCCTCCAACCCATTTACAATTAAAATTCAAATAGGTTCAGGAATCATTAGCTGCTTACGGGGGGGAAAGAATCTTAAATTAAATATTTTTTTGCTTTGTCAACAAGCCAGGTAACCAAAGAGACCCTCAATTTCTTTTAATTGCAGGGGGGGAAAGAATAAAAAAGTTTTAATACTCCAGGTGGATAAAATAATGAAACAACCACTATGCATTTGGGTGCCATTATTACACACAAAAACAAGGTGCTTGCTCCATTCCCCAAGATATTTCTTTCTAATCCCATAAAAGCATCTGTCTTTGATTTCAAGTGGAATACCTGCTGTGGAGGTTGCAATGCAAATCCAATTTGTGTGTAACAAAACCAAATGGGTTGAAATGAACTCTGCATTCTAAAGATGTTTTTGTTTAATCATTCCCTTCCCTTGTCTTTATAATGAATGCATAATCAAGTTATACTTCAAGGGGGGGGGGAAATAAGGGAAGCAAAAGGGAGGAAATGGAATGATGAGGTGGGGGTAGAAATGATACCTTGGTGAGTATCTGCTACTGGTGATTGTTGCTACTGTCTTGGAAGACGGAAGGAAGGAAGGAAGGAAGGAAGGAAGGAAGGAAGGAAACGGAAGAACATCAGAGCACAGAGTTGTGTGTCATTTGGAAATATCTAATAAGAGCATCAGCTTCTTTGAAGCATGGTACAATTTTGGGGCCAGTAGTGATGTATGGAAGTGAGAGCTGGACCATAAAGAAGGCTGATCCCCGAAGAATTGATGCTTTTGAATTATGGTGCTGGAGGAGACTCTTGAGAGTCCCATGGACTGCAAGAAGATCAAACCTACCCATTCTGAAGGAAATCAACCCTGGGTGCTCACTGGAATGACAGATCCTGAAGCTGAGATTCCAATACTTTGGCCACCTCATGAGAAAAGAAGACTCCCCGGAAAAGACCCTGATGTTGGGAAAGATGGAGGGCACAAGGAGAAGGGGACGGCAGAGGACGAGATGGTTGGATAGTGTTCTCGAAGCTACCAGCATGAGTTTGACCAAACTGCGGGAGGCAGTGGAAGACAGAAGTGCCTGGTGTGCTCTGGTCCATGGGGTCACGAAGAGTCGGACACGACTAGATGACTAAACAACAACAACAACACAATTTTGGGGAGAGGAGTAAGGTGCAAGAATAAGTAGCCATATCACTGATGGTGTCATTGAAGGATGCTTGGACCCCAGGGTTTTGTTCATCAGCTCTCCAGCATCCTATAGCTTGAGACTCAAGTGATGGGCAGTGTCATGTGGCAGCAGGGAGGCCAGACGACAGAAGCGGGCAGGGTTCCTGCGTCTATTGGCTCCCGCCCTCAGACAAAGAACGTGAACTCTCAGCTCAAGGAAACCCAAAAAGCTCTGTTCAGGAAATCAGTGCGTGATCTCGGAATATTCACACTCTGGAAAAATAAGGACAAAAATAGATCGAGTTGTCCATCACTAGAACTTTCTCAAATGAGATGTGGGACCCAGGAAGCTGTCTTATATGGAACAAGATTTGCACCATTTCATTTCACTTTTAATTTGTATAGCTCCATTCTAAATTACTACGCGCAAGGTGGTTTACAGCAACAAAATATGCAACGAAGAACACACACCTTATAATAATCGGACCCAATACATAAATTCATAATAAAACATAACTTTAAAATGGAACAACTTAAATAAAGTAATATTCAATAATATAATAGTACACAATAAAATTAACTCTCAAAGCATCAGCAAATAATAATTAAACAGAAATTCACTCTTAACAGTTAGAATAAATAACTACTGAACTATGACTGATAAAAATAACTGCGTCACAATGCATAAAACACCACAGGGCATTACAAAACCACATAAAAGGATCAAATTGAGAAACAAAGATTCACAACTTATAAATGGTTGTGGGTCATGGCCCAACACTATCAGTCTCTGGGACCCTGTTTAGGCACTGAATTCTTGTTCCCTATCTAAACTGGTTAGCTTATTTCTGCTGTTCCTGGACCCAGCAAGGCAGAGAAGATTCTTACCAAATATGTCCTTGTGCATCAGTCATCCAGACATCCAGACTTACATGGCACTAAGTCTCTTTTGCCCCCCCACATTGGGGTGCAAAGAACCTCACCAGAGTCAACCAAACAGGTTAGCTTCCAAAGCTTGTCATTTGATCAGACAGATGACAGCATGTGCCAATTTGGAAGATGATTTTTAGCACCACAAACTCATTCTAAATAAGCTGTCACATAGCCAGGAGGCAGAAACTTGTACCTACCAAATGTCCCTATTTTTTGAATTTTTTTTTAAAAAGCATATCTCACACACCAGCAGAGGGTGGAGAGGTGGAGGCAAGGGTAGAAGGCTATTGTTTTCTCCACAGTCTCTCTCTCTCTCTCTCCCTCCCTCCCAGTTCCCAGCATTTACAGTGAAAATACAAACTGAGAGGAAATACAAGGTTTTATTTAGTGGTTGCAAATATGTCTAGGCAAACAGACACACCGAAAGCCCAGCAACACTTCACGGCACGGTGTGACTGGATAAAAGATACACCCCTTGGAAAACGATGTATCGTGACACTGAGGAACTCAGCTGTAATTAATTAAACCATGTGACCACTGGATGTCCCCACAGTTCCTCCAATGCAGTTTAGCTCTCCTTGTAGTCTTGGCAGATGGAATCCGAACGCGTTCTTTCAAAATCTGTGGAGAGGCAGATGACTGAATATCCCTGGATTTTCAGTAATCTGTAGATGCCGGTGCTGATATGGAGCACCTTGTGACCTCCGTTGCTTACTATGGAGCTCCTGCCCACGTAGACTTCCTCATTCGGTCAAGACTGGTGGCTCACGGCAGGTATCTCTTTCTGTCGTTGAAGCACAAGGGGAAACCACAAATGTGGAAGCCCAGCATATACACAAACCCACAAAGAAGCAGCCATATTGGGATGCTCGGCTCTAGCTGACAGGAGAAGTGCTCTGGCGTTTGGGCTGGAGGGATCAATTAAGCTGTCATGAAGGAGACATTCAGTGGACTCCTCCAGTCTGTGCATCTCAGGCTGAGTTCCCTAGAAGAAGGACTGAAGGTAAAGACTAATGCACAGGGATTATTATTAAATCGAGGTCTCCTTCACATTATACAGTGGGAGCTTCTTCTCAGTGATGATGATGATGATCATGACCAGTGGTGGGGGTTTTTTTGGGGGGGGGGTAAAAAATGAGGTGCCAGTATTTGTGTGCATTATGGTGCTGGAGGAGACTCTTGAGAGTCCCATGGACTGCAAGAAGATCAAACCTATCCATTCTGAAGGAAATCAGCCCTGAGTGCTCACTGG